>NC_058134.1:112959695-113027395 GCF_016433145.1 Gracilinanus agilis | reverse complement strand
TATATATATATATATATATATATATATATATCAGCCATAGAATGACTGGGTAAGAGAGCACCTTTCACAGGAAGTGTGTTGGAAAATGTTAAGTAATAGATGACCTGGAATAACTTATGGAAAATGAACAAAAAAGCTAGAATTGGAGTAAATTATCTTCATAAATAAATGTTACTTTGTCTTCAAGCTTCAGAAAACTGTACATCCCTTGTTTTTATGCTAAGATATTACTTATTTGAGCTGGGAATCTGAGAGAAAAGGTTTAACAGATATTTATAAGTAATATTTTAACTCACCTAGTTGATTTATTGCTGGTATTTTATGTAGGTCACAATATCCTTACACAGGGAAGGAATGCTATGAGTGGCACATTTATATAGCCTTATATGTATATAATATTACAATAGGTTCTTATTAGAAATGCATTATGCCATAGGATGGGAAGTTTTAGAGTGAATGAACATCTTCAAGCATCTTAGTTGAAGTTATCTAAGTATGACTTTATATTCTCCCTAACTACAGAGCTGATAATTAAGGCTAGAATGCTACAAATAGGTTTCTAGAGCTAACTAGATAGCGTCAAACCCAGTTCTCCCACTCGCCAGTGTGAGCTCAAATTAGAAAAGCGGAATCTATGGTGCATGCAGAGATAGAGCTTTACCACAAGCTTTCTCTCTCAACTTTTATTTAGAATATTAAGTGAAAGAGTTTGAGGGCAGGCAAGAATTGAAATGCTAATGACGGAGAGAAGCTAGTCAATGTATGTGCTCTGGAATTTCCAATTACATAAGGGGCCAGAAGAAAGAAGGAGCAATGAGTGAGTATTTTTGAGGGGCCTATATGAAGAGAGTGGAGAAAGCTGTCCAACAAATACAATAACCATTACATGACTCTCAAAGGACGCACGATCAAACATACTATTTAGGCAATTCTTCAAAGACTAAAGAAAGGAGAAAGAATGGTCTAGACAATGCTAGCCAACTGTGGAAAAAAGGAAAATGGTAAGAATGGGACCAATCGAGTAGGATGTCAACAGTAGCCATATGTAAGGTATGAACTGATTTTTGTTTGTGGCTTAATAGTGAAGAAAGCAGTATACTATATATGTATATAGTATACTATAGTGCAACAAAACTAGTACTAAACTTGAAGCCAAGAGATGAAGGTTATAATTCCAGCTCCAATATTTACTAGCTATAGAACTTTATGCAAATTCCTTAACTGACCTTCAGTGTCCTCATCTGTAAAATGGTAATAATAAAAGCAGCTACATAATAAAAGGGATAATACCAATTGCACCCAAGGCAGCTAATGGCACAGCATTAGGCTTGGAATCAGGAAGATCTGAGTTCAAATGTGACTTCTGACACAAGTTGTGTGACCTTGAGCAAGTCACCCTTCAATTGACTCAGTTTCCTCAACTGTGGACAATAATAACAACTACCTTGCAGGGTTGTTATGAGAATCAAGCAAGATAATATTTGTAAAAAGAACTTAATGTAAGTATCTGGAACATACTAGGTGTTTTATGAATTTTTATTCCCTTCCCTTGTCTTCTACTTCACAGGGTTGTAATAAGACTCAAATGAGATAATGTAATTAAAGTGCTTTGAGGGAAGTTAAGTAGGATGGATGGATGGATGGATGGATGGATGGATGGATGGATGGACGGACAGATAGATAGATAGATAGATAGATAGATAGATAGATAGATAGATGGATGGATAGGACCTGGTTTCGAATGTGGCCCCAAATACTTCCTATCTGAGTGGCCCTGGCCAAATTGCCTAGTCTTTGCCACTCTTCTATCTTAGAACTGGGACTAAGACAGAGAATTTTTTTTAAATAAAATGAAGTGTTTTGCAAACCTCCAAGCATCAGTCTTATGATGAGTCACTCTCCTATTATTACTCTTTAATATTTAATATCCTGAAGATTTTTATGTAGGTGGATAAAATGTCTCCTTTTGCAATTAAATAAAACTACAATCATCAATATCCTTTGAGTCCCAGTTTTCTCACCTAGACTATTGAGAACAATATTTTCACTGGCAGAATGATGTATAGGATATAGCACTGATCTTAGGGTTAGAAAGTTTAGATTCAAATTCTGAATCAGATATTAATTAGCCAGGTGATCCTGGGCTAGTCTTTTAATCTCTCTGAGTCAAGTTTTCTCATCAGTAAAATGAAAACAACACTGGCACTGTCTACCTCATAAGGTATATTGTAAGCAAAGTCCTCTGTAAATTGAATTAGAGCTCTATATAAACATATGATGATGATGATTATAATTTACCTCACAAGGAGAATCAAATAAAATTCTAAAAACATGAAATGCCTAGTATGGGCCCTCAGTATCTTTGTTTAAAAAAACAATCTATGCCTCGCCAATCATTTCTTACCAATTTCTCAGAAATGCTATATGAGGTAGGCTAAAAAGGTAGCCTTGGAATTCAGGAGATCTGGGTTCTAGTCCAGACATTTGGGAATTGGAGTAACTTAACTGACCTGGGCCTCAGCTTTCTCAACTATAAAAAGAAAAAAAATGGCTTAGATGATCTCTGAGGTACCTTCCAGGGATAGATCTATTTACTTTCTGAGTTTCTGTTTGCTCTTAGATTAAATAAGAGAGTTAAATGACCGTCAGAATTCCTTTGGACTCTAAAATACTATTCTCCGTCATTTCCCCTACAAACAGGATATTTAAGGAACAAAATATATGGATTGCCCCTACCTATTTTTCACCATAGTACATTCCTATAAACTGAGTCAAAAATCAGAAAGTCATAAAAGCATTATTTTTTGTAGTATAGTTTTCTCTCCCATCAAATTTGGAGTCATTATAAATTAGTAGTTACCTCTATTTACCACCAGATGGCAACTCTGAATCAGTTAAGAGAACAGACCAACTTTATCCAGAAGTACAGAATGATGGAGGAGTTGAGATTCTCCAGGCTAACCACTTCATTTCACGCTCGAGTACATTTCAGTCACTTTCAGATTCAAAGGAAAAATGACAAATAGGCCCATGAAGCAATGGCAGCACGGTGCGGCTGAACATTATATTAAGAATCGTGGGTCAGAGTTTTTAGTCTTGGGTCAAGCACCAGCTCTCTGTAGGACAGTGGCCAACACTCTTTGGGCATCTGGTTGTTCATAGTGAAAGTAGTAAAACTAGGTGATTCCTTCCACATGTAAGATTCTGTTCAAAGCCAGGGTTTTTAGGAGCATCAAAAATGAAAAAAAGGAGTGAAATGTGAATCATGGGAAAGCTAAGATGACCTGGACAAGGTACAACTCTTTATAAGCAGGCAAAATATTCTTCCTCCTTTGGGCTTAGTAAATACCCCAAGTGAAGTTATTTAAAGTAGAAATGAAGTCGACTTCTCTGGTCTCCTTTCCATCCTCCATCATATTCATATGCCCAGAGACTAACATATTATTCAGCTGTTTTCAGTCATACTGAAATGCTTTGCCATTTCCCTCTCCAGTTACAAATGAGGAAATGGAGGCAGACAGGGTTAAGTGACTTACCCAAGCTCACAAATCTGAATGTCTGAGGCTAAATTTTAACTCAGGTTGATGAGTCTCCTTGACTACAGGACAAGCATTCTCTCCACTGCTCTACCTGACTGCCCAATGATTGACATAGTGCAAGACACGTTAGAAGCATTTAAAAATGCTTATTGACTACCTCCCTTCTGACTTCTTTTCCCAGAACTAATATCTGAGCTCAAAGAAACAGCGGTCTCTAGGGATAAGCTCAGGGGATATTCATATGATTCCAGGCTCTGAGACATGGCATGGCACAGAGAGTAGAGAGCCAACCTCAGCATCAGGAATGCCTGAATTCAAGTCTGACTTCTGACTCTGGGTGTCTGTGGCCAAGTCTTAAAGACCTAGTGAGCTCCCCAAGACTGTAAGGTATAAAGCAAGAGATGAGCTACATTGATAATGGGAGTTTCTTATATCAATTTTCATTCTTCTCACAAGCCCTGCACAATATAAGCTCTATTGTAACATAAAGGTTCAGTCACCTTTACATAAGGTTCCAAAAGGAACAGGAAGAAACTGCTCATTTCCTATTGTTTATTAAGCTTTTCTCTTCAAACTAGGTGGCATGAGAGGATAGAGTGACTAGCCTGAAGTCAGGAAGACCCATCTTCCTGAGTTCAAGTCTGGCCTCAGATACTTGCTAGCTGTGTGATCCTGGGCAAGTCACTTATGCCTGTTTACCTCAATTGTCTGAGAAAGGAAATGGCAAACCATTCCAGTGTCTTTGCCAAGAAAATCCCGAATGGGGTCACAAAGATTCAGACCCAACTGAACAACAGAAAACTTCAAATGGACCATCTGCCTGATAAATCAGCTATAGTAACGTAATGTGGAATCCCAAATAATAGACCTTAATCAGAATGTAGGCATGATTTTTAATTTGAAAATTAGAAATGTGATCCAAAATTTATTGAGTCATATATATACAGTGATGTTAAGAAGGATACAGGAAAAAGTATAAGACAGTCCCTATCCTCAAAAAGTTTACAATTTGATCAGGCAGACAAGAATGGGGTACAAGCAACCAAAGGAGAATTAAACAAGACCATATGCTAGCAAGTACATTAGATAACTTTAACATTAAATACTGGAGAAATTAAGAAATGGGAAGAATCCAGTCTGGAGCACTCATGGAAGAGGAGGTACCTGATGAAAGCCTTGAAGAAAGGAATGGATTTAACCAAGCAAAGATAAAGAGAGAAGGCATAGTTGATTCAATAGTAGTCTGGGCAACAGTATGATCAAAGTGTGTGTGAGACAACAAAGAGATAAACCCAAATGGAATGAAAACTACATAACAGTGAACAACAGGAAAAAAAATTAGGGGAGGAATGTAGAGCCAAGGCCAGATAAGTCTGGAATGTCCAGGTGAAGTGTATGTGTATATATATATATATATATATATATATATATATATATATATATACATACGTACATATATGTGTATATATGTGTGTGTGAACATATATTTATGTATAAACAGATTTATATGCATTCTGTTATTTATGTGTACTTTGCTATTTATATGGTGTCTCATTCATTAGCAGGTACACTCCTCAAGGGTAAGTATGTTTTGTCCTTTGTAGAACCAGGATTTAATATAATAAGTGCTCCTTGATTGATTAATTGATCACACTTTCCTAATTGAAACTTTCCTCCAAGCTTTCCATAACATTGCATTATTCTGGTTCTCTTCTTCATTCTCCAACTGTTTCTTCTCCATCCTCTTTGGTTGTTCCTTCTCCTCCTCTTAGACACTCTTTTGGGTTCAGTCCCTGTGTACCTCTCACTCTTCTTACCCAGGGATCTCAACAGTACTCATGGCTTAAACTACCACATCTGTACTAATAAAGTCATGTGGGAAAATGCATTTATATTTGTGCTTAAAAAACACAACCTATATATGTGTAAAAAAAGAAAAAAGAATATGTGTATATATATATATATATATACACATATTCTTTTTTCTTTTTTTACTGAAATGTTTTAGCGTCATATTAGCTATGGAAAGGGACATGGTCCTTTTGAAAAGTATTTTGTCAGTTATGTCACAGGCTAAGCTATAAAAAGTTCTATTCAGATATATCACAGTTACAGCTTCAAAGTTTACAGAATTATTAAGTGTTTTATAAATGTTTGCTGCATTCTGTCAAGAGGGGAAGGGAACAAGTTCTTCTAACCACCACCCTCCTCCCAAGTTGTAGAACAATGCTGAGTTTCACAAGTGGCATTTTATATGTATTTTTTAACGTACGTTATAATTTAGTATAAGCACTACACCATGTTGGCTGGCCCTGATGCTCCTAATACAGATCAGGATGTTGGACAATCTGGCAATAACTGGGGAAAAAAGGGTCCTCAAGCAATCATGGTCGTGAATTAAATTCCAGTTGCTTTTACTCTGTTCCATGATTGCCAACTGCACACCTAAAGCCAGCAAGGCATGTGTTTTATTGGTCACAAGATGGACCAAACAAGAGAACTAAGATGTTAATATATATTTAATCCTCATCCCTGGGGAACATATCCCAATTGTACATTTTATTCTTGGTGCATCAAGATGATAATCACCATTTAAATATGAAAACCAGAATTTGCCAATATAGATGAGAGACTGCCATTTTTCATGCTCTGAGAAATGATTTTAAAAGAAGGGAAACCAAAATGGAACAAAATATAACATTAAGGTGACTATCTTAGTAGTTACTCATCATCGTCATTAGCAACATTAATCTCACACTGCCGGGTGGGGGAGCAGCTCCTTGGCTCAGTGGATAGAAGAACAGGCCTGGAGAGAGGAGGTCCTAGGTTCAAAGCTGGTCTCAGACACTTCCCAGCTGTGTGATCCTAGGAAAATCACTTAACCTCAATTGCCTCCTCCTTACCATTCTTCTGTATTGGAACCAATAATTAGTATCAATTTTAGGACAGATTAAGGGTTAAAAAAAATCTCGTACCACCTTCAGTTCTGATTCATAACCTCCCCATGCCTTCCCACTGGAACCTGACCCTGGGACTATTCTGGGCTCTGAAAGAAGAGCTTTTGCTTAATCTTGCCCAGAATCAGGTGTCTCCATCACTTCCTAATCATTCCCTACCCATAACGCCTCTTGCTTAATTCCTGCCCCACTTAGGTCTCCTTTGTATGAGCAGTTTTGTCCCATTAGAATGAAAGTTTCTCAGAGGCAGCAATTATCTTGTTTTCTTATATCTGTAGTAATTGGTTGAACATTTATTCATTCTAAGCTTGTTCCACCAAAGAACTTGTTTTCTGGTTTTTGCATCCCCAGTGATTAGCACAGAACTTGGCACATGATTGGTTTAATTGTTTTTCAGTCATTTCTGACTCTTTGTGACCCCATTTAGGGTTTTCTTGGAACATAGTAAGCAATTAGTGAAAGCTTTATCATTTATTCATTCTTGGGGTACTACAGCAACCTTAACTGATTTTTGGCTGATTCTCCTGACTCTATCTGGAGATTGAAGTATCTCAAATTCCAGTTACAAGAGGAGCTGAAGCCAATAAAACCCTTTAAATTCTCAGTTCCTAAGTCAACAGGAAGACCATCTTGACAATTCTAATTACATGGAAATAGGTCATTCAAGTAGAAAAAAGTCCCACTGAAGACTCTTTATAAAAATGTAGGGGATACTTGAAGGAGAATTTGGACCCTGAACTCGGATTGGAGCCTGGATACTGTGTTTTGAGTCTGTGCTCTGTCACTTGACAATCATGACCTCTTAGATTAGTTACAACTTCTGGTTAACTCTATTTCCTTATCTTGAAATGGGAACAATATCTGCTCCAACTACCTCACAGGATTACTGCAATGATTCAAATGAAATTTATAGGGCTCTATTATTATCTTGATTTTGTAGGTAAAATCGCTGAGCCTCACAAAGGTAACATACCCAAGGACATACAACTTGTAAGCATTAGAGCTGGGATTTGAATCTAGTTCTTCCATTATAAGTAGAATGTTTTTTCCCACTTTGCAATCGTACATCTCCATAATTCATCAGTTATGCCAGTAACTTTATCTAGCAATTACATTCCATGTAGGGATGGTGCCAGCCCTTTGATTGGATTGATATAGGGTACTTCCAATGAGGTAACATCCCCTTACCAAAGTAGATGGGTACTAGCTCTGAAATTTAGTCTTGGAGTAGCCTAAGGACATAAAAAGCCATGTCATCTTAACACTAAGAACAGCTCTCCATCCACTATACCATGTTACACTTTATAATTAAGGGCAAATCAAAAGACCCAATTTCAAATCCTGGCTCACTTACAAGTCATGTGACCTCTGGTATATTAATTTACTTTGATGAACCTTAATTTTCTTATTTTCAAAACTGGAATAATAATATTATCCCATAACCCACAGAGCTTTTCTGAGACTCAACTCAGTAATAACTGTAAAAGTATTTTAGAAAGCTAGTGTAATATAGAAAATGGCAGCATGGAATTCCTGCAAAATACAGGGTCAAGCCTCAACCAACGTTCTCCGGGGGGGAGGTACCTTGGAATTCTGAGTGAGGCTTGACCCTGTATTTTGCAGGAATTCCATGCTGCCATTTTCTATATTACACTAGTTGGCACAGTGGACAGAGCACCAAGTTTAAAGTCAGGAAGACCTAGTTTAAATCGAGCCTCAAACACTTACTATCTGTGTGACCCTAGACAAGTCACTTACCCATGTTTGTATCAACTCCTCTCTGTAAAGTGAGCTGGAAAAGAAAATGGCAAACCACTCCAGTATCTTTGCCAAGAAAACCCCAAACGGAGTCATGAAGAGTTGGGCATGACCAAAAAATGATTGAACCACAATTACAAAGTGTAATAAAAATTGATAAGAATTTGTGGAGGCATATACATTGTTCCCTTTTTTGAGGATGAGGTAAAGGAAACTAAGTCTAAAATATAGTAGGGAGAAATTATCTCAAGAGGAACCTCTTAACCATAAGGGTTATAAGAATTTGAAAGAATTTTATCAGAGGAAATTATGGAGCTGCCTTTCCAGGGTTATAGAATCATAGTTAGAAGATGCCTTAGATTCCTAACTGTGTGACTGATCCTGGGCAAGACACTCAACCCCAACTTCCCAGTCCTTACTACTCTTGCCTTGGAACCAGTATTTTCAATTTAAGACAAAAGGTAATGGGGAGAGGGAAGAGGGGAAGGAGGAGAAGAGGCCTTAGAGGTGGTCTAATTCAGCTACCTCATTTTGCAAGTGAAGAAAACCAGGTCTGAGCAGTAAAGTGATTTGTTCACACAGGGGTAAATAGATAAGTTGTGATTTGAACTCAGATCTTTTCCCAAAAAACCAGGGTACTTTCTAATGTATCCTAGCTTTGTCCAGAAGATTTATCAGGAAAAGGCAATTACAAATTATGGAATGATCTAGGTATAACCTTTCCTAGAAGCAAGAGAATAGATTGAAGTTATTTTCCAACCCAAAAATACTGAAGTTGCAATAAAATATTTTTAAATGTCCACTATGGACCACTTTACCACCCTCCAAATCCTCAATACAAAGCCTGGGTGTTTCAGGAAGCAATGACCAGGAGCTATAAAGAAGTAGGACACATGGGAAAGATGAGGAAGTCTTCTGACTTTTTGTTATTTTTGTTGTTATTTTTTTGTTTTTTTAAATCTGTCTTGAGAAGTATGGACTTCGGGTGGTACAAGTTCTATAGATCAATAAAAATGTGCCACAAACATGCTGCTCTAAAGAATGACTTTTGCTTTCACACTGTTGGTTTGTGTTAACTAGCTAAAGGCCTCTGTGATGCTACTCCTCACCAGAACGATAGCCTAATTCAGCCACCTGTGGATTTTCCCCTGATGCTCCAAGCTCTGGTGGTGCTATTTTGGTTGAAGGGGAGAGCCTAGTTTTTGCACTGAAGTTTCTGAACTAGGTTCAGGAAGATGATCTTACCTGGTTGCCTCCACTCTTGGGATTCACAAATATGAGCAGTGGTTTCATGAGTGGAGAGGAGATGGGTTTTATCACAAATGGCCGGCCTTTATTTTCCAGCTGAAATAAGAAAGCGTCAGTAATTGAGGCGATAAAACTTTAAAAGTTATGTCTTAGCTTAAATGCCATATGTACAAGGTCAAAAAGTGAAGTAGGCATCTCTTTGTCTCCATCTCTCTCTTCCTGCTTAAACAAGTTCATCAAGCCTTCTGGATTTAAAGACATTGGAAAGATAACAGATAAATGAATTCTCTCCTCTCCTGTATACTCAAATAGGCTCTCTCCCAGGACCTCAGACTGGACTCATTATCCTCTGTCCCCCTTCAGCATTTCATAACCCCACTTACTTCAGTTCCTTTTTTGCTGGCTTTCCTTTTAAAGCTTGTCCTCTTCTTCTTCCGATTTGAAGCCTTTAATGAATTCTGTAGGAAAGAAAGACATCGCTGGCGTCAGACGTGAGCTCTGTACAGATCTTCCCCCATGCATATTCCTGTGGAGGATGATAAGCAGCACATGCTTTTCAATTGCATGCTCCTCATGCTTTGACATTTCCAAGCCACTGTTCATGGATAAGCCACAGACAGAAACCAGTAGAATGCTTTGGAGTCAAAGGCTTCCCCTGCCACACTGAAAGGCAAGGAAATAGAAAACCCCAGATGCTCTCATGGACTCACATGACAACACATGTTATACCTGCCAACCCTCCCAGTACAGGTGGGAGACTCCCATATTCTCTGTGGGGCTCCAGTCTCCCGCCCAACCAAAGTCGTCTCCTGGTATGGAGACATCCTGTGTGAAAAATGTAAAAAAAAAAACATGATAAAAGGTAACGTTTTTCATGTTTTTTTTTTTTTCCCCTAAGACCTGTTTTAGTGGTGGTGATAAAGCGACTCAGTTAGAGGATCCTGGAGCCATGCTAGAAATTTTTGCCTCAATATGGAAGAATCCTTCTCTTTTTTTTTCCTTCACAGAATACAACCAATTAGCCTGGCATCTGTAATGGTTTCCTTTTCAATGGCCAAGAAACTCACCTTGAGTTCATAGGCTCAGAGATTTAGAGTTAGAAGGGACCTAAGAAGGTCATCTAGTCCTATCCCCTCATTTTACAAATGAAGAAACTCAGGCCCAGTGAGGTTAAGTAGCTCACCCAAGGTCACACAAACAGAACCAGTTATTTATTCTAGAAGAACAAGAAACACTGGATATGACTCCTGTGCCTCCAGAACTGTTGGTATGAAGCTTATTTAATTCTCCTAAATTTGGGGGTTTTTTCCATAGCAACTAGCCTGTACAGGTTCACTAAGCCTCTTGAAATGTATCTGCACAGAGCCCATCTGCTTAGATTGTTTAAAAATTTATTTGCTTTCTCTATTTTACCATGGACAATTTAGGCCAATATTCTGTGATCACTTCAACCAAGGGTTTCCTCTGCTTTTGAATTTCCATGTAACAGAATAAAGTTTCAGAGAGTTTTTTTTTTCAAAATACAAATGAATTCTCACTTTCAAACTCACTCAGACTAAGTTAGTCAAATGTCTATAACTGAAAAAAAACTGTTCAGTCCCCTGAAGTCAGGAACTATATTACTTATCATCTCTTTCATACTCTCATAAGGCCTGGAATAATTCATACTTTTATTTCCATCTGAGTGCTGAATTCAACAAATGAAGTTTAAAGTCTGATTGACATTCTTTTCAAGCATGATAGAGTTAATATTGTTATATATATATATATACATATATATATATATATGTATATATATATATAATCATATGACTCAAGCTAAGGAAGTGTTGTTAAGTAAGTTCTGCCTTATTAAGTAAGAAAAATTTATAAGAACCTCAGTTCATCTATATGCAAAGAGAACGCCTAAAGTGTTTAATCATATTTATTTGTTTAAAAATATTTTCTAAATTAGTCCAAATTTCAAATCAATAGTTCTGAATTAATGAAATTTTAATGGATTTGGATTTCTACTAAAAAAATTTCCAAGAAAAATAAGGTCCTGGTTTCCCCAGGGCTACCCAAATATCTATGAGTCATAGAATTCTTGCTAGGTTCTGAAATGATCTAGAATTCTCTATTTTCAGCATACTGAAGGGAAGTGTCAGTGATTCCCTCTGAAAATGTTGGCACAATAGTTATTGGATATATGTACCCTCTTGGTCCCCCTTTATGCATCCTGGACTTTGTCCTCTTAGGAAGCCATACACCCCCATCTGATCCCCCAAACATCTTCCTGCTGTGTATGTTCCTGAGTGGTATGTGAATATCACTATGACTTTCAGGGGTAAACATTCTGGCTCATTTCTGTTCCTCCTATGTGTTTTCTTTTAAATGGCTTACCATATTTTGTCCTCTTTGTCATATTTAAAAAATGTGTTAAAGAGATTTAACCCACTTAAAAATACTGTCAGAAAAAGGGACTCAAGTTTGAAACATGCTAAATCTTTGAGACTAGCAGAAACAATCCCCATCAACTTAAGCAGCCACATACCAGCCACAAGTCAGACACATAGTAATTGTTGAGAGACAACACAGGTCAAAAGGAAAGACCTTTGGAGCTGGAATCAGGAAAAAGGTAGGTTCGAATCCTAGCTTTGATGTTTAGAAGTTTTGTAATCTTAGGCAAGTCACTTAGCCTCTCTCAGTCTAAATTTATTCATCTTCAAAATGGGGATTATAATACTTGCAATACTTACCACACAAGGTTGTTGCAGGAAGTGCTTTGAAAACCTTTAAGTGCAATGTAAGTGTGAATTATTATTATTATTTCCTGACTACAGAAAGAATCATCACTAGCAGGGAAACTGAGGAGTAATAATCATCTTCTTTCTTCGGGGTATCAATTAAATTGGAGTGGCCAAAAAAAAGTGCTAAAGGAGAAAACAAACAAAAACAAACCTTTCTGGATGTTAAAGAATCAAAGCCCAGAAAAGAGTCATGGCTGATTAGGGCAAACAGACAAAGAAAGCTTCATGTATGCTGAGAAAGGGAGTCAAATGGGAATTGAACTTCATCATTCTCTGATGGAAAACTCACAGAAGAATATTGGGGAGATGAGTGTTTTTTCCTGGGTGGGGGGGAGTGTTTGTTTGAGAAATGAAAAAGGAAGTCCCTTTCAGAACCAACCACACAAGGGGAAAAAAAAGTTATTAATTCCTAGAAGGCAATTGGATGCTTCTATGTGAATTCTGAAAAGTGTCTTCAAACTTCAAAATAAGCAACTGATGGTAAAAAAGTGATTCACAGAGTAATTCAAAAGTGCCTAGGTTTTCTAATCCTTTAAATCTTGTTAACAATTTTTTTATTTATACATCTCATACTATTTCATACTAATCATTTAATAGTTTTCTTTAAAAGAACTTTATCTCTACCACTTACCTGAAGAGAACTTTATCACTTGGTTCACACTCTATAACAACTTCTATTAGAGCTATTTGAATTTCTAGTTTTCGGGAATTAATAACCATTCTCTAGACTCTAGAGTCTAGAGGATATACTTTGATAATTTGACCCCATTTTAATAAAAGATCACATACTCACTCTTAATTTGCTTCTAAAATTCTGGCTCATTTCTATTCCTCCTCTTTGTCAAGAAACTGAGGGAAAGTAAACATTTTCCTTCATCATTCCTTGTTTTTCCATACTAAATATAATGGACTGACTGCCTTTTCAAAGCACTAATCCCATTTTATCCAACTCCCTTTTTATGGGCATCATCATCATCATCATCATTTCCACATTCATACCTATCTAACACTCACAATCTAAACATAATATACATCATTGCTAAAGACTATAGAGATGCTCTGACACCATTCTTCAGAGCTCAGAATTCTATACTTTAACATGTTCCCTGAGAGAAGGTAAATCAACTCTACTCACTGTCATAGTATATCCAACAGAACAGCACACCATTATAAGTCTGACTCTTACAATCAAACAATTAAGAAACTCTTGACAGTTGTCATGCCCATGTATTTTTATGTTTTACACAAAGAAAGGAAATGTGTTTTAGTAGATAGAGAGTTGACTAGGGAATTGAGAAGGCCTGAGTTCCAGGCCAAAATCTGACAAATTCTGATTGTGTGATAAACTCTTACTTCCATAGACAAATCTCTACAACTAAAAATTATAGGTGCCAGCCTGCACTGGTAGAGGCAATTTCTTCCCCTTGAGTTCCCTATAACAATGGAATTACAAGTCCATTCGCTATTCCCTACCCTTACAGTGACAAAACAAGACAGTTCAACTTATCAATCATAAATGAAGCAGGACTAAAACATAGGGCAAAGTTGCAGGGGAGGGGAGGGTGTCATATAAGAAGTATGTCATTTCTTGTTTTTTATTTCATAGAAACTTTATTCTGATCTAATGATTCTCAAATAGTTACCACTTTTTATTAATGCTTAGCCAAAATCCAACAAATAACACTATGCTTATCTTGCTTCAACCACTAACTGCAATTTAAGGAGCCAGAAGATGGGAAGAACATTGGCTATGGAGTCAGAGTACCTGAGTTTAAATATTTCCTTGGTTGCAAACAATCTGTGCAACTTTGTACAAATCCTTCAACCTCTCTCGACCATAGTGTTATCATTTGGGAGATTTTATGTTTGGAGACTATAAGGCCTATGAAGTTCCTTCCAACACTAAATCTATGAACAACCTCAATGTTATTGCCTATCTTTTCTTCCTGGAAGTGTTTGAGATCACTTTTGGAATAAAGTAAGATCTCAACTTCATTTCTATTTCTTCCCTCTGAAGTATGTCTCTTCTTCTGAACTTCTCTATAGTCAAATATCCCATCCTAAGCTGAAAAAAAGTATCTTCTTTTTCTGAGTTGTCCATTTTATCTCAGAAACTTATGCAGATATTACTATATCTCTGTTTATTTCAGGTAAACCCTTCAATCTTAAGCTGAAAGCCCTGGGTCAGAAACCAGGGTCAACCAATGTCTAAGGCTATGAGAAAGAAATTCACCTTAGAAATGGAACAGTGAGTCCAAAGCCAGTTCTAGTGCTCCCCCTGCACAGATATAGATAGATAGATAGATAGATAGATAGATAGATAGATAGATAGATAGATAGATAGATAGATAGATAGATAGATTGACTGATTTTGTTTTCCATTGGACCATAAGGGAACTTTATGTGGTGATGTGATCATTAGCTACAGTCTCTGTGATCTGTATCTAAAGGTGTAAATTAAACGACTGAAATCTTGTTTAAATCATTCGGTTAATGAATACTGATTCTCTTATCCTCATCATAGTTTTCTCTCAGGGATATATGACAAAATTCTTTCTTCCAAGGTACAATTCTAATTGCATTATTACCTTGTTTAAGAACTTTCAGGGGAGTAAAATATCAGTTCTTCAGATTGACATTACATATTCAAACTCCAGTCAGACTTTCTAGGCTTTTTTATTATAACTCATGGTATTGCTTTAGAAGTGTTCCCACAATGTTCCATTCCTTATGACCCAAAACCCAATGGGGATGTGGCACAGGAAAGATATTGCTTTGGAAATGATCAAATCATTCTGGCCATCAAGTAGAATTTTACTCTAAGTAGACTACATATTAAGAAGCACCAAATCCAAATCTATCTATCTATCCCTCTGGACATGGAAGGAAGCTCAGAAGTAGAGACCACCTTAACTATTCAATGGTACCAGAATAGCATACCCTTACTCTTACTCCTTAATAGAACTTAAGAATTGAGAACAAAGGATATTATACAGCTTTATTGGCATTCACAGCTTCTGACTTGCATCACTGGTTCTCCAACAAGACCCAAGGCTAAATCTCACCCACCTAGAAGGGGCATTGCCAGTACATAAACAGGAAAGAGATTCCCTCAATTTCATTTCTTGATTTTATTAGAAATGGGGATTTTTTTTACCATGACAGAGTCCTCCAGAGCATCATGAAAAGGGAGTGGAATGTGGCCATGGCAACCAAGCATGGGGGTACATGGATATATAAGCATGGACTATCTGAACCCAGACGCTAGTTGAGAGAAGCAGCAAAAAGCAGCAGTTATTATGCTCTGAATTTGCCTGAAAGCGTTCATACTAAGAATGAGTAGGCAGTTACCTGAGGTTTCTTCACCTTAATGATCCAGGTAGGTGGGACAATGACAGCAGCATGAGCTCCCAGGGAACATGGCTCCTCAATGTGATGCATCATGAAGCAGGTAACCTTGTTGTGAAACTGGAGACAGAAAAAGAGTCACCAATGGCATGAGAACAGATGGACAGGACAGGTCATATGTGGGTATGGCTACTGTTTAAGCATATCCCCCTGCTGAAGCATAGGTTATTAACCTTGGGATCATGGATCCAAAGTATATCTGAAGAGGCTTTAAGGGGTCTCTGAAGTATTTTATAAAACATTTTGATAACTGCATTTCGATTTAATTTATTTCCTTTGAAATCCTATTTATGAGGCTAATAGGTAGTAGAATACTTTGATTACTGGATCTGGAGTCATGAAATTGTTGTTGTTTAGTCATTTTAGTAATGTCTGACTCCTCATGATTCCATTTGCTTGTTTTGGGGTTCTTTCTGGCAGAGATACTGCAGTGGTTTGCCATTTCCTACTCTCACTCATGTTAAAGTTGAGGAAATTGAGGCAACGATAGTTAAGTGACTTGCTCAAGTCACACAGCTAGGAAGCACCTGTGGCTGGATTTGAACCAGGAAGACAGCTAGTCAGGAAGTCATGAGTACAAATTTGACCTTTGACACTAACTACTTTTAACTTTAGTCTGCTTCAGTGTTTATATTTGTAAGTGGAGAGAATAATATCCAGGAGAGGGGAGAATGTATCCAGGATTATTGTAAGGATCAAATAAGATTAGATTTGTAAAGCATTTTGCAAAGTTTAAAGTACTATATGTACCAGCTATTATCATTATTTTATGCATTTAAAAACATCATTCCAAAAAGAACTGGAGGAATTCCATGTGAACTGGAATGACCTCCTGGAATTGATGCAGAGTGAAAGGAGCAGATCCAGGAGAATATAATACACAGAGACTGATACACTGTGGTACAATTGAATGTAATAGGCTTCTCTACTAGCAGCAATGCAATGACCCAGGACAATTCTGAGGGACTTATGAGTAAGAAAACTAGCCACATTCAGAGAAAGAACTGTGGGAGGAGAAACATAGAAGAAAAACAACTGCTTGAACACATGGGCTGATGGGGATATTATTGGGGATGAAGACATTAAACCAATGATTCCCAAAGTGGGCACCACTGCCCCCTGGTGGTTGCTGCAGGGATCCAGGAGGGCGGTGATGGCCACAGGTGCATTTATCTTTCCTATTAATTGCTATTAAAATTAAAAAAAAATAATTTCCAGGGGCACTAAGTAATATTTTTTCTGGAAAGGGGGCGGTAGGCCAAAAAAGTTTGGGAACCACTGCACTAAACGATAACTCTAATCCAACTATCAATAATATGAAATTAGGTCTTAATCAATGATACATGTAAAACCCAATGGAATTGTGTATTGGCTAAGGGGGTTAGGGGGGCTTGGGGAGAGGGAAAGAATATGAAACATGTAACTATGGGAAAATATTCAAAATAAAAATATAATTAAAAAAACATTATTCTGAGAAGAAGTACATAGGCTTCATCAAACTGTTAAAGGGCCTCATTATATAAGAAAGTAGAAGAGTCTCTGGATTAGGGGAACTAGGGACCTACGGGATCAATTTAGAAGTCACAGTCAGAGGGGATACAGCAATCCAGTTATATTGGAATTTGTGCTTTGTCAACCAGGGAAGTTTAAATTAAGCTATGGAACATTGGTTGACTGGCTAGTCATCCAGGGTTTTATGATAAAAGTTCATCCTGGGGTAGAAATTTAAGTGTTATAAGACTTAGAGCTTGCAGAAACTTTAGAGATCTATCATAATTTCAGAATTATAGATTTAGAGGTATAAGAGACTTTAGTGGTCTCATAGTCTAATCCAGTGATGGTGAACCTTTTAGAGACTGAGTGCCCAAACTGCAACCTTACTCAACATGTGAGCCCCTATGCCTTACCCCATATAGGGGAGGAAGGAAGAGCTCCCATTGGGCTGCTGGGTGGGTGAAGTGAGAAATGTCCTCAGGTACATGTGGAGAGGAGGAAGGGAGCAGACCTTTCCAGAATGTGTGTCACAGGTTTGCCAACACAGAATCTTTCCTTGTACAGATAAAGAAATCAAGTCCCAGGGAAGTAAGGTGATTTGCTCAGACACCAAGAAACAGATCTTGGACATAAAGTCAAGTTGTCTAGAAACTCTAAAAACCAGTTTTCATTCCACTACATCAGAGGGGTCAAAATCATTGCCATAAATGCCACCTTGAACCAGATTAAAATGGAGTTTGGAAATATTTGACAGAGTAAATAAAAACATAATGCAACAGTGATTTTTCTAAAGCAATGCATAATGTATATCTATATCAAATTGCTGTTCTTTTTGAAGGAGTGGGAAGAGGCAGGAAGAGAGAATTTAGAACTCAAAGTTTTAAAAATTGAACGTTAAAAATTATTTTTGCATGTAATTGGAAAAATAAAATATTTTAATTAATAGGTCCATAAATAATTCAATATGTAGCCCACAGGGATCTATTTCTACTTAAATTTGAGATTACAGCACACTCTCTCTTTGGAGATCTTTAAGGGATCTGACAACTCTAATATTTTATGATTTTTGGCCACTAGGCATTGAAATGAATGGAGTACTAGACTTAAATTCAGAAAAAATTTAAAGGACTTCCTAGATATATAACCCTGTACAATAATTTAACCTATTCAGTTGCTTTATGGGTAAATTAAAAGCATCATTCTCAAAAACTATTGTGAGAATCAAATTAAAAAATGTATCAAGCACTTTGCAGAACTTAAAGCACCATATATTTAAATGCTAGGTGGCATCAGCAGCAGAAGCAATAGCAAAAGCAATAGCAAGAAGAAGAGGAGGAGGAAGAGAAGTAGTAGTAGCAGTAGCAGTAGTATAGCAGTAGCAGTAATAGTATATTCTAGGGGTCTATCCAGTAAAGAATTCACCATATATATTTAGCCAAACTATCTCATTTTTCTAAGGTTATTTAATTGTCTAACATTACCCATGTAAGGGATGGGAAAAGTCTAGAGTCTAGAAAAGGAACTAGAGTCAAAGCAAGTGAACTCTATAAGATGCTTCCCCTTTCCAGACACACAGAAATCTTGCCCTAGCAGATCCTGGAATCTAAGGGTCAGAAAAGTACAAAATAACACAGGTCCTTCTCTCCAAAGAACTGTTCATTAACCAGGAAAGAGAATGAGAACAGCCTTCTTGCCTTCTCTTTATTAGAAGGCCTTAAACTTGAACTTTTAGTGTTGAAATAATGATGCTCTACAGGCATAGTACTTGGCATTTCTAAAGCACTTTGAACTTTCAAATGGAAGGAAGGAATCTTGCTTTGAATTATTGTAACAATAGACTAGAGGGAGAAGACCTAGTATCTATGTCCACTGTTGCCACTGATTCATTGTATAACCTTCCAAGGAAGTCACACAATCTTCCTCTCCTTGTGTATCACCATGAAATGAGATGATCCTTTAGAGTTTGGTACAAGTGAACTCTACTTTGCACAGAAATTTTCATTTTCATACATTTACATAGATTTAGAGTTAGAAGGGAACCTAAGAATCCATATCATCAAACCCCCTTCGTTTTACAAGTGAGGAAAGTGAAGCATAGGCTCATAGAGGTAGTAAATAGCAAGTCTGATTCAAATCTGAGTCCACTGATTCCAAATTCAGTGCCCTTCCAATTTAATCCTCTTTATCATAATAGTGGTGGAATAGAATAGGTTCTAGACCTAGAATGAGTAAGACCTAGATCCTAATCCCATCTCTTACACTTAACAGCTTTGGGACTTTGAACAAATCATTTAAGTTTTTTTATTCAGTTGTTTCTGTAAAGTAATTGGCCTCTGTAGCCTCTAAGGTCTATTCCAGTTATGATCCTATATGATAATTTCATAGCGGCTTTGTCTAGGTCACATTCATTTATTCAGAAAGTATTTATTGGTTATTAGTTGAACTAGATCACTACTCTTCTATAAAATGTCTAGATGACCTTTAAGGCCCCTTCCAACTCTAAACTAATGATGTTGAAAGTTACAGTGATTAGGGTATGATTAAATATCTGGCTGATATTTAATGGATGATGGCTGTTTAATATTTAACATGCAATTTTGTCCTCTAGTTGTTTAATCAACTAGTTAGCCCAGTCATTCAGACCCTGTTGATCCTAATGACAGATCCTGGACTTGACCCTCATGAGTAAATTATTATAATAAGCGTCAAATTCAAGTGTTTAATAAATGTTTTGGGAATTAAGAAATACAGAAGGAGAAGAAAAAAGAAACCATTCCACCCCATTGAAAAGAGCTTAAAGCCAAAGAACATGAGCATTAGGGAAGAAAGAACAATATGATATATAATATATTGTCCGGGGTACAACATGGGAGGAGTACTCACAAGCTATGTAAATGGTTACATGTCAATAAAGGAGAAACAGGGAGGATTAATGACTAGGTTGGCCCTTGGAAGCAAATGATGTTTATCCTCAGTGAACTGGAGCTAGAACATGAGGGTGGCATGGTACAATGTAAAGAGCATGGAGACACTTGAATATTTGGGTTCAAATCCTACCAGAGTGACCTTAAGTCTGTCACTTAATCCCTCTATGCCTGTTTCCTCATCTGTAATATAAATTGGAGTAGGCAGAGGCTTTTTAGGTTCTTTCTAACTCTAGCTCTATGTCAATCCTAAGGTAAACCTTGAAATCAGTCTACTAAATGCTGTCAGTTCCTCCCCTCCCCTTGAGTCCCTGGCACTTACCGCCTGCTTACACCAGGAACAGCTGATGGCCACAATCTCTTTACTATGAAAGGAGAATTTCTGCTGGAATCCCTAGGAATTCAGAAGGAAAAAGAGATTTCTGTAAATGGCATTTTTTCACCTTACTTTCTTGCAAGTCATTCATTTATTCAGTTAGCATCTATTAATCATTAGTTGTATGCTAATTGTAGGGAATACAAAGACATAAATAGCAGTCTCTGTCCTCTGAAAGCTTATATTCTCTGTGCACACAGGTAAATCAATGCAATTTAAGTGCAAAATAAGTGAGGCATGAGGTGTAGGTCTAACAATGCAGTTAGGTAGTGCACTAGATAAGAGCATTAGGCTAGAGTCAAGGAGACAGTGGTTCAAATCCAACTTAAAATATGTACTAGTTGGGTGACTATGGTCAAGTATATTATCTTTTTTTTCTTTCAATTTCCTCCCAATAGTATAATGGCAATAATAATGGCATCTACCTCAGAGAATTATTATAAATACTCAAATGAGATATTTGTAAAGCACTTAGCACAGTGTCTGGTATACAATAGGAGCTATATAAAATGCTTATTCCCTTGCCCTTAAAAAGAAGGTGAAGGAACAGGAATTACCTCACACAGGAGGTAGCACTTGAGCTGAGCCCAGAAGGAGACAAGGGCTATAATGTTCCAATTCACCATGTGTCTTAACCAGTATGGACTAAGGATCATGTCATTGTTCAGTTGTTTTTCAGTCATTTCCAACTCTTTGGCAAAGATTCTGGAATGGTTTGCTATTTCCTTCTCTAGCAAATTTTATAGATGAAGCAACTAAGGTAAACAGGGTTAAGTGACTTACTCAGGGTCACACAGTAAGTATCTAAGTCCAGATTTGAACTCAATAAGATCAGTCCTCCTGACTCCAGGCCAGCACTCTATCCACTATGCCATTAAGTTGCCGCTAAGGATCATGCGCTACACAACATATTGCATCATCCACTCCTCCCTCTTTCAGGAAATTAGTCAATGGTTACTTTATTATTTTTATTTTTTATTTTATTATATATAATTATGTATAATATATTAATAATACATATGTTTATTATATTCAAAGGTCTCCACTGAATTGAGTAGTAGAAGGATGGTTGATAGTCAAACCATTAACAATTCTTCAAATCCTTATCACTAGGGTATATTTTTCAACTAAATCAGATTCCTTGGTGTTGATTTTGGAGAACTTTATCATGTAAATAAATATTAGCATTGTAGTTGTGGAGCTTCTAATTAATCACATATTAATAGTTTTCCCTGTAACCACAGAAACATCTGAAGATCCAGAGACAGAAAAATTGAATAGCATGACAGGGAATTCATGGAAAGTCGAATTTGGAATTATACCTAAAAGAGCTATAAAACTGTAAACCTTTTGATATAGTAATAGTACTACTAGGTCTGTTATACCAAAGATATCAAAGAAAAGGATCTATTTGTACAAAAAATTTATTGCATCTCCTTTTGTGGGAGCAAAGAATTGGAAACCAAGGTAATGCCAGTCAATTGGAGAATGGTTGAATAGGCTGTGGTATATGATTATAGAAAGGAATATAGAAAGGATGAGCAGAATGGCTTCAGAAAAACATAGGAAAATTTATATGACTGGTGTAAAGTGAAGTGATCAGAACCTGGAGATCATTGTAAACAGTAACGGGGATATTATAAGGATAATCAACTATGAAAAATTTAGCTACACGGATCAAGACACTTCCAAAGGTCCCATGATGAAAAATGCTCTCTACCTCCAGAGACAGAACTAATAAGTCAATGCAGATGGAAACATACTTTTTAAAAATTTACTTTATTTTTCTTCTTTTTTATCTGTTTTCATTTGCAACATGGGTAATATGGAAATAATTTTTATGACTTCACATGTATAATCAATATCTAATTGCTTGCCTTCTCAAAGAGAGGGGAGTAATAGGAAGAAGAAATAGAATTCTGAACTCGATTTTTTAAAATGAATGCTAAAATTGTCTTTACATGTAATTGAGAAATACTTAACAAAATAATCTTTTTAAAAGAAGGTAGACTGAGCCTAAGTACTTAGAAGATTATGTGGCTCTGATATGAATTCTGAATTGAATTCAGCTTCACTAAAACCACAACTTATGTACCTTCTACTTATGAAGCATTTAAACAAGGCATTAAATACAAATAAAAACAAAAAACAAAGTATCCTGAAGGATTTTACATTCTAATTGGAAAATACAGAATGTAAAGAGGTAAAAAAGGACATGTAAGATAATTGGAGGAGGAGGAGAACACAAACAAACAATAGGGATCAGGAAAGACTTAAGTAAGAAGTAGAACCAAAATTTAGCCTTGAAGAAGTCCAGATATTCTAACAGACACAGTTGAGAGTGAATGCGTTATAGGCATAGGTGACAACCTGTGTGAAAGCAAAGAGATAGGAAAAGGAATGGTTAATTTCAGAGAACTCTAGACGGTAGGCCAATTTGAAGTATTTGTAAAGCAGAAACACATAATGTGAAATTAGTCTAGAAAGGTGGGTGGGAGCCAGACTGTGGGAGGCTTTAAATACCAGACTGATGATGAGTTTACATTTAATTCTATAGGTAATAAAGAAGCATTGAGTATTTTTAGCAGACGAGTCATATAGTCAGATCTGTGTATTATAAATATTAATTTGACAGCTATGTGAAAGAGAAGAATTGAAAAGGAGAGAGACTAGAATCAGAAAGATGGCTGTTAAGACTATATATGAAATAATTCAGGTGAGGTGATAAAGAACTGAACTATAACAGTGAGCATGTGAATGGGGAGGAATAGATAGGACAGATTTCATAAAGGTAGAGTTCACAAAACTTGAGGGCTGATTCACCTGATAGAAAGCTGTGGAGGAAAAAGAAGTATCAAGATTAACTCTTAGGTTGTGAACCTAGGTGACTATAAGTCTAGAAATGGCTTTGGCATAAGTAGACAAGAAGTGGAGAAAGGGTAGGATTAGTTAAGGCTTAATCAATAAAAATGTATTAAGTATCTACTATGTGCCAGGCTAAGGAATAGTGATATAAAAACAGCCCAAAGATAGTCTTTGCCTTCAAAGAGCTCACAATCTAATGGGAAAGACAATAAATATACACAAAAAAGGAAATAAAGAGGGAAGGAACTAGGATTAATAGAGATTAGGAAAAGAATATTTTAAAAGACAGAATTTTAGTTGGTATTTAAAGGAAGTCAGGGAAGCTAGCTGGTAGAGTTAGAGAGGGAGGATATTCCAGATATGTGGAACAATCAGAGAAAATGTCCCAATCTGAGAAATCAAATATCTTGCCGGTAGTACAAGGAGAATATTGGATTCCACTTTGCCTTTGTTGAATTTGAAATGGGACACCAAGGTGGATTTGCTGAACAGGAAGTTGGCAGTACAGCACAGGAAAGAGAATAGACATCACCTGGGATATGGGAAAGAATCTTATAGAATATCCAAACATATTGTGGTTGGGGGAAGCTAAATAAAGAGAAAAAATAATAGCATCAAGTGAAGGATTCTTACAAATGAGAGAGACATAGGTATGTTCATAGGCAGCAGGCTAAAATTCCTCAAATGCAGTGACTAACATTGATATTCTATATTAAGAATTAATTATAATTAAGAATTAATTGCTCACAATTATATGTAGGATTTTAAGGTTTATGAAACACTTACTAAAACTAATCCAGAGACTTGGGCAGACATTAATATTTCTATTCTATGAACATAGAACCTAAGATCCTAAACAGTTATTGATTTGTTCAAAATCATAGAGCTAGCAAGTGAACTAGAACACTAAATAAGATCTTCTAGTTCTAACCAATTCTCTTACATCATATCATGCTTCCTCCTCCATGAAGGTGATAGGTTAGCACAAGCAATCATTATAAAAGCAAAAAACAAATCACCAGCCAACTACCAACAAGAAACATTTTTACTCCTTTAAGAACAATTATATAAATACTAGAAAATTTAAGCAAAATAAAATAGCAAGCAATAGTCAGAAGATATGGGTTTGAATCCATAACTGCAATTTAATAACTTGGGCAACTCCCTCAACTTTTCTAAATTTGTAATTATCTTCCTCATTCACTTCATCATTATCATCATCATAATCAATAATTCATGTTTTAGAGTCCATTTAGCTTCATGAAGCACCTTACATATGCTATCTGATTTGATTCTCATTCCAACCCTAGAGAGTATTATTATTATCTCCATATTATAGATAATTAAGAGAAGATTTTTGAAAAGGTAATAAGGGTCTGAGGCAGAATTCAGGCTTAAGTTTTCTTGATTCCAGGTCAACATTCTATCCATTAAGATGTGCTACCTCACATCTACAAAATGGATAGGTTGGACCAGGTCTCTTCTACGATTATACCAGTGGGGCGGGGGAGGGGGAGGGGGGCCCACTGGGTTCCATGTTTATTCTGAAAATGTGATGAATATCTGAGTCATGTATTTTCAGGTCTGTGCTTCTTGGGATTCCAGCCTAGTGGAGTCACAAGCAAGGCTGGTTTTGGTGTCACTGTCTAACATGTTAACATAAACAGAGTCGTATCACAGTCTCTATAAGTGTGGTTCTCACATACCACCTGCTGTAGAGGAATTATCTTGGCTAGGATCTCAGTGCTGTAAAGAGATCCAGATTCTTAATTACTCAATTTTAAGAGTCTGTCTAAAAAAAATCTGCCACTGTGGGCGGTGGCAGATGCCATGGTTGTTTGAACACTGAATATTCAATTGTTAAGGAAGATTTAATTATGCACTATAAAATCAAATTTTAAAAATATGAACATGGAGGGAAAGTTTAGAATTAGATGACTTAGGCACTACAAATACCAATATCCTTCTGGAAAAGGGGAGAAAGGGAGGGATAGAGGATAAAGGTTTCTCTCAGACTACTACTACTACAGTATTGAAAATAATTTTTTTTAAATCACCATATGGAATTTATTTGAGTTCTGTTGACTGACTCTATTCTTTCAGCAACCTGAAATATGTTACTAATAATATCATATAATAGCTTTGTGTAAAAAAGAAATAAATTCTAATGACTGCTTACTTTTCTCAAGAAAATGCTAGGATTTGGCTTTTGGTGATCATTTGATTTTTAACTTAGTTAATTGTTATTATAACTAAAACTTTCTAACTAAAATAGGCATGGAAAGTTGTTAAGACATGGGCTGAACTATACAGTTATTTGATTTTATCCAGTTCTTAAAGAGATCCCCACAAAATCTTTCATACTTATCTCCTGCTTTCTACTCACATCACAAATGTTCTAGTTAAGGCCCTCATTGCTTCTCACCAGGCCTATTACAATAGCCTCCTAATAAGTCTCCCTGATTCATATTTCCCCTAACCTTCTTTAATCTAGCCTCCATGTATCTGCCAAACTGATGTTTTTAAGACTAAATGAAATATAATGACACTTAATATCCATGTGGTTCCTTCCCCTGTATCTTTGGAAGCTTATTTTAAGTAGAAAGTTTTACATTGAATGACAATTGTTCTGAGCCTCTAACTAGAAAAATTCTCAATATTTAGAAAGAAGTTGAGCTCTCAGTATTAATCTACATCTATAACTATTTCTTATTTGGCCCTGGCTTCTTTGTAGTTGAAACATAATTCCAATTATGGGAAACAACCAAGTAATGAAACTGCAGATTATTATTGTCTATGAAAACTGGGTTTTCTAAGGACTTTCCTTAGTTTTTGAGTAAATGGGTAGGCTGATATCATCAGCCTGAGTCTTGGGCTATGAGATGCCTATAGGAATAATAGCTCTCCTCAATATATATCCCTTCTCTGACTTAATTTAACCTGTTCTCTTTTCTTTCTTCTTCTGCTTGTTGCCCATGGCTTCTAAATCTTTTGGTTTCAGTTCTGCATGTCCCCATTTCTTCCTCTCTACAGCCAGACCCTCAGAATCTCTATCTAGTTCTGTAATCACTCTTCCTTTATAATATAAGTTTCTTAGAATATGACCAAGAAATGGCTTTGATTCATTCAAGGTGTGAAGACCCTATTCATACTAGCTTTGTTGTGTTGTTGTTCAGTTGTATCTGGCTTTTCATGACCCCAAAAAGAATAGCACACCAAGCTCTTCTATCTCTCACTATCTACCATAATCTGTTGAAGCTCACATTCATTGCTCTAACTGACACTATCTACCCATCTCATTTTCTGCTGTTGCCTTCAATTTTTCCCAATATCAGTCTTTTCCAATGAATCCTATCTTCTCATTATGTGGCCAAAGTATTTAAACTGAATACGTTATACTATCACAGTAGGTTACAATTAAATTAGTTCGATCAAGAAGTGTTCTTACTTTAGAAAGTGGACTTATTTTAAGAGGGATAGGATAATCAATAGAGCCCTATATTTATATTGTTATTCCTAAAGTACAATTCTTATCACGTCATTCCTTCTTTCAAGAAGCTCCAATCTCTCATTTCCAGGATTAAATCCAAATGCCTTACTTTATAGCCCTTCACAATAAAGCTCTAGCCTACCTTTCCAGTCTTTTTTATTTTTATGTACATATATATACATATACATATACATATATAAATATATACACGCATACAAACATATTACTAATATAATATACTAATATATTACTAATATTACTAATATACATAGACAAACATATCACTAATATATATGTGTGTATATATACACATATATATATATACATATAACTGTAATGCCAAAAAGAAAACTCTATCTCTTTAGCTAATAAAAACTTTTATTCAAAGAAAAAACACCAGAGTTCCACCAGCCTGCAACTGACTACCCTGCTCAACCCAGAATCCAGTCAGATTCCAAGGCTCCTCCTTGCCGTGGGATTGGTCCTTATATAGACCAATCCCTTGCCTAGAAGTAGGGGGAGGGACCCTTGGGACATGCTGGGGACGCAATCCCAAGCCACAATATTTTTAAAACCTGCATTACTAAATATACATATACACAAACATATTACTTATATATACACATATTAGCATTATATATGTAAAGCTCCCCTTAATATATTCTTTTTTAGACTATTTTATTCAACAAATATTGAATTGACTAGGCCCTTTGAACTGTAACGTTCCATGACTATATGATCTTTATACCAAAGAATGATTCCTAACATAAATCCTTCTCATGTCTTCCATGATTCTCCCATTAAAAAAAAAGGAGTCTCCAGATTTAATTAAAAAAAAAAAACAACCAGAATGTCAAAGAATATTGATAATAGGAGATAACATACTTTGTACCATAGGCGTACCCACCTCCCCTACTGTTGTCATGGGAACTTGGTGTATCAAGTATCTGTCTGTGATACTTGGGCAAATGAATCAGTGTTCCCTAAGTTCTGTTGGTTTTGCCCTTGACATTCAACCAACTCCTAAGAAACTGAGGTTGGAATAGTAGACACAACATGCTAGGGAAACTGGGCAGAGGTTAGGGGTGGCGGGAGAATCTGGAGGGAGCCTCACTCAGCACTGCCTCCAGAACTATCTGGGTAGGTTCTTGCATGATAGTCATAGTATTTATATCATGTAGAATAGTAGGAAAGGCATTGACAGAAAAAGATCAAAGCTGAGTGGAACAAGGTGATTATCAGACATTAGGCAGAAGGAGTAACATAATGACTCACAGGCCCTAGGGTCAGGTAGCAACACCAATTTGGTTAACAATATCTTTCTTTTAGGTGGTCAACACTTAATTCTCTGTTTGGCTAGTCTCAAATGCAGTTCTGATTTATTCTCCTCTTTCCCAACTTTTTCCACATGACTGCCATTCTTTCCTCCTATGGGCTCTCAATTCTTCTCAAAGGCCCATTGAAGATTAAGAGCAAAACCACATGAGCATGGGGAAATCTAGATGATCTCATTAATTTAGAGTATGGTCTAACTAACATTTCTGTAGTTAAAAACTTGAGAGAAAAGGATCCCAAATTGCATTCATTACAATTTCAAGGACTTCTACTAGGACTACCAAAATAAAATCTTTTTTAAAAACCCTCAGTAAAAGTACCACCAGCTTTTTCAATAAAATACCAAATACTGGCCACATGGAAACTCTACCTACATATAAGATGATTAGGGCATAATCTATTTCACAATCTAATAAGTCATTCCTGTTACATTTATCCTTATTGAGAAGAAAATGGGCACAAGACTCCCATAAGATAAGATAGGAGGGACTTGTGGTCTGTTGTGTGTGAAATATCATTTCCAATCACTTCTGATTTTCTCTTTTTTTTATCTTTTCTCATTTACTCCTTTCTAACTCTGTCTATATCATTCTTTCCATTTTTCACCGTCTAGTTTTATTCCTTTTCCTATATCTCTCTTCTTCCTATGTTACTTTTCTCTCTTCATCACTTTCTCTCATTATGTCCCTTTATTTTCATTTTAATTGCTCTGAGCCTATGCATAAAAAAAGATTCTAATGATAAACTGAAAGACAAAGAAAACAAATGACTTATACTGCCTGGGTTACAATATAAGGCTGGACAGGCAAGACCAGTGATTTAGTACATTAATATATCTGTTTCAAACAACCAGCATAGATTGATAATAAAAAGTTAAAGCTAGACTGGACAGAAGAAAGATATATGTTTAATGCTTTTGGAAAACTTTGTGGTACCTTCAATGATCCTAAACAAATCTGTAAAAGGCCAACAATAGTCCACCTGTTACTACTTGGCTCTGGCTCCTTGACTACCATGATTTTAAAAGAATTAAAATGACAAAGAACCAAAAGGATAATGAAATTTTATGTTGGACTTAAGTAGGCAGAAGCATTTCCTTCAGGATAACTTTTGTTCAAGATGTGATTTAAAACATTACAGGTGACAAGTATAAATGGAAGAGGAAGATCTCTTCTATTGTTAGAATGAAATACAACAGATGGATAGCCCATGTGGTAAGCCGTTACCTCTGGAATACTAAAAGAATAAAAAGAAATCTTTGGTGCAAAGGGTAGATCTCCTTGGGATGACTGATTGGTATGAAAATGGTCACAAAACTCCCAAAGGATGAGAAGACAGGGAGAACTTATGGTCTGTTGGGAAAGTGCAACCACACAAATGAAATACCATTTCCAAAAAATTTTAAGGTTTCTAAAGTGCTTTGAATATATTTTTATCTCATAACTTAACTATAAAACAAGTCTGTGAGCTACCTGTGATGGGTTTGAAACATATCAAATTAGATATTTTGGGGAATATATACAGTCTCATTTCAGTCTGGAACAACAGTAATAAAATTAACAACTGACATTTATACATAATGTTACGATTTATAAAGTGCTTTATATATGTTAATTCATATCTTAGCAAAAAAAAAGAGAAACCTGCAAGATATATTTGATACACATATCAAATTAGAAATGTGTAGAAAATATATAGTTTTATTTCAGTTTAGAACTTTAGGGATCACATTAGTGTGAGGAATTCCCTGTGTGGGAATTCCCTCTACCAAACAGAACAACCATTTAAAATCATTTAAAATCTTAGCAAGTATCTGTACCATTGAACTAGCTGACTGGCCTGTAGTGTCATGGCTTTTATGTGGTAAGTATCAGGACCTTAACCCAAGGTTTTCTGACTAAAACACTGGCTCTAATCACTACACACAAAACTGCTTCTAAATTGTATATTTTATCTATCTAAATATGTGCGCACTTATACTCATAAATGTAAAAATATACCTATACATACCTAGAAAGAACAGCTTAGACTAGGGAGGCCAAATATAATTGAATTGAACAAAAATTTGAATGCCTACTTTGGGCAAACCACACTGAAATTAGGTTGAGGTTTCTAGCTTTCCAAACTAGCTGTGACATCTGAAATCAGGTCCAGGAAAACTACAGCACAAAAGAAATTATTTCTTAGGTTAAAATATAGAGTATTCAGAACTGCTTCCTTCTTTCTCCTAAATGCTTCAAGCACATGGTACCCATATGCTGCCTTCCCAATTAGCATTGGTCTACTCTTCCCTGAACTACTTCAAATTCTAAAACTATCTTTATTTCCTCTCCAAATCAAAAATCCCATTCATTAAAACCATCTTAGTTAGGAATTGCTAGCAATGAACCCTAAAGTGTGAGTGGATGATATGTTTAACTATTACAAAGATTTTTAATAAAAATGAAAAAAGTAAATAAAATGAATCTTCAATTACAAGAACATGAAAGAGAGTCTATCCTGTGCCTTTCCCCCTGCTCAAGCAGTGCACTAAAAAGGAAAATACCTAGAAACAACTTCAAGAGTACCACCCACCCTTCCTTCCTCGACTTTGCAAGTAGCTTTGGACCCCCAATCCCACCCACCCCCGTCCCACTATGGGTTTAGTAAAAACAAGGAGTATGCACAGCACATGCCAGAAAACCATAAAGAGACAGGTCTCATACAAGGCTGTTGTGAGCTTTATATTATTGCCACTGGATAGGGTCCTAGTAAAACATTGCATTCAGAACTTCTGGCTGGGTTTCCCATCAGCTCCATTTATTTTGGACCTTCATTGACAAGCATTGTTGCTCAGCAACCTAATAGTTAGTTGTTCAGCAAATAAATGTTATGAGCTAGCAGTTCTCATTAGTAAGATTTAACCACTAGAGTCATTTTTCCAGCTGAATACCAAGCTTAAAGAAAGAAGCTAATTTATCATTTCTTAAATGTAATAATCCCCTCTAATGAAGTTATATTCTCACTGACTATGTTTTGTAACAAACCAAACATCATAAAACAGTTTTGAGAAATGCATTCTCTCTGAAAGAAATGGAATGGAAAATGTACATAAACGGCCAAGAGTGTTCTAGCACTATTCTAGGGGGCAGAAATAAAAGCAATTAACACAGCTGCTGGCCTCAGGAAACTTACATTCTAATGGAGGAAGCCAAAATTAAATATAATTATAATAGAATAATATAAGAGGGAGTTCTGCCAAGGGCTGAGTGTTTAATGGCATGCATGAAGAGAGCTAGAAAGTAATGAAGTGAACCTGATTCCAGGATTTCTATGGGTGAATGCTTACCAGTCTTAAGCCTCTTTTCTCAGAGGACAGGCTTGGAGCTTCATGTTAGTATTAGAATGAACCCATGCTTATTTAACACAGGAGAGGATACTCAGGTAACCCAAGTAAAGCCAGAGGGAATCCTGGTGCAATAATCACGGGATAGCTGAACCCCTTACCTTACCACACTGCTTACATTTTCCCTCCTGGCGCCGTCTGTGTACCCAATGATGACGGACAAAATTCTGCAAAAGAAGAGAAAAAATGAGTATCTTTTTGGAAGACAAACACCAATAATAATTTTCCCCTTTACTTCAAGATAACCATTTCTACCACAGCATTTTCCAAACTTGGAAATGAAGGAAAGAACTCTACTACTAACCCCTCCATAGGACATAGGTTAATAGTTGAAAACCAGACCTAATCCCTAAAACTGTAGAATTTTCACTCCCAGAGATCATCAGTATTAGAACTGACCTATCCAATTGAGAAGGGATCTTTCATATCAGGAAAGGTATAAATGAAGTCAGGCTTCAGTGAGTTTTATCTTTGCTACTGTTATTGTTTTTTTGTTTTCTGTTACACTGGCTTTCCTTATCTCACACAGGTTGGAAGTACAGAGGGCATTTATGACCCTATTACAGTACTGACCAGAAAGATAACTTTAATCTGTTCCACTTTTCTGACCTCCCTAGGCAGACTTATTGCCCTTCTACTACCTGAGGCATGCCATATTCATGCTGACTCCTGATAAATGTAAGTCCTACAGCAGCTCAGAACTCCCAAATCCAAGCAATCTGCCACCCTCAGTCTCCCTAGGTAGCAAGAATGATTGGAATGCCCTCCCACCCTGGAACAGGGTTCAGTGATTATTGCTAGATTAGATGGCCACTGAGGTCCCTCGTAATTTATGATTCTAGTCCTTATGGTTGAGGGTGGAGGAGAGAATATTGTTTAATAGATGGTTGTTTCCCAACTATTTTCACTGCAGATTTGTGACTATGCCAGTGGGAGACTGGATTGGAAAACCCCATGGAATCTTACAATCCTTTATGAAAACTGAGAATTATTCTCTGATAGTGATAAAAAGAACACTGTTAAGAGAAGGAAAGATTGAGAAAAAAGAAAAGGTAAAGGAGATAGATGACAGAAGGGCCCAAACACATAAGCAAAGTGGAGGGAATATGCAATCATTGAAATCTAATTCAATAAACATTCATTAAGTACCTATACTAATGAGGGTTTTTTTGGCAAAGATACTGGAGTACTCTGCCATTTCCTTCTCCAGTGGATTAAGGCAAACAGGGGTTAAGTTGGCTTGGGTCACATGACTATTATGTGTCTGAGGCCGAAAATGAACTCAGGTTTTCCTGACTCTAGGCCCAGCATTCTATTGATCCATCTAATTGCCCCAACTTTCTTGGTACCTCAAGGAAAGACCATCCACCTACTTGTGTGGCAGAAAAGGTTGCAAGGATAAAAACAATACTCATGTTGAGGGGAACACAAGGATTTATTGAGTGCATTCCACTCTCTGTCTAGAATATAGAAACATGTCCTATTGCTAAAAATTCCAGGGAAGAGATTTAATTATGGTCAGATGCCTATGTTCTACAGGGTGACAGGATTATTAAGTGATGGTATGCCATGAGAACATGAATTGCAGAAATCTAAAAATGTACATTAATACTACAAGCAAACATACTGGCTTCCTAAAAATCCAAATTAATTTAGAGTAGTAAATGACAAGGACAGGAGTCAACAAAAAGGGCTCACTTAAGTCTGAAAGGCTAGACACATTCAGATGAAAGGATCCAGTGTCCTAAGGTTTCTGCAAAAGAACATTTGAGAAAAAAAAACTGAGACTAGATGATTATAGAGCTGGGCAGGGATTTCAAAGTTCATTGAATCCAAGCCCTTTGTTTTGCAGATGAGGAAACATCAACTCATTGAAGTCACTGCCCAAAGATATCTAAAATTTTAACTCGGGTTTCACAACTGCACATTCAGTGTGTCAAGTTCAGTCCTCTTTTTCCCCAATGATGACTATTTTTAATAATTTAATAAGAAAAGGCACTATGATAAAATGGATGGATAGAAAGTTGGCCTTGAAGTCAGGAAGACCTGGGTTTCAAGTCCTATCTCTCTGTCACTAGTTACAGAAGCATCACTTGACTTCTCAACAACTATAAATTGCCTCGATAAAGAATTTACCCACTGAGAGTTCCCTGGGCAGTTAGATGGGTAAAGCTCTGGGCCTGGAGACAGGAAGACCTGAGATCAAATGTGACCTCACACACTTACTAGTAGTATGAGCCTGGACAAGTCACTTAATCTGTGTCTGCCTCAGTTTCCTCATCTGTTAAAAGAGGGAATGATACCTCCCAGGACTTTCGTGAAGATAATTATAAAGTGCTTAGTAAATGCTATATGGATATTAACTAGTACTATTATTATTAATTTACTGGAATCACAGGTTTGGGCCAGAACAAGAATGTATTGAGAGGGAATACTGACATTTCTGACACTGAACAACATTTGTGCCTTGAGGCATAATAAGCATATTTCCTAACCAGGTCAAACATGTCAAAAAAAAAAACTTCCTCAGATCAAATTTTAAAGACAAATTCAGGCGAGAAAGAAACCCTGAGACACTAGCCACAATTGGTGAAGACACAGAAAAGGTAAACCTTTCCACCAAAGGCAAGTTAGAGGTCATCAAAGGGTACAGTGGTCTTGTTAACAAAGTGATAAGCTTAGTTATTTTATGCAGTATTCAAGGATGAATATTGTTAGCTCCTTTAAATGTCTATGCCCTAGACCCACCTTACTGATGACTCTGCTTAGGTCAAACTCAGGGAGCTCCTGTGTGTTGAACCTACTTTAAAATAGAAATCTTTTTGGATTTTAGAATAGCTGTATGATTCTAGGGGGCAACAGCTTCTCTTGTCAATGTGAAAACAGTTACTATATATTCTCTGTGTCTTCTTACATCCCTCCTTTAAGCATGAACAATCTTTTATCCCTCCCCTTCTGAGTACTGTCCATATATCTCAGATTTTAAAATCAAATGACAATTGAGGCCCTTCTCCAACAAAAAGTTTAACTGACAATTCCTACCCAATATGCTTCATTTGAGATATGAAGTGTTCTGAACCAAAATTTCAACACTAAGAATATTCTCTAAAATTATTATAAAAAATAACTCCCCCAAATTAACTGTTCAAAGATTTCCATAGCAATATTATATTTAATTGAAAAAAGGAAAGTAAATATAGAGGAAGGGTTAAATAAACTGTAGGGCATTTATGTAATGTAATATTAAAATGTAATTAATATCGATAAGGAAGAATACCAAAAAGGCTGGAAAACGTTTTGAAGGAATATGAAGTAATGAAAAAATACAATGAAATATACACTAAATAGGATCAAATAAGCAGAGAAATGAATGACTGAAGAATATTAATAGAGACTTAGAGGCTGTTATTGGAAAAGTGTGATGGTACTTTATGTATTGGGATGAATTTACAAGTAAATAATTAACTAGGCTGGTAAGATGTCTGTGCGTGTGTCTATTGTTTTACATGTAAGTGGGTAGGTGAGTGAGTGGACATATACATGTATGTATTGGTTTCAATTTTTTAATCTAATCTAATAATTTTATTGATGAAGAGTATTCCTGCTGCAGAAATCCCTGCCACTAATATGAATGAGCAATTTATCTGTAATTTATTGCTTCTGAGAAGACTGCTTTGGAGGTTAAGTGATTTAATTTATGGTCTTATAGCCAGTAAATATCAGAAACAGAATCTTGAACCGAAATCTTCCCGATGTCAAGCCCAGCCCTCAATCCTTCATATCACGATGTTTCTCCTTATTGGTTATATTGATAATCAACATTAATATTTTAATAAACCATTTTAATGGTAATATTTTAGTCTTTGTAAAGCAACAGTCCTATTATACTGCTAGTAAATCTGTTGTAGACTGAGAATATATCTGGGAAAACCTGTTACTGTAGAGGCTAGAATAATTACCAAGTATATCATATTTCAGATGCCTTGTGAATGGGAGAAAAGGAATTATTTCCAGATTCTGTTAGTGGTCAAACACTGTAAGTCCACTTTTCCCTCATTCAAACAAATTATTTAACATCATCCTTCATCTTTAAATAACCCAAATGAGTCTTAGTCCCACGGAAGTCCATTGTAATATTCGAATGCCAGTTATTCTCTTGTATTCTGAATGCATTGATAGATTCCCACAACTCACTCTATATTCTGGAATTAATTTCTTTCTGTTCCTTTTTTTCTGCTTTGGATCTTTATCCCTTGTATGAAGCTAAATCTTACTCTTTCCACCCCTCTTCAATCAACTTCTCTTGACTTCTTGGAAATAGAACCTTCCCTCTTGTGTGTGTGGTCAGGCTAATGTCTATGCATTTCTCTGGACTTGAGGTCTTTTCATCCCGAATAGGCCTTCTCTTCTTCTTGCTCCTATTGGCATATACCTGCCACTGGATAGCAATGAAAAGGCAAAAGACAAGCAGGCCTCCTAACAATTTCTTGATTGCTGTAAAAGCTAATCTAGGCTAATTTCACACCATAAATCATTACAGGATGTACAAGAAATATATATTTTTAAATGTTGAAAGGAATTCAGAAGAAAAGCAAATATAAATATTCCACAAAAGCATTGCTTTTTACATGACATTTTTCTCTCTTAGTTAATAATGTTTTTTATAACGAAGATTTTATTTTTTAATGAACAGAAATCTATTTTCTCTCCCTCTTATCCAAAACTTCATTGGGGAAAAAAGAAAAAAGTCAATTCCCGCGCAAAAAGATGAACATAGTCAAGCAAAACAAATTCCTTTGTTGGCCATGCTAAATAAAATTACATATACGTACATATAAATATATTTAAAACACACCTACACATACATAGATAAATGTGTTTGTATGTTTACATGTAAACATATATGCATGTATGAGTGTGTCTTATTCTGTACCCTGAATCTATCACTTCTCTATCAAGAAGGGACTAGTAAGTACACTTATCAATCCTTTTGAATCATGGATTGTGATTGTGTTGATCATAGTTCTTATATGTTTCAAAGTTGCTTGTCTTTAAAGTGTTGTTTTTACTGTATAAATGTTTCTCCTGGTTCAACTTATTTTATTTCTTTATTAGTTTATATAAGTCTTCAAAATTGTTCACTTTTAAAGTACATATAAAGTGTATATAAAGTTCTAATTATTATTAATAAAATAATTAAGATATAATAATAATATTGATATAATATAATAACATTAATATAATAATTAATGTAATAATTAGTATTCTGGTTCGATTCACTTTACTCTGCATCAGTTCACTACAAGTCTTTCCATGTCTCTCTGAAATTATTTATTTGGTCATTTTTAAACTTTATCATCTTACAGTATTGCATCACATCCATAAGCCACAGTTTGTTTAGTCATTCCCCAGATGTCCATTTCCTTAGTTTCTAGGTTTAGTTGGTTTTTTTTCTTATATTTTTGTGTATATAAGACCTTTCTCTCTTTCTCTGATCTATTTGATAAGAGCAGTAATGGCAAAATGATGGCAAGCATAGACGTTTCTATGGGCACAGATGCCAAGGACCCAGGGTGCCTGTCCTTGCAGCACAGAATTTGCCAGAGATCCTAACTAGAAAGACTGAATGAGGGGCAGCTGAACTGCTCTCCTCCTCCTCTCCCTAGTAGGAGTTAGTAAGCAGGTCTCTTCAAGATAGGATCTCCAGCAGGATAAGATTGCCCCACCCCATTCAGAATACAATGGCCTCTTAATTACCTTTAGCCTGTGTGAGACAGAAAAAACTGATGTCTTTACTATCAGAAGCAACCAGTATCTTTACTACACAAAGTATTTTTGGGATTTGGGGATGTCTTTTGAGTTTGTACTTTAAAAACGTTCAAAACTATATTGTAGTGATTTAGGAATAAATTTTATGAACCAGAAGCTAGGCTAATAGCCTCTTCCCTGTTCTATAACCCCAGTTTTTTTTTTCATAGGCACCCCCTGGATGCTTTAGTCCAGTGGTTCCTAAACTTTTTTGGCCTACTACCCCCTTTCCAGAAAAAATATTACTTAGTCCCCTGGAAATTAGTTTTTTAAAAAAATTTTAATAGCAATTAATAGGAAAGATAAATGCACCTGTGGCCATCCCAGCTCTCCTGGATCGCTGCAGCACCCACCAGGGGGCAGTAGCACCCACTTTGGGAATCACTGCTTTAGCCTGTTAAATTTGCATTCAAAGGGGTGCCTATCTGAGGGAAAACACAATAGTGGCTTGTCTGAGGTAGGGATCCCAATCAGGCCTGAAAGCAGATTAAAATCTGACATCAACCCTGGACCATTTGCTAAAAAGGTTAATTTGGAGGATACCCACTTCAGGAAGACTTGATGGTGATGGGGTGAATGTGTCAGGAAGATGTCATTTAACCTGAGGGTTATATTTTCCCATAAATAAGGGGTTTTCCTGTAAACTGGGACTTTTAAGTTTTTTTTTTTTTTCCTGGCCACCTTTTATCTTTTTCTCAATAAAGTGTTGCATTTGAAAGAGCTTCTGGTTCCTTTAATACTGGCTAAGGAGGGAGTACTTTGAAATTTTCAAGGTTCCCTCAATTTCCACTTTTGAGAGGAGCTAGGTTTGAGGGGATCATAGTTCATATAACTAGAGGGGAACACTCCTTATCTCTCCCTCTCCCCAAGCCTGACTACATCACCAGCTCCCCACCTGCACAGTAGTCCAATGAGAGGGGGGAAGCAGTGTAAGCCCCATATTTGGTGGGAGAAGGGGCACAAAATGTGGTCTCTGGTGGGGCATGGGCACAGCACTTCATCTGGGGGGTGGGGGGGTAGAGCCTGGCCCTCCATCTCTAAAAGGTTGTCCATGTTTGGATTACAGGACTAGCAATAGGATAGCTGAAGAAAGGGCCAAATAGTGTTTAATAACATTTTGTATATAATTTCATGTTTTTTTCCACAATGGTTATACCTTATCAAAAGTTCACCAACAGTGTATCAAAGGTCCTGTTTTCTCATAGCCCTTCCAACTTCTGTCATTTTTCCTTTTTGTTATCTCTATTAATCTTATGAGTATAAAGCAAATACTCACAATTGCTTTAATTTCCAATTTTAAAGGTCTGTGGGTTTTTTTTTCTCCAGCAAATATAATAGAACTAAGGAAAAAAGGGAAATAATCATTTGGGGGAAACCTTTGGAATTTTCTCTGACAAAGTTTTCATTTCCAAGATACATAAGAAACAGATTCAGAATTTTTAAGACTAAGAGCCATTTCTCTGTTGATAGATGGTCTAAAGATATGAACAGACAGTTCTCAAATAGAAGAAACCAAGACTAGTTATAGTTAACAATGTTATACCAGAAAAACTCTTTAGAGGGAACAGCTGGGTGGCTCAGTGGCTAGAGAGCCAGTCCTAGAGATGGGAGGTCCTAGGTTCAAATTTGGCCTCAGACACTTTTTAGCTGTGTGACCCTAAGCAAGTCCCTTACCTCCCTTACTTCCTATCCTTTACTGCTCTTCTGCCTTAGAATCAATATATAGCACTGATTCTAAGATAGAAAGTAAGAGGTTTTTTTAAGCTCTTTATAAAGGGTACTACTACTAGGGTACTCTTTAGAAAAGCTTTCTCTGTTGTACCACCACAGGCTATAGGAATAGAAATGCCAAGTTCCTAGCATAATAAATTCAGAAACCTTCAGGTCATCCAGCTCAACACCCTCATTTTATAGATGAAGAAACAAAGACCCAGAAACATAAAGTGATTCATCCACAGTCATAGAAAATAGATGGCAGAGTCAAAATTTTAACCTAGGTCTTCTGAATCCAAATTCAGGAATCTGAATTGGCCACCTCAGGTGGCCAAAGAAGAATTATTTTTTCTTCTACTCTGATGAGTTTTCAAAAAGCATAGCCAAAAATTCAATCCCAAATGACATTGAAGGATTCTAAAAGTTCTTCTGCTTTCAAGGACCATATGGGAAAGAATTTTTTGTAGTTTTAATTAAATGGTGAAGTCAAAAGAATGTCTTATAGCTTAAAATGGGAGAATAGGTATCAATGGAGCAGCAAAAAACTAAAAATACTATTGTTTTTCTTTTAAGTTCTCATATATCTAGATGGTAGCAATTGAGGCAAAGCATGTGATTAATAATTCATTAGGAGGGAGAGCTAGGTAGTACAGTGGATAAAAGAGTAGGCCTGGAAATGGGAGCACATGGGTTCAAATCTGACCTCAGCCACTTCCTAGCTGTGTGAATGTGGGGAAGTAATTTACTCATGATTGATTAGCCCTTGCCACTCTTCTGTCTTAGAGTTAATTTTAAGCATTTTAGTAATATTTCATTAGGATTTTAGAGTTAATTTTAAGCATTTTAGTAATATTTCATTAGGATTCATGCTGTTGAACAAGAAGTAAAACTGCTTGATGAGGTCTCTGATCTTGATGGCCAGCCTCTGCTAAAAATTGTTTTCAAGGTGTTCTTAGCAGTCTACCCAAAACTTTATTTTAGATTCTTGAATTAGGCATGATAGAGACAATGTGGATAAGGTACCTATATGCATATTCCTCAAACTCAACTGGGGTTAATTCATCTATTTAACAAATAGTTACTGAGTGCCCACTATATGAAGAAAGGTAGCAAGTATAGCATAGAGTTTAGAAAGTTGGCCTCAGAACCAAGAAGACCTGAGTTCATAGATGCATCATGGCTATATTAACTTGGGCAATTCATTTTACTTCTCACTGTTTTAGGCAATCTTTTAAGACTTTGTAAATTGGAGAAGAGATCCTGAGCTACATTGAAGGGGAGTTTCTTCACCAAAGAGTTATCTATAACAACTATCTATATACTATATGAAAGGTGCTTAAAGAAGTATATAAAGTATATAAAGCCAGTTTAGTTGGTTTTTTTCCAACACCAAGTTAAGTTAGTAGGGAAGAAAATATAAGTAAACAAATAATTATTATACAAAAAAGAATTAAAGATTCATTTAAATTCCCTGGCCTCAGTTTCCTCAATAGTAAAATAGTAGAATTGGACCAGAAGCTCTCTGAGGTCCCTTCCAGCTCTAGATCTACAATACTCTATGGCAAACATATAAAATACTATCATTGTTTAGAGAAGGAAGATATTATGTGCAAATGTGCTGTTGAAAATAATAGCATATGTTAATAGACTGAAAGCAACTGACAATGAGTTATGATTATTGCATCAAAGTTTTATGATGTATCTAGGAATAAATGGAGCCATTCTGAAGGGTTTACCATAATTGCTGGTCAACTGGAAAGGACACTGAATTTGGAGATATAAGACTTGGATTCCAGTTCTGATTCTATTACTTATTAGCAGAGTGAGTTGAGGGAAGCCACTGGATTCAAGTCCTGACTTTGACACTTATTAGTTGAGGGATTTGGGGGAAGCCACCTGAACCTCAGTTTCCTAATCTGTAAAAAAAAGGTCATAATAGCAATTCTACAAGGTATCTCTAAGAAGTAAATGAAGTAATAAATATAATTCCAAAGCACTTTAGAAATGTAAATTCTTATCATCACAAGTTCTATCTCTGAAAGAGTCCTTGAAAATTAACATGGAATCGTGACCAAAGTTTCTTGATCACTTTCCACAGAAAATCAGGTGCCATTTGTGAGTTATACCAAAAAATCTGGCATGCCATACACTTTATTTCAGACTTTTAAATAAATAAATTCCAGCTACCTGGCATAGAACCTGCAGCCAATGATGGGGATATTTTTGAGGATATAGACACTAAACAATAACTCTAGTTCAACTATCAATAATATGGAAATAGGTCTTGATCAGTGATACATGTAAAACCCAGTGAAATTGCACATCAGCTAAGAGAGGTTAGAGTTGTTTGGGGGAGAGGGAAAGAACATTAAATACATAACTAGGGGAAAATATTCAAAATAAAAACTTAAGAAAAAGAACCTGCAGCCAATGTTTTTATAAGAACAATTCCCAGGTGTGCTGCATTTTATGTAGCCAAGATAATGTGAAGGCTGTCTCCTGAAATAAAACTTTCTTTTCTTGGAAGATGATTCATGTTGATAGCTTTTAAATGGATCGCATTCTTTAGACAATTTCCTTTCTGGATGCTACAGTCAAGTATAGTTCAAGGCATGAACCAACCTGGCATTCCAGTATAACTAATGATCTAAGTAGAATGGTCTGAAGAAATGGATCAACGAGGTCATTTAACATCAAAACTTTCAGTGGATGTAGCACAATGTCATCTTGGGTCCATAGTGGAAGATGATTCAAAGCATCCTTATTTCTATATTGTTCCATGTTATTTCCATATTCCATAATATTTTCATGTTATTCTTCCATACTTGTCAACAAATATGTAATCATAAGCACTAAGCAGTTCAATTCAACCAATATTTATTAGGTACCTACTACATGCAAAGCACTATATATTGGGGCACACAGTTAAAAGGACAGAATTATTTTTAAAAGTTCTACAAACATTCATGATATGTATAAATTTAAAAAGTGAAGACATCAAGATAGATAAGGGCCAGTGATTTCACTGAAGAGATGAGATGATAAGGTCAAACATCAGTGAAATGAGGCAATGTACACTTGCCATACCTAGAAGGCAGTAACAGAAAATACATATCTGTTCTTCAATTCAATGCCATTTTCTAACAACTGATTAAGAGGCTCAGGAATAGTTGCCTTTTGTGGAAGAAAATGTGGTGGAATATTGAGTAATCTCAATAAACTCTTACATTATTTTTAGAGCAGGCTCATCATGAATTACAAGTAGGTTATCCTAAGGACAGAGCAAGATAGATATCATCAGCATTCTCCTAAGATGGTGAGACTTAAAATTACAGTTTCACATTGCTCTTCTGTTCACTTATACCTGATACCTCAGCATGACGTGGACTCTTTCATCTTACTCTGTTGAACCCATGTACCTTGGAAGTATGGTAACTAACACATGTGAAATACAATAACATACCTGAAATCCTAGAAAGCAGAGTATACACTTGGCATAGGAAAATACCAGTAACAAGAGAGGTGTTGAATTGAGAATATCTCCTAATATATGATGATTGCCTAGGCATTTGCATCAACAATCAGTTGCTGATGAGCTTGGGCAAGGTCAACTTTTATAAAGACAGACTGTAAGAAGTTGACTGAATCCAGATATTGAAACTCATTGCCACTTAGTGCGCTACTAATTCAATCTCCAACTAAGCATTAGGCTAGTTCCATTATAATGACTTTAAAGGGAAAATACTATCAGAAGGAGCCTAATATGAATTTAAGACCTCACAGACAGACAAAAGCATTTTTATAGCTATCACCAATTGAAGATAGCCAATTCAAAAAAGAATGATGCATTTAGAAAACAAAAAGCTGGTTAAAAAGATGGTGTTTGCACAGACAAAAAAAATATATGCTAGACTCGTAGCCAATGAAAGAGTACATCCAAAAAGGGGCAACTGCAAATATATTTGTGTGAAGACTCACAATTCTTGTCAAGGGAGCTTTACACTAAAAATGGAGAAAAAACTGCCTACATGACATATGAGATGAACATCAGTGAAAAGAACCACCCCAAACTCATAAGAGCCAATAGATCCCAAATGGCAGTAGTAAAATCCATGGTTCGACTTGCCTGGCATTTGCTGCCTACTGTTTCTCCTTCAGGATTCCTTACCACTTTGTCTAGGCTAGCCTGCTTGCCTTGGGGGTGATAGCCATCCCTTTTCTAATAAGAATTGCATCCCTGAGATGTCTGTGAGGGTTGGGCTGGAAGTAAAACCAGTGGAATAGGAAGAACATTCTAGGCTAAATTTATTTTTTCCAATTAATATTGGAGCAGGGGAATAATAAAGGCATGGTATATGCCTCTATATTATTTGGTGTTACTCTAAATAATTTTAACTGCCTTTGAAAAACCCATGTATTTATAATTGTACATGTAAGATTTATATCAGATTACTTACCATCACAGTGAAGGAGAGGGGAGGGAGGGTAGGAGGAAGGAAGAAAAATCTGGAACTTGAATTTTTTAAAAGAATGTTAAACATATTTTTATATGTAATTGGGGAAATATTATTAAAAAGAAAAATATATTCAAATATGCAAATAAGAAAAAGAAAATAGACAATAAAAGTATTGGAAGTAACCTTTTTGGTACTGTTCCATGATTTATAGTATCATCATCTTAGGGTTTAAAGGGATTTTTGAAGTCATATAAGTTAAGTCCTTCATTTTATAGATGAGGGAGTTGAAGCCTAACAAGAATTGGAGGCTTGCCCAGTGTCACAACAGGCAGCAAGTAACAGGTAGGATTTGAACTTTGAGCCTCTGATTCTAAGTCTAATACTCATTCCACTGTGTTATTCTGTCTTTCAATTCCACAAATCTTTGAGATTAAACACCCTAGGGTGTGTGGGATAAGGATATCCTTCTGATCATCTGTGCTTTAAAAAGAGGATACTAGCATAATATGGGAGAGGAAGATTTTGGACACTATTTCTAGCATATACAGAGCCGAATTGACCAGCAGAAGCAACAGCAGCACCAAGGTAGTGATATGGATGCTTGGGAACAGAGAGCTCATCCATTTAAGCCACCTAAGTGAAACAATTAAGGCTTCTGCCATCATGCACAGTATGTACTGAGATGTTTGGTGTACCCCCTGAATATCAGAGTTTGCTACAACCCTATGAGGCTTCAGTGGTCCAGAATTATTAGACAATGATGGTCCCAGGTGATGAGACTTCCGTATCCATCTACCAGACAAGTCCTTACACCCTTCCTGGTCCCTTGATAGTAATTCAAAGCCACAGTGTGGCACATCAAAGCAGGGACACATAGAATCAAACCATTCCCCACCTTCACTTCCCACAAACCATGGTTTGGGGAGTTTTACTTTGGAACATTATTGGTAGGAGTTGTTAGGCCTGAATTTTACCCTTAAAGTATCATATATACCTGAAGTAAATTATCATCACTATCATAGTATGAGATTATACTATAATTAACAACAAAATTGCTTGATATTTTGAGGAAAAAATTCCAAATGTAGAGCTGATGAGTGTTAGTTTGCAAAGCTTGGATTAAGATTTAAAATCTATAGTGTTCAATTTTGTTTCTGGGATTTTTATGGGAAGGGACGAGAAGGGTCTGTGTGAAAGATTTTTTTTTTCTTTCCTCTCTTTAACAGTGACTATAAGAAGTTTTAAATGTAACCATATGTGTAACTTCCACTTTTCATACAGTGGTAAAAATAAAAGATCTAAACATTAACTCTAGTAACAAAATTGCCCCATTTGTTCTAGTGTCCTCTTTTAAGCTTCTTTCCTCTGTATTTACCTGGGTTTCATTGCTACTATTGTTGCCTGGGAGATTAATTGATTATTCCATCAAAATATTATTTCTCTGAACCAGGAGAACCTTATACACAGAAATGGATACACAGTGGCACAGTCGAATGTAATGAACTTCTCTACTAGCAGCAATGCTACGATCCAGGACAATTCTGAGGGACTTATGAAAGAGAACGTTATCCACATCCAGAGAAAGAACTGTGGGAGTAGAAACACAGAAGGAAAATATATGCTTGATTGCATGGATCGATGGGGATATGATTGTGGATGTAGTCTCTAAATGATAACCCTAGTGCAAATACTAATAATATGGAAATAGATTTTGATCAATGACACTTATAAAACCCAGTGGAATTGCTTGTTGGCTACAGGAGGGGTTGGGGGGAGAGGAGGGAAAGAACATGATTTGTGTAACTATGAAAAAATATTCTAAATTAATTAAATAAATAAACTTTAAAATATCATTGCTCTTATTTACAAAGTTGTATTTATTGTGTTTGGGCATAATAATCTTACTTCTCTCTCCATTTTTAATTACTTATTTTTATGTTTTAAAGCCCTGGTTTTCAAATATAACTTTCAACCAGTATGATTTATTGAGTTGAATGATAGACTATTATGGCATTTTTTAGCCTATATTTCACTATAGTTGAAAACAGAGATTGAAATAAAAAGAGAAGCCTCTCTCCTCTCATCTCCTCTTTTCTCCTTTCCTCTTCTCTGTTCTCTTGGTGGAAGGAATTACACTGCCAAATCTTGTACAATAGCATTGCCCAATCTAGAAAAAAATATTTGTTTTATGAAGCTCCTGATATTTATAACCTTAAACATTTAGTTGAGAAAATATGTCCCTAATTCTTTCACACAAATCTTAGACTAACCCAGACTCAAGTTTCAGAGCAACTTTTAAGGGAAGCCAAATCTTGACATTTATGGTCATCTCAGCCCCATCTTATAATAAATTAATATCTATTGAGAAGCTAAATTAACACTTCAATTCTTTATTTCTTCAAAATAGCAAGTCCTATTTTCAACAGGACAAAAATCGAGGCTTAGAAAGTTTTGCTTTCGTTTTAAATCTCTAACACCAAAAGTTTGGCTAGATTTGAACTCTTACTCTCACTTGCCCTTTTCTTCTATGCTTTAGTTTCTGACATAAAGTACTAAAGAGTTCAGAACGGTTACTGGATTGGATATGCCCATCTAGTACTTTCCAACTGTGATAAAATCACCTTAAATCTATATTTTAAAACATTATTACATTTCCTTTTAAAATATTCTTTTTAAAAACATAATGTTCTGGACAAGTTCTTTCAGAAAGCAGTTGGATAGGAAACAAGTTGTATTTGATACTGCATTGGAATTTAGGGAACTAACATAAAAGCATTTATTTTGCAAACCTTACTATAGCATTTCAATTCAAGGTCAGCAACCTACTAGGAAGTAGTTATAGAGATGAGATGGTTTTCTTTCTTAAGAAAAAAGTGAAAAATTACTCTTTTTGATTGGGAAAAGGCATTGTCCTTGAATTTTAGAGCTATAAAGGATTAGAAATGGAGGAACTAAGAGAGTTGGCATTGGAGCGGGGAGAGTCATAAGGTCTTGGCTCACATATTTAGTGTTGAAAGGGGCCAACTAGCCCAACACCCTCATTTTACACATGTGGAAACTGAGCTTTGTGGAGTTATGTAACTTCTAAAAGGTCACATGGGTTTAGGTGACAGAAGTATGACTGAATTCAGGTCCTCCAAAGCCAAAGCTATTTCTACTATAAGCATACTGACTTCTTTTCTGTAGGTCAGTGGAGAGATGCACCTCGTAACTGAAATTACTCTCTATTTCTGCTCACGTAGAGAATAAAGAAAGAGCAATGCTTCAATAAATGGTCTGTCTTTCTTAATTCCCTTCTGATGTGACTTAGTAGGCCTCTTTAAACTAGTTTAAAAAGTGCAGGGCTGAGGAGCAAGTCATAGACTCCAGTTTTGAAAAGTTTTAGGGACTTCAAAGCAAAGTGAAATCAAATTGATGATTTCAATGTCAAATTAAGTAGATAACAGGAGAAGCTGAAGATCTCTTTTTATAAAATAGAAGGCTTAAAGAAAATTAAATGAAATATAAAATGAAAAAGGTTAAATATTACTGATAGGAGAACCAAAGTATAGGAAGGATTAGAGTTTGTTGGTGTTTTTTGTTTTGTTTTGTTTTGTTTTTTGCTTTGCTTAATCCTGATCTATAAGAATTCTCTACAGTGTCTTACTTTTGCCACACCATAGCACAGAAATGACCCTGTTTTCTCAAAGAATATAGCATCAGAATGCCTGAACTAGCAGATTTTATAATTCTGAAAAAGGCCACTTTTTCCCACTAATAGCCACTAATAGGCTACAGTTGTTTTCCAAAGACCAATCTGAATATAAAATACAGGTTTATAACCAGCAGTCCAGTCATTTGAGGGATGGCAAACTGAAAAACAATAACAACAAATACAAAATGGCCCTCCATCCTGGGTAGCAGCATTCTAATGCTTCAGTGATACCAAAAAAAAAGGAAAAAAAAAGCAAGCAAAGGATGATATAAATTATCCACTTTCTCACAGTTTAAAAGCCTTAATTTTATCTGTGGGTACCGTAAACATGAAATCCTTGTCTAGTGACCAATGAGTGGAACTGGAGAAAATTTCACAGGAGAAACAAGTAATGGACAGTTTGTGTATTCTACCAGTATCTCCACAATGCTAAGAGATGAAGAAAAAGATCCTAAGCACGTAGGAAGACTCTGCATGGAGAATTTATATAAGGCTACAGATAAAGCATCCCATGGGGTAAGAAAGTATAGATGGGTTATGATCCATCTGACTAGAAGGAATGTCTACAATACAGGTAACTAGAGCAGCTTTTAAAAACTGATTTATTTTAATTCTACACTTTTGCGGTTTGAATAAAGAGATGAAAAAGAAAAGTGTATATATTCCCATCTTAGATAAACCACACTTGGGGAAGAAGCTTGATATTCATTACCAAGGGCTTTCCAGATATCCCATTTTATTTTATCGTCACAACAACTTTATGGGATGGAAGTTATTCTTATTCCTATTATAGAGATGAGGAAACTGAGGCAGATAGCTTTTAAATTACTTACCTAGAGCTACAAAGCTAGTAAGTGTCTCAGGCAGTATTCGAGCTCAGGTTTTCCTGACACAAGGTCCCGTACTCTGTGGACTGACTTAGTGTTCACATTTCAAAGACCTTTAGGCATTTTTGGTTTGGGGTTTTAGCGTGATTAAATCAGCAATTTTTCACTCATTCCATAGTAGTGAAATTTTTTTTATCTGTGAACTTGAGGAATTTGGGAAGAAGGCACCCCTAGTAAAGGTATCCCTGATCCTAGTGTAATCCATCCATCATTTTGAAATGAAGGAAGAAAAGGAGAAAGGTGATAAGGGCAGGAAAAAGGGAGGGGAAAGAGAAGAGAGAATTAGGGAAAGGATCATGCACCTTCTCCAAAGTGAGAAATAGAATTAAAATGGCCAGATGTCACAAAATATTATTTTGCCTAATCTCCCTCCACCCTTCTTGTATGTGCAGTAAGAATGGTGGTGCCTCACACCATCCTTCAGGGAAAGCATTGATATATAGAGGGACCAAGTTCCAGGAGGCCTGCCAGATGCACTAGCAAGTGTTGATGCCCTTCACTGATGACAGAGTGTATGGAAAATGTATCCAGTTGTGAAGAATATCAGAGCTATGTTTACCTCTAAATCAAGTGAACCTCAAGGGTAGGAAGCAAAGGTTAGAACTGTATTCAAGCTACTCACTTCTCTTGGAGATCTTGAGCCTCCTTCTCGGAAAGTTGGTTTGCATCTGAAATTAATCTGTCAACCGAAAGACAAATAGAAGGAAATATTAGGGATAAGTTTAGAAAAGTATCACTATAGAACTTGAAATGAATCAACAGTGGTCAATATTGAGAACACACAGTAAAGGAAGCCATTGGGATCAAAGGGTTATAGAGAGGGATCAAAAGAATCCACTGGAGAAGGAAATGGCAAACCACTCTAGTATCTTTCCCAAGAAAACCCAATGGATAGCTATGGTCACAAAGAGTACAGGACTGAATGGCTGAACAATGAAAAGGTCATCTAGGTTAGGGGATCTTAACCTGTGGCCTGCAAGGTCTGTAGATAGATTTTTAGAGTGTCCAGGAACTTGGATGGGAAAACAACTACATTTTTATTTTCACTGTCTTCTAAATAAAATTTAGCATTTTCTTCAATTATGAATACAGACAACAAAACATAGTTCTGAGAAGTAGGGTCATAAGCTTCATCAGACTGCCAAATAAATGAGTCGGTGAATTTCTGTTTCTGAACCAACCATATCAATTTCTAGATAGAGTAAACTAAAGTAGTCCAAGAGATAAAAAGACTTGTTTTAGGTATTAGACCCTGAGATATTAACTATTTTTCATCATGAAATGCTCAATTCTGAGGCTCAGCAGACTGACTGGATATATCAAATGAGTCATTTTCCTGAAAGACGACACTATTCTATCCCATTCTTCATGAAAATAGTAATAATAATAATAGCAACCTAACTTTATAAGGCATCCACAATTCCAACATCTGAATTGATCCTCATCACAAATTTGTGAAGTAGACAGAACGGCATTTTACAGAGGAAGGAACCGAGGCTCAGTTAGTCATTTATCCAAGATCACACAAGTAGTAAGTGGAAAAGGAAAGAGATAACTAATTGGAAGTTACTAAGGGTTAATGCAGTGACCATTCAGGGATTGAAATGATTCAAAGCAAGGCTCTAGGATTCAAATCAATTGTAAGCTGGAACTTAAGAAGTTAGAAATTTAGGAAGTGATGGTTCATAATGCAAAAGGCTCAAAGAATTTAGAGCTGGAAAAAATACTACAGTTCACCTATTCCAACTCCTTTATTTTACAGAAGAAGTGACTGAGGTTCCGAAAGGTGAATTCTTCCTTTATAAAAAGATTCACCATAGTATTTCTTTAAATATGCTGAGTATTTTTATGGTTTGTTTACACATCATTGTTACTTGAAAGGATGGTATGGGAGGATGGGGATGATATTGAAGCAATAGTGGGAAACTTAGAAAGGGAAAGGCCAAAAAAAATCATAGGACCGTTGAAGAGAATAGGAGCATCAAGGGAGCAAGATGCATAGAGCCTCAGGCTTAAAGTCAGGAAGATTGATCTTCCTGAGTTCAAATATGGACTCGGATACTTAATAGCTGTGTGAGCCTAGGCAAGTCACTTAACTCTATATACCTCAGTTTTCTCGTTTGTTAAATGAGTTGGTAAAGAAAATGGCAAACCACTCCAGTATCTCTGACAGGAAAATCCCAAGTAGTATCATGAAAAGTCCAATGAAACTGAGATGACTGAATACCAACAAATACAGAGAATGTGTGCAATGAGATCTGGAAGGAACTTTATAAATCATCTAATGTAATCTCTTCAGTCCCAGAGAGTTGAAGTTATTGACCCAAGATCACACAATGGTAAATAGCAAAGCTAGATTTGAAGCCAATTCCTCTGACTCTGAATCCAGTGCTCTTTTTCCAGGGTTCACTGATGAAACTTAAAGTATTAGGAGCCATTGCCAAGTGAAGCCCAATTAGAAATGTATAACATATGACTGAAATGAAATTAAAATCAATTAAAAAATCTACATTTAGGCTTACAAAAATTCAATTTATACATAGTAATTTATAAAAAAAATTAGTTTATACATGGGAACACATTACTGTCTAAAGGAAAGTGCTCCTGTATTAGAAGCTCAGGTAGAGATGGGGAAGAAAGAATGAATGAGATATAACATGGAGAACAGGAAGTATAGAGATCATAGGATAGGAGAACAGGGTAAAAAAATGTTTTAGTTAGGCTTCTCCATCTTTGCAGAGTTTTCTCTCTTACACAGTGCAGTAAAGAGGGCAGTGTAGAATCCAGATTTTCCAAAGTTAGCATTTGAGGTCTATGCCCAAGTTTATGTGGTAGTAATAGATAACAATGTGCAAAGGGAGGTCTTGGACCTCACACCTGGCTTTTGTGTGTGTGCGTATTCCTGCTTCATCCTACCTATTCCCAATATCTACTGGAAGATTCAAGTGCTGCAAAGGGAAGCATGGGTAGGGAGACCTGGATCTTGTCCTTTTAGTCTGTTATCAACTGTTTTTTTCTCTCTATTTTTCTGTGTTCCACAGGAAAATTCAGAGAGAAATGAGAATATGTGCAAGTAAAAGAAAAGAGCCAGCGTTTATGAGACTTCTATTTCTTTTCTTACTGGCAACCTCTAGTGAGAGTAGTATGCAAAATGTTCTTCTAATAGGTTATAGAAATAGTTGCAAGGTATATAAAAATTCAAGGACTGAGAGGCCAGTCAGACATGCTTTCAAATGACAGGCTGAGTAGTCCCAATTGGAAAAATGTGCCAGAGTTCCCCAACAACAGTTCTGATTGAATCCTAAAGTAATATCTGAATCATAAATTAAAAGTTAGAGGAGGTCTACAAATTATCTATCCAGACAGCATTTTCCAGCTGAGAAAACCAAGACCCAGAAAGGGTAAACACATTGCCAGATGTTGCGTGATCATAAAGGGAGCATGTGGAAAAGGTGGGATCCAAACTCACGTCCTCGAATTCAAAATCTGACATTATCTATCTTTCTATTTATCCGTCTGTCTGTCTATCTAGCTATATCGTTAAGCTTCACAAATAAGTTTAAACAATTCAGAACCACAGTAGTTTCTTTCAGTGGTAGAAAAACATATTTGTCACAGGTAGAAGATAAAGCAATACAGGTGGGTGCATTGCATTTCATCACATGAGCTGTACAGACCAAATGAACAAAATGATATTAACCTTGTACCGATGGCTGTCAATCAAAGTAAACAAAAAATGGAAGGTTTTCTGAAACCGGTGGTGAACTAAGCAATATGATGGGTAAAACTAAAGTTGTGCATGTATGGGGGTTTTTTATAGTTTCAATATGATAATGTTTCTTTCTCCTTGGTTTCTTACTGGGCAGATGTCTTTGGAACCCCTGGAAATAGAATGAGGTACAAAAAAGGTATGGAGAATTGGCTTTTGGAAACTCGAATGCATGCAATATAAGGAACTGTGCAGCAGGTGGCACTATCTTACCTTTTCTAGCTGCTCCATACAGGCTGTGTGGACCACAATTTTACAGACTGCACACTTCCTCCTGAGGGCTGATTTCTACAATATTTAATTTAAAAGAGAAGTTAATATAAGTTGCTCTTAAAGGTTCCCTGAAGTTGAAGAGCATTTATACCATAAAGAGCAACAAAATTCCTTTATGACCCAACTAATACTAATAAATAGAAATGATTTTACAAATCAACAAACACATTATACACTGGAATAGCACCTAAGAAATTCTTTACAAACATGAACTAAAATTTAAAAAAAAAATGTACACTCTACAGAAGGTCTAAGTCCTTAAGCCTGCTGAGTCTGTCACCTCTACCCACTCATGAGATATGGCATCTGCGAAATGCCTCAACTCTTCTAAGGTTCGATGCCCCCAAGTCAGAGGATCTTCTGGGCTTGGAACTCCTTTACACACTTAAAAACTATTAAGAAGTTCAAAGAGATTTTTAAAAATCTCATTCATGTCTATTGATATTTACAGTACTGGAAATTAAAAGTGATAAAAATTTAAATCATTATCAATTCATTTTAAAATAACAATAAACTCATTAAATATGAACATAAGTAACATTTTTGTGAAAAAAATAAGTATTTTTCAAAATCAATCAATATGCATTTATTAAGCATCCACCATATGCCAGGCACTGTGCTAAACACCAGGGATTCCAAAAGAGGCAGAATCCAGGCCCTCACCTCAAGGAGGCATTGTTTTACATAGTTTGGTAAATCTCTTTACAGTCTAGCTTAATAGAAGACAGTGGGAGTCTCAGATCTGCTTCTACATTCAATCTGTTGCAATATGTCGTTTTGGTTGAAGTATATGAAGAAAATCTGATATCACACAAATAGGTAGTTGGAAAAGAGTAATATTTTAATAGGCAAATAACATTGTATTACTGTTGTTTTTAAAAATAGTTTTGACTTCAAGGACCCCCTGAAATGGTCTTGGGCATCCTCATTGCCCCAGGTGCCAGTTATAATAGGAATTAATCTCAAAACCAGGCCACATAAGCCCCTGAAACAGGAAGACTACAGAAACTTGTTTATAGCCTCAGGAATAAAGAATCCTTGTCACAACCAGGAGTCAAACCAAGAATGTAATTGAAGAGGGGAGGGGGAAGCAGGGTTATTTTTTTTTAAGTAACAAAAAAAGCATTCACTGCCTAAAGCTGTTTCATAAACAGCAGCAGCAACAAGGAGAGCAAAGTAAATGAAGCACTTAGTCTCCTCCATGCTTTGGAACCCACTGAAGGCATTAGGGTCAGCATAAAATGGGAAAGTTTACGTGTGTGTATGTGTTTGCATGTATAACTACCATTATAATAGTTCTACAATAGATCATTTATATTATATATTATATACATAGATAATTATTTAGTCATATATTATCAGATAATTATAAATTATCTCATTTAGCCCCTAGGACATGGGAAAATATGACCTCATGGCCATATAGGAAATGAGAAATTTTGTATATTATGTATATAAAATTATATTTATAGTATATATAGTCACATATATAATATAGAACATATTTATATTATGTCATATACACACAGATAATTATAAATTCTAGTTTAACCCCTAAAATATGGGAGAATATGACTCCAGTTAGCACGTGACCTTACAAGAGAAACTTAAATTAAATACCCCAAAAGCCCTGACATTTTTAATTCACTGTTTTACCAAAAACTCCTAAAGAAAAAGACAATTCAAAGGAAAGCCAAGAATCAGGTTTAATATAGATTTACGACTAAGAATGGCCCTTATGGCCTAAGCTAAAAAGGGCGTTGGCTTTTTTTTTTTAATTTTTTTTTTTTTACCCTTGTACTTCGGTGTATTGTCTCATAGGTGGAAGAGTGGTAAGGGTGGGCAATGGGGGTCAAGTGACTTGCCGAGGGTCACACAGCTGGGAAGTGGCTGAGGCCGGGTTTGAACCCAGGACCTCCTGTCTCTAGGCCTGACTCTCACTCCACTGAGCTACCCAGCTGCCCCCTGCATTGGCTTTTTATAAAAGATAAAATTGAGATGAGCATGTTTGCTCAATCTTTTAAAAAATGTAATACTAATGCTTTTTTCCCTCCACAATCACTTCCAATAGTGTCCCTGTACTTCACTCCTGCAGAGAACCCTCCCTAATAACAAAGAAAAACTGTTAAGCAAAATAAACCATCCCAATGAATGCATCTAATAATATATACAGTATTCTACACCTGTGGTGTATCACCTTTCTATCACCAGAAAGGAAATAAGTATTAGTTCTCTGAAACCCAAATTGATCTTTGCATTTATTCTGAATTCTGATGATATATTCTTGTATAAGGATGTAACAGCCTTTTTCACTCTTTAGTAGTTTCACCTATATCTGACTCTTAGTGATCCCATTGGGGTTCTTGGCAGAGATACTGGAGTGGTCTGCCATTTCTTACTCTAGCTCATTTAACAGATGAGGAAGGAGAGGTAGGTAAACAGTGTTAAGTGACTTGCCCAGGGTCACATAGCTATTAAATGTCTGAGGCCAGATTTTAACTCAGGTCTTCCTAACTCCGGATCTGACACTCTATTCACTGTGCCACCTAGCTTAACAGTTATATATTCATTTCTGCTATGTTGAAAGCCCTAGAACAGTTACTCTCAAGGCTGTTTTGTTCTCCTGGCATAGATTTCTGGTGGTCACATCTTTCTACCCCTTTCTTTTCCACTGTAGAACAATTCGAAGCTAGTATAACAAGGATATATATATAGATAGATAGACAGATAAGATAGATAGATAGACAGATAGACAGACAGACAGTCAGGCAGAGATAGATAGATAGATAGATAGATAGATAGATAGATAGATAGATAGATAGATAGATAGATAGATAGATAGATGGATAGATAGACAGATAGACAGATAGACAGATAGATGGATTGATGGATGGACAGACAAATGAATGGATGGACAGATAGGTAGATAGGTAGGTAGGTGGGTAGGTAGGTAGAGAAAGAGAGGTAGATAGATAAACATAGGTTAGTATATATAATAAATATCTATTTTCATATATGTGTATATATGTATAACAAGTTATATATACAAGTATATACACAACTGGATGAGAAGAATCCAGTGTCACACACATACACATACCCATTTTCAGCTCCCTTTCACATGTTGTTTCCCCTCATTAGACTATAAGTTCTTAAAGGACAGAGATTTCCTTTCGTTTTCCTATTTGTATCCCCAGTGCTTAGCATGGTTGCTAGTACATAATAGGCACTTAGTGGATCTTTATTGACTAACTAGCCAAGCAGCCACAACCAAGCTGGTGGATCTGAAGACCTGAAGGAAGGCAAGTCAACAACTTGGAAATTGCATCAGAAATGGGCTAGAATTCTCTACTTTAAAGGCCCGATGGATTCATTTAACAAAGGAATTAGGGAGAGTATCATTAGGACACCAAGACTCACCAAAACTCTGCATTCACATACAATATTGTTTTAACAAGACCCTTCAGACTTTCAGGAAATATCCCTTTCCTAAATTTTGGTTACTCAGAATGATGAGATGCAATCACCATGGGGAAAGTACACTGTTAAGCATTAGCGATCTGTTTATTTTTGCTGTTTACAATAGGCAAAGCTACTCTTTCCGAAATGATTCCTTGGGACCCTGGATTTCTAGGAATGTCTAGAGAGGGAAAAAAATCAAATAAATTAGAAACATTAAAATTTTCATATGGAAATTACTTGCAAAGGGAGCCTATAATCTTCATGAGCACGCACAAATTATTTTAATTAGTCCTTCAAATTATCTACATACCTAATCTGATCCACTGTGTAGAGCCCCATTTTTGGCATTTTTCCACTTTGCACAAAGCTTGAAATATACACTACCAGGCTACCAGAGCATTTGAGCCTTTACTGTAACATGACTTATTACAAGTGATGTCATGAAACAAATGCCTAACTACAATCTATAGAATGGAATTTTATTTTGCATATTTATAAAAATATTATGGAAATGTGCCTCTCTATTTGCCCTCATGAGCCTTAGGAAGCTGTCTGCTTTGTCATGCTTTAGTCCAGCTTAAGAAACTGGAGTAAGGGAGAAATCTCATTAACAAATACTGCTATGGGGCAGCTGGGTAGCTCAGTGGATCAAGAGTCAGGCCTAGAGACGGGAGGTCCTAGGTTCAAATCCAACTTCAGACACTTCCCAGTTCTGTGACCCTGTTGACCCCCATTGCCCACTTTTACCATTCTTCCACCAAGGAGCCAATACACAGAAGTTAAGGGTTTAAAAAAAATTAAAAACAAAAAACAAAAAAACAAATACTGCTACAATGAAAGATGGTAGGTGTTATCGCTCCCCTAGCTTTATTCACTCACCCATACAGACACAAGACAGTCACACACACACACACACACACACACACACACACACACACACACACACACACACACACAGAGTCTGCAAGTGAAAGCTGGAGATGTTGGCTATTTGTTGCATCTGGAATAAGTAATTTCTAATAGGCTATCACAGGTAGCTTCTAAAGTTTTTTTTTCTAAATCCGTAGTTCTATGAAATTCTAATGAAGCCCAGTTCTTTTAACTTTCTTTAACAAAAGAAAAGAACGTAATTAGCCAGTACCATCTCTTTAGAAAGGGATAGCTAAATAGATACTCTGAAGCCATTCTTTGTGGTGACTGTTTTAGCAGAGCTCAGGAAACCAGAATGGATCCTAATCAGCTCCCCATAACTTGCAGAGCAATTAGGTAGAATAGTGTGTGTAGTAGCATTTAGAATCAGAATTGAGTTCATATCCTATCTTAGTTATTAGCTATGTGACTGTGAACAAGTAACTTGACCTTTGCCTGCCTCAGTTTCCTCATATGTAAAATAGAGAGCACCTTCCTCCCAGAATTATTGTGAGGATCAATGAGAAAATATAGGTAAAGCACTCTGAAAATCTTAAAGTGCTAGGGAAATGCCAGTTGTCATTATTACTATTATCTTGGCAAGTTACCCCATAGGCCAGACAGAAATAGCAAGCAATAGAGAAAATTCTTTTAAAAAGTAAACACACATATAATTCAAGAATCATCAGACACCTACTATATTCTAGATGAGAAGCAGCAGGGGTGTAGTGGCTAGAAAGCTGGCCTCTAAGTAAAAAAAGCAAAAACAAAAAACACTCAATTCAAGCTTCAACTCTGATTCATATAGGCTATTTGTCATAAAACTCATCACTTAATCTCTTAGGGCCCCTAAGAAACATTTCAATAATAATTTTATTAATATCTTCTGTTCCTTATATCACCATAGTTATCCTAAGTATCCCCTCCTACTACCGTCTCTCCCAGAGAGCTATCCCATATAAAAAACAGTCATTCTTAGGGAGGAAAAAATATCAGCACAATTGATCAATACATTGAAAAAGTCCAAAAACGTGTGCCATGTGTAGCCTCCAAAATGGGGCAGGTTGGGGATGCCCTCTCATATCTCTTCATTCCTGCTTGCTCTTTAAAAATTCATTATATTTACTTTTGATTTGGTGTGGATAGAGATTTGTTGCATTTATATTGCTGGAATTAGTGCCAACTGTTGTGAGGAAGATTAGATTAGTTAGTAATTAAGAATTAAGGTGTATCTAGCAGGAAGGAGCTGGAGCTGGGAATTCCAGGATGGAATGAAGGAGCAGGAAGAAGTGACTTGTGCTCTGAGAGGGACTCCATTAGGGGTTAGCACAAACTGTGGTTAGCCCTGGGAGATCTCAGAGTAAAGGACACCCTGCATCCTGATTTTCCCTGGGATCCTGTGTGGTGGTGGCATCTAGCAAAGAGGACAAGATCTACAGTGCAGTTCCAAGGGAAGAGGAGAAATTTGGGATCTGATGGACAGTGTCTCAAGCACACCCTCCCTACTTGGTACCTGAGACCACCTTGGCTCTTGGCATCCAGAGATCATCGGTGGATTACAGTGAGAACCCCAAAGCCACATCAGCCCTTAGCTGTGCTGCTCAAGCCTGGCAGGTCCAAGTCTGAGGCAGTCACCCAGAGACTCCATTACTGCCCTGCCTGCATAGATCTTTAGATTAGAGTAGGAAAATCCTCCCCTTTCCCTGTGGGTTTTGTCATTAGGTTTTAAGGTTTTAGTATAGAAATCCCTTTCCCACCTTTTAAACATAATTAAAGCTGTTTACACCTTTACCTAGTCTGTTGGTTTCCAAAGGCTCTGACCTAGTGGTAAGCTTCTGGCAGTTGGCCAGCAGCCATTTTTGTCAGTTAGGAGCAGCTCAGCTGTGACCCCTGGTCTATCCTGGTCCGTCTCTCCTACAACCCAGTGTGTGTACCCACAACTATTAGATTTATTGTAACATCCCTGGTGTCTCCATTACCTTTACTTATATTTTTCTACACAACTCCCAAGTAACATAATAAAACTACAAAATGCAGCAGAGCTACTAGAAGAGGGAGTTTCCACACTGGGGGGGGGTGTCCATGTGTAAAAGGAGAGGTGGAAGGTTTGGAGAGAATATGGACTGTCCAATGGGAGGTCCATCATGTGAGCACAAGCATAGCATTCTCAATGTTGCATCCCCAGAGAAGAGGCTCTGGAAGCCTTCTTCAGGGCTTTCCTGCTGAAGAATCTTGTGCTCCACTTTAGGAAACATGCAGATATTCTGTGACTCTTGTTGGTCTATTGGTTGGTTGCTGAACCAGAACAGGGTATAAGTACCGAGTTGCCTCTGACTGGCCAGTTCCTCCTCCCCTACACACACACACACACACACACACACACACACACACACAAACACATACACTCTCTCTCTCAAAAAAAATTTACATTCTACTGTAATGTGGGTAAAAAGATCTTAGAGTTCCACATGGGCATTCCTCAAAATTTCATGAGGTCCCCAAAAACCAAACAGAAAAATATCTGCCTGTACTACAAAGAACGGCTCCTATAGGCTTAGTTCACCCATATTATACTATTTTATAGCAATGTTTCTATGGCAAATTATACTATTTCCCTTTGATCAGCTACCTCCTTGCACCTATACTTATTAAGTAGTAGAGTCAGAGATCCCCTTCATTTCCTAACCTACAGGGTCCCCCCACTGTAGCCTGGAGCAGACTCCAGTATAGAGAGTACCAGGATGAAAAAGGTTTCTATTGTCAATCTTAGTAGGGGATTAAAGGGCAGTGGTCTGAGGTGGACTAGGCAGGTACTCTGGAGTTTAAAGTAAAGAGGAGGGATTAGAGCTGGATACAGATGAGGAGGGTGTGAAATAGGAGGCAAGGTTTGGGAGAATAATGAAAAAATGTATAAATATCAAATGTCTTCCTCCTGCTTTTTCCTTTCTCCTCTTCTCCAATCCGTTTGCCTCGCTCACACTGAGGAGACCAGGATTGAAATAAGGAGAGATTGGGGGGGGGAGGAAAATAGGGGGGCAAGGTAATGAAGACAGAAACCAGGCAATTATGGAGGAGTAGCAGCTATGTTGTGGCCTCAGTAGAAGTTTGCTGATGTTCTCAAGTATTCTACAACATACAAAATGAGATACAAAATGAGAACTGAGGACCAGGGCTGTAGGTCATGTAGATATCTCAAATTCAATATGTCCAGAAGAGAAATCATTACTATTCTCCCACAAACCCACTCTTGTCCTTAGTGTCCTCATTTCTGCCAAAGGCACTATCATTTTGTTTTCTAGGTTCTTAACATTGGCTTTATGCTCAATGCTTCACTCTTCTAAACCCAGCATATTCAATCAAGTGCCAATACTACCATTTCTATAGAGGTATCTCTCACATTGAACCTCTTCTGTCTACTTCCATAGCTACCACTCTAGCTCAGGCCATTATAGCCTGTCACCTAGATAATTGCAATTGACCGCCCTGCCTCAAGTCTCTCTTTGTCTGCTTGTCAATCTTTCATAACTGTCAAAGGGGTTTTCCTGAAGAGCAGATCTAACCATATCACTTGCTAATCAGTAAGCTCCAGGAGCTCCCCCTCTTGCCTGTAGGATAAACAATGAAGTCCTTTACAAACAGCATCCAACGATTCCTTCCAAATTTCTTCTATATTACTTCTCCTACACTTATAGACCTTTTGGTCCAGCCAAGCTAGTTTTCTCTTGGTACATCACACATAATATTCCATCTCCTATCTCCATGTCTTAGCACTGGCCATCCATCATATCTGAGAGGCTCTCACTTCTCATGCTGGCCTTAAAGAATCCCTCTCTTTCTTTAAGATTTAGCTCAAGCACCACATTCTCCATGACATCTATCTTTGCCCCTCTAATTTAGAGTGCCTTGTAGTGTCCTCTTTGCCAAACTGGCTTGTATTTGTTCCCTTTATTTTTGAGTGTTCTTTCTCCCTACGTGTATTCCATATCTTCCTGATTCTAATAACTCTATCAGAAGCTCTTTCAGAGTAGAGATTCTTTCATTCCTTATATCTTTATTCCCTATAGCACAGAAGCTGGCACAGAGTAGGCATTTTATAAATGCTTGTTGTTTGATTAAATAACTGATAAAGGAAGGAGGGGGAGATGGAACATTAGCAGGCAGGAAGGAGAGCTTCTGAGCTAGCTCAGTCATTTCTATGTAAGAGACATAAGCAAGTGGGCTGCCTGTAACTCCAGAACGGCCTGTACTTTGAGCTCTAATGTGATGAGTACAATGTACACATGAGACAGTACTCTTGCTCCCACACTCAGGGCAAATGAGAGCAAAAGCCCCTTATTTTATTAAAAAAAAACGGCATCAAAGGAGATGCTGAGCATCCTCTAGCATGTTCAGAAGCTTTGAGGGACTTTAGGGTGTGATCTGTAAACGAAAATTGGAGGAAATGAAAATAAAATCAGTTGAAGTTGACATTAATGTGTTCTCAGAACTGAAAAGCAGTCATAGGTTGCTTATATCATCTATTTTCTTTGGATGAAAGGTAAAACTTTGTTTTCAGGAGCATAGATAAATGATGTTCTTGTGTACCTACATTATTTTCTCTCTAATAATTCTTTTTCTCCATCTACAAGACTCAGGATGCCTATTGACCCAGGAAAATTCTCTAAGATGACATTACACATAACCCCTGAGATTGTTCCCAAAAGCTGTATTACTACTACTCATATCACCCTACTGCCCTCCTTACTTTTGCATTCCTGAGTCAAAAAAATATTTATAGAAAATATCAGGAGAGTTGGGAAATGTGGCTCACCCAAAACCCCAAAAGGGAAAGAAATACAACTTTAAAAGTCCATTATATATAAGAATGCCAGCAAACTACCCAGTAACTTTGGGAAGAAAGGTAACAGGAGTCACAGGTAGCCTCCTATAAGGGAAGAGTCCTCCTCTTCTGAGATGGAAATTAGGTAGATAACCTATGAGACGCATTCTAATTCCAGGGCTAGGATTATAGGCATGTCATTTTTAACTGTATACTTGGCATATCTGAGAATTATACAACAGTAATGATAAGATTCTGGGATATCATTACCTTAGAGACACCTGAATGATGAATTATTAAAGAAAACATAGAAAGTGAGTCAATTTGATAACCTAAATAAAAAGAAAGGTCATTGTCCTCAAAGCACATCAGTCATTTTTGCTCTGCAAACAAACTGACAACTAGAGACATCTACTACAGAGGAGACAGGAACCTAGTGGATGGTTCAAAAGGCATAAGAGTTCTTGAAACTGGAAACCAAATTCCTCACAATCTCCTAACTAGTCTCCCTACCTTTAGTCTCTCTGCCTCTGTAATCTGTCCTACACATCATCATCAGATTAGCCTTTCTAAGTCGCCACATTGGTTTTATACAAATATATGTGCATATATTATATATACACATATATACATACACACACATATATGTGTATATATATACTCTCTAAGAAAAAGACAAATTGCAAAATCCCAGAGTAAGATTGGAACTCAAAGGTCACGAAGTCCAGTTTATGCGCAAATAATAATCTCCTCAACAATCTATACAACAAATAGTCATATAGTCCTGAATACCTTCAGGAAAGGACAACTCACAATTCCTGAGTCAGTTATTTTTTGTTGGGATGGCTCTGTTAAGTTTTCCTTATTGTAGCCTAAATTTGTCTCTTTGAAACCTCTACTTAGTTCCTAGTTCTGCCCTCTGGGGACAAGCAGAGTAAGTCCAATTTGTTTCAGAGCTAACTCTTCAAATACTTAAAGCTAGCCATCACCTACCTCTTAAGCCTTCCTCTGAGTCTAGAATAAACACCATTTCCTTTAACTTGATTTTCATACGCATGTTCTCAAAGGCCTTCATCATTCTGTTCACCCTCTCCTAGGCATTCCTCAGCTTATTGGTATACTACCTAATAGAAATAGAAATAACTAGCATTTCTATAGCTTTTAGTTTTGCAAACTACATTGCAAATATTATTACCTCATTTTATCCTCAAACAACAATGAGAGATAGGTGCTATTATTATCCCCATTTTATAGGTGAAGAAATGGAGACAAAGGCTTGCCCAGTGACTTGCTACTTACACACCTACTGTCAGAAGGTAGATTGGAATTTGGGTTTTTCTGACTTCAGGTCCAGTGCTCTATCCAATGTGACACATGGCTGCCTCCAAAATGTGACTCAGAGAACTGAAAGCAAAATTCCAGATGTATTCTGAAGAGCAGCGTATAAAAGAACCATTACCTCTTATTTAGACTCTACACTTCTTTTAATGCAGCCTAAGATTTCATTTATGTCCTGACTGATGGGGTACTGGAATGTTCTTTCCCAGAGACTAGCATTGGAGATATTTTCAGGCCATCTGATGTTCAAGATGTGACATAGACATCTATTAACAAAGACCTGGAGTTTGTTGGTGTTAGAGCTCGTCACTCTCCAGCTTTCTGATCCATATAGGAGGACGGTCTTTACGTTGGTATTGAAGATTCGGAGCTTAGTGACAGAGGGATAGTGCTTTGGAGGTCCAGACAGACCGTAAGGTGTTAAATGCCTGTCTGGCTTTGTTGATTCGGTTTCTGATGTCCTCATCTGCTCCGCCGTCCTTACTGACTATGCTACCCAAATAGGTGAAGTGGTCCGTCTCCTTGATGTTTTCTCCCTGTAGTTGGATTGGCAGGTCCTATCTGCCGTTGACTGTGATCACCTCGGTCTTCCTCTTGTTGATCTTCAGACCTGTCTTCTCCGCTTCTTCAGAGAGACCTGCAAGTTTGGTTTGCGCATTCTGCTGCTTGTGAGAAAGGAGACAGATGTCATCTGCGAAGTCAAGGTCCTCGAGCTGTTTGGTGTGAGTCCATTGAATGCCCGTATTGTTGTCCTTGGTAATTCTTCTCATGGTCCAATCTATGACCATCAAGAAGATAAGGGGTGAAAGCATGCAGCCTTGCTTCACTCCGGTTTTCACTGTGAAGGGAGCCATCAGTTTCCCATTATGGATGACCTGGCAGGTAAAGTCTTCGTATAACTGCTGGATGATGTTGATGAGCTTCGGGGGAATCCCGTAATGCTGCATCAATCTCCAGATGATGCTCCTGTCCACGCTGTCAAATGCCTTCTCGAAATCCACGAAAGTCGTGTAGAGGGGGGACTGCTACTCGATGGACTGTTCGATGATGATTCTTAGGGTGACGATATGGTTGGTGCATGATCTGTGCTGATGACACCCTGCTTGTTCTATTCTCAGCTTCTTGTCCAAGGCCTCCTTCAGTCTTTCTAAGATGACTCTGGTCAGGATTTTGCTGGGAGCGGATAGAAGCATGATTCCTCACCAGTTGCTGCATTGGGATAGGTCACCTTTCTTGGGTAGCTTCACTAGGTAGCCTAGTTTCCAGTCTGTCGGGACTTGTTCCTGTTCCCAGATCTTCTGCAGGAGGGGTTGTAGCATCTCTGCTGACATTTCTGAAACATAAGTGGAGATGGATAGGACATACGCTACGAAAACCGGAAGACAACGTAGCCAGACAAGCATTGAGCTGGAACCCTTCAGGGAGGAGGAAAGTTGGAAGACCAAAACAGACCTGGCGAAGATCTGCTGAAAATGAAACAAAAATAGTCGGAATGACATGGGCCCAGCTAGGGGAAGTTGCCCAGAACAGAGTCCGTTGGCGTGAGATGGTTGCGGCCCTACGCTCCTAAGGAGTCAATAGGAATAATAATAAGAAGAAGATTTCATTAATTATCTTGGCTGTTATATCAGTCAATTCACATTGAATTTACAGTTCACTAAGACGCACAAGACCTTTTTTCAGATGAATTCTTCTTTAGCCACTCCCCCACCGCCTTGTCATTATAAAGTTGATTTTTTTAACTTGGTGTAGGACTTTACATTTATGCTTATTAAAAGTCATCAAATTCAGTTTAGCCAAGTGTTCAATTATGTGAAGGTATTTTTTCATTCTAACTTTGTTACTCATTTGGTAAGCTATGCCTCCCATATTAGTACCCTCTATGGTTTTTCTAAGAATACAATCTATGATATTATAAAGGTATAGATAAAAGTATGACACTATGAAAGTGCATGGCATCTTTCGCTAAAACAATTAAAATTTCTAGTCACTAAATATTTTATCTCATTTGGATCTAGGTATCTTAACATTAAGAATGTTAACTGGACTTCCACAGGGGCAGAATCGAGATAGAGGAATAAACCAGAGCTGCTCCGTCACCATGAGAATCCTCTCTGACCAAGATTAAAATATCACTACACAAAATTGGAACACTAATACACTGCTGGTGTAGTTGTGAATTAATCCAACCATCTCAGTGGGCAATTTGGAATTATGTGCAAAGGGTTTTAAAAGAATGCTTGCCCTTTGATATGGAAAAAGATTTGTAGGAAAAAATTTATAGCCTCACTCTTCATGGTGGCAAAAAATTGGAAAATGAGGGGTATCCATCGATTGGGGAATGGCTGAACAAATTGTAGTATGTTCTGATGATGGAATACTATTGTTCTGAAAGGAATAATGAACTAGAGGATTTCTATGTGAATTGGAAAGACCTCTAAGAATTGATGCAGAGCAAAAGGAGCAGAACCAGGAGAACATTGTACACAGAGACTGATACATTCTGGGACAATCTAATATAATAGACTTTTCTACTAGCAGCATTGCAATGATCCAGGACAATCCAGGGGAACTTATAAGAAAGAACCCTATCCACATCCAGAGAAAGAACTGTGGAAGCAGAAACACAGAAGAAAAACATATGATCGATCACATGGTTCAATGGGGAGATGATTGGAGTACTGACATTAAAAGATTACTTTAACTGAAATATGAATAATATATATAAATGGGTTTTGAACAATGATACATGTATAATCCAGTGGAATTGATTGTCTGTTCCGGGAGTGGGGAAGGAAAAGGGGTGGGAAAAATCATGAATCGTGTAACCATGGTAAAATATTCTAAATAAATTATAAAAAAAATGTTAACTCTTGGCAATTTGGAGCTATACCCAAAGGCTATAAAACTGTTCATGTTCTTTGATCTAGTAATACCACTCCTGGGTCTGCATCTCAAAGAGATAATTAAAAAGGGGAAAAGGACCAACTTGTACAATAGTATTTATAGCACCTCTTTTTGTAGTGGCAAAGAATTGGATATTGAGGGGATGCCCATCAGTTGGGGAATGGCTGAACAAACTGGTACATTTTGGTTATGGAATACTATTGTATTATAATAAATGAAAAGCAAGATGGTTTCAGAAAAAGCTGGAAAGATCTACAGGAATTGATGCAGAGGAAAATAAGCAAAACTGGGAGATCATTGTTCACAATAACAGCAATACTTTGCAATGATTTTCTGTGAAAACTTGGCTACTCTCACCAATGCAATGATCTGGGACAATCCTGAAAGACTCATAAAAGGGAATGCTATCTACCTCTAGAGAAATAACTGTTGTAGTCATCTTTCACATCAGTGTATTTATGGCTTTCTTTTGGGGTTTAGTTATATATGTTATAAAGAAATGAGTAAATCTTAGTTGAAAGGAGGGATAAAGGTAAGGAGGTGATAGGAGGAGGAATGAAGGGAATGGCTGAATGTAGGGAAGGAAAGAATTTAGGTGGTATATTGGATGGCAAGGGAATGAATGGGAGTATACAGGAGGGTAGCTGGAACAGGCTAGACACTGAGGCTAGAGACAGAGGATACTGAGGAGATATAAGCAGGATCCTTCAAGGTGAGGAAAGGTATCTCTATAAATACAAAGGAGTTGGGCCAGTCAGAAATGTGTAAATCTGCCTTGAGGGCTTCTCTTCTTCCTTTCTAAAGTCCCTTGAGGGAGGAGTGGAAGAGCTCCTCCCTGTCACTGAAATTGATGGCAGGAGGAAGTCTCCGGTAAGACTTCCTGCCAAGATGGATGCCTGCAGTACCCTCAAGAAATAAAAGAAAATAACTTCTTCCCCCTTCAGCCCTTGCCTCAATCTTCGACAAAATGATTCACCAGAGGGTTTGAGTAGGTAACAAAGGGCATTTATTAATATCAGGATTAATAAGAAGGACAGAGGAGTTTAGGGTTTTATAATAGCCACTACGGAAAAGCTAAAGGTGGGGGAAGGGTCACAGGAGGGTTAGACTGAGAGAGAGCCTGCTCTCCCAGTCAGGAAGATTTGGTTGCCTTAAAGTATTTACTAGATCAATAAAATAAGGGATAGCTTGATTTAAGGATGTTCTACTTGCCTACAGAAACCTAAAACTCACAAAGTCTAAACCAAAACCAAAACCAACCTTCCTCCCAGAGCCCAAAGGAAAATTCAGGAAAGATAACAGGGGTATAATAAGGAGAGGTCCAGAGAAATCAGCTAGGTTCAAAATGTCCAGAAACAAAAGCACAGGCCAAAGCAAGAGCAAAAGCCTCTGTTGCATCCTTGCATTACATATATGACTTTGCTCTTACCACATTGACCAATATGGAAATGTGTTTTTTTTTTTGACCCAGGAATACCGCTTTATTGATTTTACCCAAAAAAAATCAAAGAAATAAGGAAAGGGCTCAAATGTACAAAAATATTAATGGCAGTACTTTTCATTATAGTAAGAGAAATGAAAATTTAAAGAAGTACCAATTACTTGGGGAATGATTAAGCAAGTGATGGTTCATGAATGTAATAAAAATAAGCAAGTGCAGGAAAATAGTTTATACAATGGCTATAAAATTGTAAAGAAAAAAATAACTTTGAAAGATTTAAGAACTTTGAACAAAGAAATGATCAACTTGATTCCAGAAAACTAATCGATAGAGTATGTTTTCTGCATCTTGACCCAGAGATGATAGACTAAAGTTGGGGAATGACACATAGGTTTTCAGATATGATCAGTCCATGAATTTGTTTTGCTTGACTTGCTTATTTGTTGAATGGAGCCTCCCCTCATCTCTCTTTTTTTTTTATATTTATTAATATTCATTTTTAACATAGTTACATGATTCATGCTCCTCCTTTCCCCTTCAACCCCCCCCCGCACCCCCCCTACCCATGCGCATTTCCACTAGTTTTGTCATGTGTCCTTGATCAAGACCAATTTCCAAATTGTTGGTAGTTGCATTGGTGTGGTAGTTTCGAGTC
>NC_058134.1:112932415-112940287 GCF_016433145.1 Gracilinanus agilis | reverse complement strand
TTTACAAAGATTGACCATGTAATAGGGCATAGAATCATGGCAAACAAATGCAAAAGAGCAGATATAATAAATGTAACCTTCTCAGATCATAATGCGATAAAAATAATAATCAGTAAGGGCACCTGGACAGGCAAATCAAAAACCACTTGGAAATTAAACAATATGATTTTTCAAAACCAAATTGTCAAAGAAGAAATCATAGAAACAATCAACAATTTCATTAAAGAGAATGACAATGATGAGACATCCTACCAAACTCTGTGGGATGCAGCCAAGGCAGTACTCAGGGAGAAATTTATATCCTTGAGTGCATATATTAACAAATTAAGGAGGGCAGAGAATAATGAATTGGGTCTGCAACTCAAAAAATTAGAAAGTGAGCAAATAAAAAATCCCCAGATGAAAACTAAATTAGAAATACTAAAAATTAAGGGAGAAATTAATAAAATTGAAAGTAAAAGAACTATTGAATTAATAAATAAGACTAGAAGCAGGTATTTTGAAAAAACAGATAAAATAGACAAAGTACTAGTCAATCTAATAAGAAAAAGGAAAGAAGAAAACCAAATTGACAGTATTAGAGATGAAAAGGGAGACCTCACCTATAATGAAGGGGAAATTAAGGCAATCATTAAGAACTATTTCACCCAATTATATGGCAACAAATATAACAATTTAGGAGATATGGATGAATATTTACAAAAAAATTGCCTAGATTAACAGCAGAAGAAATAGAATACCTAAATAATCCCATATCAGAAATAGAAATTGAACAAGCCATTAAAGAACTCCCTAAGAAAAAATCACCAGGACCTGATGGATTCACAAGTGAATTCTATCAGACATTCAAAGATCAACTAATCCCAATACTATACAAATTATTTGATATGATAAGCAAAGAAGGAGTCCTATCAAATTCCTTTTATGACACAAATATGGTACTGATTCCAAAGCCAGGTAGACCAAAAACAGAGAAAGAAAACTATAGACCAATCTCCCTAATAATCATAGATGCAAAAATCTTAAATGGAATATTAGCAAAGAGACTCCAGCAAGTAATTAAGAAGGTCATCCACCATGATCAGGTGGGATTTATACCAGGAATGCAAGGATAGTTCAACATTAGGAAAACCATCCACATAATTGACCATATCAACAGTCTAACAAACAAAAATCACATGATTATCTCAATAGATGCTGAAAAAGCCTTTGACAAAATACAGCATCCATTCCTATTGAAAAGATTGAAAAGTATAGGAATAGAAGGACCCTTCCTAAAAATAATAAACAATATATACCTAAAACCATCAACAAACATCATATGCAATGGGGATAAATGAGAAGCCTTCCCAATAAGATCAGGAGTGAAACAAGGATGCCCATTATCACCTCTATTATTCAACATAGTACTAGAAACACTAGCAATAGCAATTAGAGAAGAAAAAGAAATTGAAGGTATCAAAATAGGCAATGAGGAGACTAAGCTATCACTCTTTGCAGATGATATGATGGTCTACTTAAAAAATCCTAGAGAATCAACTAAGAGGCTGGTAGAAATAATCCACAACTTTAGCAAAGTGGCAGGATACAAAATAAATGCACATAAATCATCAGCATTTCTATACCTTTCCAACACATTAGAACAGCAAGAAGTAGAAAGAGAAACACCATTTAAAATCACCCTAGACAATATAAAATACTTGGGAATCAATCTAACAAAACAAACACAGCTATTATACGAAAACAACTACAACACACTTTCCAAACAAATAAAACTGGACCTCAACAATTGGAAAGCCATTAACTGTTCATGGGTAGGATGAGCTAACATAATAAAAATGAACATCCTACCGAAATTAATTTACCTATTTAGCACGATACCTATCAAATTACCAAAAAACTTCTTTACTGAATTAGGAAAAACTATAACAAATTTCATCTGGAATAACAAAAGATCAAGAATATCAAAGGAAATAATGAAAAAAAAATGTGAAGGAAGGGGGCCTAGCAGTACCAGATATCAAACTATACTATAAAGCAGCAGTCATTAAATCAATATGGTACTGACTAAGACATAGAAGGGAGGATCAGTGGAATAGACTCGGGGTTAATGATGTCAGCAAGACAGTGTATGATAAACCCAAAGAGCCCAACTTTTGGGACATGAATCCACTATTTGACAAAAACTGCTGGGAAATTTGGAAAACAATATGGGAGAGATTAGGTTTAGATCAACATCTCACACCCTACACCAAGATAAATTCAGAATGGGTGAATGACTTGAATATAAAGAGGGAAACTATAAATAAGTTAAGTGAACACAGAATAGTATACCTGTCAGATCTCTGGGAAAGGAAAGATTTTAAAACCAAGCAAGAGTTAGAGAAAATTACAAAATGTAAATTAAATGGTTTTGATAATATTAAGCTAAAAAGCTTTTGTACAAACAAAAACAATGTAGTCAAAATCAGAAAGGAAACAACAAATTGGGAAAAAATCTTTATAAAAAGAACTCTGACAGGGGTCTAATCACTCAAATATACAAGGAGTTAAAGCAATTGTATAAAATATCAAGCCATTCCCCAATTGATAAATGGGCAAGAGACATGAATAGGCAATTTTCAGGTAAAGAAATCAAAAGTATCAATAAGCACATGAGAAAGTGTTCTAAATCTCTAATAATTAGAGAAATGCAAATCAAAACAACTCTGAGGTATCATCTCACACCTAGCAGATTGGCTAAAATGAAAGAAGGGGAGAGTAATGAATGTTGGAGGGGATGTGGCAAAATCGGGACATTAATGCATTGCTGGTGGAGTTGTGAACTGATCCAACCATTCTGGCTGGCAATTTGGAACTATGCCCAAAGGGCTATAAAAGTCTGCCTGCCCTTTGATCCAGCCATACCATTGCTGGGTTTGTACCCCAAAGAGATCATAGATAAACAGACTTGTACAAAAATATTTATAGTTGCGCTTTTTGTAGTGGCAAAAACCTGGAAAATGAGGGTATGCCCTTCAATTGGGGAATGGCTGAACAAATTGTGGTATATGCGGGTGATGGAATACTATTGTGCTAAAAGGAATAATAAACTGGAGGAATTCCATGCAAATTGGAGAGACCTCCAGGAAGTGATGCAGAGTGAAAGGAGCAGAGCCAGAAGAACATTGTACACAGAGACTGATATACTATGGTAAAATCAAATGTAATGGGCTCCTGTACCAGCAGCACTGCAATGACACAAGACAGCTCTGAGGGATTTATGGTAAAGATGCTACCCACATTCAGAGGAAGGACTGCAGGAGAGGAAACATATAAGATAAACAATTGCTTCAATGCATGGGCTGAGGCGGACATGAATAGGAAATAGACCCTGAACAAAGACACATGTTACAACCAGTGGAAATGTGAGTTGGCCATGGGTGGGGGGAGAGTAGGGGGAGAAGGGGAAAGTAGGGGCATAAAGTATGTAAACAGGTTAAAAACAAATATTAATAAATGTTTAAAAAAAAGTTCAATAGATCTATCCAGTTTAAGAATTCCTGATTTAGACTTACCCAATTCCATCCAAGTAATTGTGCTCTCTTTCAACCTATTATTCTGTTCTACCCAGTATAACAATTATTCTATTGTGGGAAAACTACTTTTTATTCCAAAATGTTTTCCTTTTATTTCCTCATTATAACTAAAGCTTAAATTTCCCATGAATAGAAAAGAAACATATGGAAGAATTGAGCACACCTTTTGGATGTAAGCATCCCAAATTTGTGTGAGAGTGTTCCATATATCTGTTTAGGTCATGACCTACATCACTAGACATCATTTGCTATTTTCCTCCAGTCCCCTAAAGAAACCTGATGGTTTTCCTTTGATTCTTCCTATTCTACCAACCAGCCCTTTCTGTTCCCTTTCATTTCTTCCAGATTATGACTAGCAATTATGACTCATTCTGCATATCAGTCCAGGCCTCCATTCAACATTTTCACCATCCACTCACTGCTCTGTATACAAATTTCTAATTTCTGCTGCATCTACTTAGATCAATTTTTCTTTACCTTCTTTGTGGACCCCTTTGGAAATTTGACATCAAATATATAAGATTACAAAAAAGCCAAGTATTTTAAAATACATTTATCAAAACATTTTCTAAAGCTCATAGATCCATCCAGTTTAAGAATCCCTGACTTAGACCTACCCAATTCCATCCCAGTAATCCCCCTCTCTTTCAATCTATTATTCTTCTCTACCCAGTTTAACTTTTACTCTATTGTGGGAAAACTCTCTTTTATTGTAAAATCATTTCCTTTCATTTCCTTATTATAACTAAAACCTCACTCTCCTCTGAAAACCTCATATCCCCCATTGCCTCATCCATGGAAATTGACCTCCCTTTCCTCTAAACTCAGAGGAATAATAAGGGTGTTAGTCTTGTCATTATTCAATGACCTTGCCAATACACTAAACCAGGACCTTCTCTACTTTTCATCATTAGAAATTCAAGTCTTCTTTATGTACATCACCCTTCTTAAATCATAACTAATGTGGACTCTCATTAGCATACTCCAAAACATTCTAAAACATTACCTCAGCAGAGTGAATTTCCACCTTGCTAGATGACTTCAGCTTCTGGCTCATGTTCTCCTCCATCCTAAACCTCCACGCTATGGCCTTTTATGTTTTATTATTTTACATGCCATTTGAGCATCATGAAATATGGCTCTACTTCTGAACCATCTAACTTTGGCCTTCTCTGTGACCATGATCTGCTTCCCTACTGTCCCTCCTCATCTCGCATCACACATACCAAACCTGCTTACACTAAGTCCAGTCCATTATTAATATCTGACTATGTCTAATTCCCTTATGACCTAAGATTATATGATAAAATATATCAATACCACTCTTCCTAGTAGCCTTTAATCCCCTACTTCCCTAACCTTTTACCATGTTTCCCTGCACCAAACCCAGTCTCATAACCACCTCGCTGTCACCTTGGTTCATTTTTTTCTTCTGGAAATTACAGGTAGGAAAGGAGAGCCTTGAAGACCCAGCACATTGAAGACCTACATTCTCCATCTTCAACCTGGCCCTCCCTGCTATTTGTCAACCTTTTTATTCATCTATCATTGTCTCCCTGATACACTCCTCACAGTGACAATTCAGGATCAACTCTTTTTAAAATTCACAGTACTTACCTCACAGGACTGCTTTAAAGATCAAATGAGATTACGTTTGTAAAGCTCTTTACAAACCTTAAAATACTATGTAAATACCACTCACTTAATATCAAAACACTAATTTTAGCATGCCTAATCTTAATGCTACTGTCTTTCCTCTGTTGATTATCTCCATTTTATCCTCTTCATATATTTTTTCATAATAATTGTTGTTTGCATATTATTAGACTATGAGCTCCTTGAGAGCAGGGATTTTCTTTTTCCTTTCTTTGTGTCCCCTGTGGCTAACTCAGTACATGGAACATAGAACGGACTTAATAAATGTTGATTGGGGGCAGCTGGGTAGCTCAGTGGATTGAGAGCCAGGCCTAGAGATGGGAGGCCCTAGGTTCAAATCTGACCTCAGACACTTCCCAGCTATGTGACCCTAGGTAAGTCACTTGACCCCCATTGCCTACCCTTACCACTCTTCTGCCTTGGCGCCAATACACAGTATTGGCGCCAAGGCAGAAGGTAAGGGTTTCAAAAAATGGTGATTGACTGACTGGTTCTTCCCTCAATCTTAAAATATGTCATATTCAATATCAATCCTTAACTAACGCAAATACATCAATCTTCATTTTGACAGATCATCATCTCTAACCCATTGACCTATACTTTGCACTCTATTTCTTTCTATTTTTCCTAAAACTTATTTCCAAACAACAATTAACTCCCTCTATATTATTCTTAATCTGTTCCTCTCTACTAACTCTTTATTATTTGCCCACAAATTGTATTTATATTTTATATCTTAGAAAAAAATAAATTGATACAACCATTACTTGACTCGGTGCAATAGAAAGAACAGAAAGAATTTTGAACCCAGAGTCATAGGATCAGAGTTTGAATACAGGTTCTGCTGCATACTAATTACCTATATGACTTTGGTCAAGTCGTTTAATTTCTTCTGGCCCTAAGTTTCTTTATCTGCAAAATGAGATGGTAAAATTAGGTGTCCTCTAAGGTCTTCCATCTCTAGATCTATTATTGCTTGATCTTATGATTCTGTTACACCCATCTGGAAATCATTTAACAGAATCCTTCCTTTTACTTTCAAGCTCTTCAAAATGTAATCTATACTTATTGCCTCCACTTCATATCCACTCCTTCCTAGCCTTCTTCCCTAATTTCACTCCCATTCTTCTATAATCCATGAAAGCAGCTGAAGTAAGCACTGCTTAGAGTATGGTCAGACATTCAAGGTCATGCACTGCACTCCGGTCATTGCTAGTCATGCTGATTTTTGTCATGCACTTGAATTCAGTGACAAAATAAAGGATGAACAACAACAATAAAACTATCTAAATCCATTAAATGTTCTTCTTCATATAATTGATGACATTTTCTCAGTTCTCATCTTCCATTGACCTTTTCTATATCACTTCACAGTGCCAATCATAATAATAATAATAGTTCATATTTCTTTCAGACTGTGAGGCAGAGTAGACAGAGAGTTGTCTTTGAATTAAAGATGATCAAGATTCACTTCCAGCCTCTGGCACATACTATACACTTCTGATGAAGTTACTTAATCCATCAATGCACCCAAAGAACTCTCTAAGACTATAAGCCACTAAACAGTTGTCCATCAGCACTGATAGAAAATTTTTTTTTCTGTGAGCAAGGAACTCCCTACAGCTATGAAATCATAATCTAGGACCCTCCTCCAAAAATATCATACTTTAAATGTACGAAATATTCCATATACATCATCTCATTTCATCCTCATGACTACCCTGTGAGGTAAGTAATGCAAAGATTATTATTCCCTGCCTATCACTACTCCCATCACTCTCAATGCTACTCCTCACACTCATAGATTGGGATCCCAGAAGGCAGCTTCCACCTTAAGTTCTAGGGGTAACCCAAGGCTATCCTACTAAAACTACATTTCACTAGGCACCACTGCTGTGCTTCCAATTAGCAATCAGTCAGTAGACTGAAGTAACATTTTGCAAAGATATTTAATTATTCAGGTGATATTAACCCCAAAAGCCTGGGGGCAAACCCTCCCACTACCTACAAGTCCATAGGAAGAGCCAATTCATGGTGTGACTATTAGTAAAGCCCACATGTAGGAATCATGTTTGGCAACATAATACAACTCAGGGTACTCTCTCCCTTTGCAAGACTCTCATACTGAGGGCCCTACAATGCTCCTAAGGCTTTGGATATTCATATACTTTGGGTATAACTCTGCTGAATCACTCTGTCATGGGGGTCCTGGTCCTTGATTTTGCTTCCTTCTTCATGTGACTATCGTTTTACATCTATATCTGTCCTTAGTACTTTTGTTCACTGGCTAGATACATTGTCTACTCTTGGTGCAATATCTCCAATGAAATAGCAAATAGGTTAAAAGGGAAGGCTATTCATTATCTTCTATCCAAAGGTAAATTTTCCTCTCCAGAGCTTTTTTACTTCTACTTCTGGCTCTAATTCTCAAACCTAGAATTCTCAATACCCAACCTGGAATCTTCCAGGGCTGGAATATATAACATGGAACTGACTTGTTTTTATATTCAGGCACAAGGGCTATGGCTGAGTCTCAGTCAATCACAAGTTTCTTAAGTAATTTCAGTAGCCTTTACTCATCTTCACAGGCACACACACACACACACACACACACACACACACACACACACACACACAC
>NC_058134.1:112910453-112932405 GCF_016433145.1 Gracilinanus agilis | reverse complement strand
CACACACACACACACACACACACACACACACACACACACACACACACGCTAAGTCCTAAAATGCTCTCAAACTGATCAAGAATATGCTCATATGTTTTTATAATTGTAGAAAATAGCTTAATATCTACTTTACTCTCTCAAGTCAATGATTAATTGATTGATGGATTCTATGACTGTGTCAGTTGAGATGGGAAAGGAATTCCCTGTTATGAGCTTTCTGATATTACATTACTTGAGGTATGGAATGGAACTCTATTCCTTACATTCCTGACATAGAAACTGAACTCAGAAAAGGTTGTTACTCCCTCAAAATCACAGAAATAGAAAATCATTTGATCTATTGGGATCTCCTCATTCAGTTGTTAAATTATGAAAATGAGGACAATGTGACTGTTTTTCCTAATTGTTTTATTTATGTAAAAATTCAGAACGTGAAAATGAATTTTTTAATTTTATTTTTGGAACCAATACTTCGTGTTGATTCAAAGACAAAAAGTATGGGATTTTATAAAATAAAATATATGCTGTTTTATTTACCAAATTTAGTATTTCTTGTTTTAATTTTGAAATGGTTATTTGAATGCCCCATAGTCCCTTCCTAAATTAAATTGCTATTTGTGCATAGCTCCTGATTTATCTTGTATGTGGAACAATGGTCCCCACCAGGAACAGGCTCTGTCGTCTAGCCTATCAGCACTGAAATTTCCTCTTTCAACCCACTTTAAATCCCTCTTGACCTCTTTTCCCTCTTTGGATTTGTTTTACTTGGGCACTTTTTCTCTTGATTTTGGGGCTTTTTAAATGTAATCATAGTATTATTCTTATTCTATTTTCATCTCTTCATATATTTCCTTTGTTTTTTTATATTTCTAATATTTGACCTTGAGCTATTATTACTGAATTATAAACATTATCCAGTTACCTTTCTCCTTTCTTTTTCTTCCATTTAACCTTGGATAAACTAATGTAACAAATACTGACATCTATACAGCATTTTAAAGTCAGCAAACTGCTTTATGTATATATCTTTCTTTTTAACCTTTGCACCCCTATGAAGTAGGGACAAGAATTATCTTAGGGAGGGGGTTCATTTTTTTTTTACTCTGGTTTAAATGTGAAGAAACTAAGGGTTAGAAGGGGTTAGCAATTTGCCCACAATCAATTACATAACCAGTCTGGGGATAAGGTAAATTGGAACTGTGTCTAACCCTTAACATTTTTAGATCAGATGAAAGTAAAATTATTTCTAAAATCTTACAGTTTACAAGTATTACTCTTTCTATCTCAACTTTTTAAAATATAGTTTTCTTTAATGAAAATTGGGCAGAAATTGAGAGGCATCAAAAGAAGGAATCAGAGCAGCTAGGTGGCTCAGTGAATAGAGTCAGGCCTCTAGACAGAGGGTCCTGGCTTCAAATTTGACCTCACATACTTCCTGGGTAAATTACTTAATCCTAATTGCCTAGCCTTTACAGTTCTTCTGCCTTGGAACCAATACTTAGTGTTGATTCAAAGACAGAACATATGGGATTTTATAAAATAAAAACAAAAAGACAGAACAAGAAGGGATCCAGAATGAAAAGGTTTAGGAAACACTGCAATGTAGAAACCAATCTGAATTTGGTGTCCAAGAGCAGGACTCAAGGGAGTGTAATTTGTGAAACCATTCCTATACTCCACTTTCAAATTCTTTCTTTGCTTAAGTCCTGCAAAAGAGAAGATTTAAAAGGAAAATGTTGACTTCCTGGTTAAGATTGCAGCAGATTAAAAAGCAGCTGCTTAACCTCTCCTAACTGAAACATACAGGACTCCTCAAGAAGACATAAAAACAAATCCAGAGGAACAAAGGGACCCCACAACAGGGTGCAGCATTGGAGGTACACGGAATCAAGACATTTCCATGCTATAAGGGGTGAAACAGCTTTCACTAAAATGCCAGCTGAGCAACCCCCTCCCCCACCCCACACCACCTACAGTGCCAAAGCCAGTGCACAAGAGTTAGAGCAAGTTTGGGACACACATTAAGTCCTTAGCAGCTACCTGGAGTCACCAGGGCCTGCTCCTGAGAGCAGCAAGACTTAAGACCCCAAGAGGCTAGAGAATGTGTGCGAACTTGGAGCGCAGGCCCTGAGCGCAGGCACGAGTGTGGGCGTGGATGCAACCCCAGACACGAATCCCGAGAGCAGGCGAGGACTCGGATCTTAAGCGCAGGCATGGACTTTGAGTGGGTACCCAGTGCAAAGGGGGTTAACAACTGTGGAATCAACACCCTGAAACTGTTAAAGGAGTCTCGGGCAGAGGAACAAGTAAGGGGACCACCAGGAGGCTTGACCCTGAGAACAACTGACACCTCAGGAGCCTAAAGAGAGCAGACAGAACTTCAGTGTGAGGATAAATCTGAGAGGGTGCAGGGCTAACAATGGCAAGCTAGATACAAGAACCCCAAAAGAGAAAGATCATAAAGAAGAAATCTGTAACACTCCACAACTTTCACACAGATAAAATCCAGACAAAAGAGCAAACAGCAGAGGAGAACAAACAAGTAATCATATCCAAACCTTCCCAAAATAACGAAAACTGGCCACAACCTACTGAAGAGTGCAAATCTGAGATGAAGAGAAAGATGGAAGAGATTTGGTAAGAGAAGTGGGAAATAGCTCAAAATGAAATTAACAGGTTAAAAGACAGAAACTCCCAATTGGAGAAAGATGCCCAAAAATCAAACAAAATCGTAAGCAAATAGGAAACCAAAATCTGGCAAGAAAATAACAGTTTAAAAGGCAGAATTTTGCAATTGGAAAGTGAGGCTCAGAAATCAAATGAACTGATAAGCAAATTGAACTCCAGAAATGATCAGATTGAAAAGGAAAACCAAAAGATTATAGCCGAAAACCAGTCCCTAAAGGCTAGAATTGAGCAAGTAGAAACTAATGATCCCTCAAGACAGCAAGAACAAATAAAACAAAGTCAAAAGACTGATAAAATAGAAGGAAACCTGAAATATCTCAATGAGAAAGTGACAGAGCAAGAAAACAGGTCTAGAAGAGACAATCTGAGAATCATTGGTCTTCCTGGAAAAGCAGAAATTAATAGAAATTTGGACTCCATACTAAAAGAAATTATTCAGCAAAATTGCCCTGAAGTTCAACAACAAGAGGACAATATAGACATTGAAAGGATCCATAGATCACCCTCTACACTTGACCCAGAAAAGACAACCTCCAGGAATATAATAGCCAAATTCAAGAGCTTCCAAGTAAAAGAAAAAAATTTAAAAGAAGCCAGAAAGAGACAATTCAGATATCAAGGAGCACCAATCAGTATCACACAGGATTTGGCAGCCTCCACACTAAAAGACTGCAAGGCTTGGAATATGATATTCAGAAAGGCAAGAGAACTGGGTCTACAACCATGGATCACCTACCCATCAAAACTAACCATATAATTCCAAGGGAAAGTTTGGGCATTCAACAAGATAGAAGAGTTCCAAGTATTTGCACAGAAAAGACCAGGACTAAATGGAAAGTTCGATATCCAACCACAAAAATCAAGAGAAACAGGAAAAGGTAAATAAGAAACAGAGGGGAAAGAAAGAAAACTTGTATTTTTAAAATTTGCCTCTTTAAGGGCTTCAATATGATCTAATTATTGGTATTCCTATGTGGAGAAATGTTATGTATAATTCTCTTTACGGAACTCTATTCACTATTATAGTATTCACTATTATTGTAATTAGAAGAATTATTCATAGGGAGAGGTTGGAATACTAAATGGTCTAAGATGATAAGGGGGTGGGAAAGAGAGAGGTGAATAGTAGAGGATACCAAGAGAAACTTGAATGAATAAGAAAAATAGGATATTCTATTACACACAAAGAGGGCATGGGAAGGGGAAGGGATGAATACTATTATAAGAAGGAGAGGAAGAGAGCATTAAGAGGTAATATTTAAACTTTACTCTCAGTGTAATTAACCCTGAGAGCGAAGAGTAGCTTTATCCATTGGGATATAAAACTCTATCCAACCCTACTGAGAATGTCAGAAGGGAAAAACCAAAGGGAACAGGGGAGTGGGGAGGTCATAAAAGGGAGGGGAGAAGAAGGGGGAGGGAATTCATTAGGCCTTAAAAATAAACAGATTGGAATAATAAGGGAGGGGGTAGAAAGGGTAGTAAATCAAGGGAGGGGACAAGGCTTACTGGCATAAAGCAAACCACTGGTTTAAAAGGAAATTGTGTAAGAAGAAGGGGTAAAACTAGGAGAGGATACCAAAATGTTGGTGAATACACAACTGATAATTATAACTCTGAATGTGAATGGGATGAACTCGCCCATAAAAAGGAAGCAAATAGCAGAGTGGATTAGAAACCAAAATCCTACCATATGTTGTCTACACGAAACACATATGAGGTGGGTGGACATACATCCTTTGGGCATCAAATGAGAAAAAGAAGGCAGAAGTGGCAATTATGATCTCTAACAAAGCCAAAGTAAAAATATATATGATTTAAAAAGACAGGGAAGGTCATTACATCCTGATTAAAGGCAGTATAGACAATGAGGAAATAACATTGCTCAATATGTATGCACCAAATGGCATAGCAACCAAATTCATAAAGGAGAAACTGGCAGATAGGCAATTTTCAGATAAAGAAATCAAAAGTATCAATAAGCACATGAGAAAGTGTTCTAAATCTCTAATAATTAGAGAAATGCAAATCAAAACAACTCTGAGGTATCACCTCACACCTAGCAGATTGGCTAAAATGAAAGAAGGGGAGAGTAATGAATGCTGGAGGGGATGTGGCAAAACTAGGACATTAATGCATTGTTGGTGGACTTGTGAACTGATCCAACCATTCTGGCTGGCAATTTGGAACTATGCTCAAAGGGCAATAAAAGAATGCTTGCCCTTTGATCCAGCCATACCATTGTTGGGTTTGTACCCCAAAGAGATCATAGATAAACAAAAATATTTATAGCCATGCTTTTTGTGGTGGCAAAGAACTGGAAAAGGAGGGTATGCCCTCCAATTGGGGAATGGCTGAACAAATTGTGATATATGCTGGTGATGGAATGCTATTGTGCTCAAAGGAATAATAAACTGGAGGAATTCCATGTGAACTGGAAAGACCTCCAGGAATTGATGCAGAGTGAAAGGAGCAGAGCCAGAAGAACAGTGTATACAGAGACTGATACACTGTGTTAAAATAGAATGTAATGGATTTCTGTATTAGTAGCAATGCAATGACCCAGGACAATTCTGAGGGATTTATGGAAAAGAATGCTACCCAAATTCAGAGGAAGTACTATAGGAGTGGAAACAGAAGAACTGCTTGAACACATGGGTTGAGGCGGACATGATTGGGGATATAGATTCGAAACTACTACACCAATGCAACTATCAACAATTTGGAAATAGGTCTTGATCAATGACACATGTTAAAACCAGTGGAAATGCACATCTGTCATGGGGGGGAAGGGGAAGTCATGAGGTGAAGGGGAAAGTAAGAGCATGAATTATGTAATCATGTTAACTTTTCAAAAAAATAAATATTAATACATGTTTAAAAAATAAAAGGAAAATGTTTTCTGTCTTTGATGCCAAATGGGAATTTTTAATTGTTCTACTCATTCTTTTATATTATTTTATTATCCCCCAATTACATGTAAAAACAGTTTCTAACATTTTAAAAAGAATTTTGATTCTTAAATTTTCTCCCAACCTACCCTAAGATGGTAAGCAATCCCATATAGATTTTACGTGTGCAATCATGTAAAACATATTTCCATATTAATCCTTTTTAGAAGGAAACTCATATAAAAAATCAAGAAAGTTAAAAAAAAAAGTCAGCTTTAGCCTGAATTTACATTCTTTCTGGAAGTAGACAGCATTTTTTTTAAATCATGAGTCTTTTAGGATTGCTTTGGATCATTGTATTGCTGAGAATAGTTAAGTTATTCACAGTTGTTCATTGTACAGTATTCCTGTCACTGTGTACAATGTTCTCCTGGTTCTGCCTATTTCAATCTGTTTCCTTTGCTATAAGTCTTTCCAGGTTTTTCTGAGCTCCTCCTACTCAACATTTTTAGAGCACAATAGTATTCCATTACAATCATACACTATAACTTACTCAACCATTCCTCAATTTATGGGTATCCCCTCACTTTTTCAAATCTTTGTCACCACAAAAAGAGATGCTTGAAATATTATTTTAAACCCTTGTACTTTGGTCTATTGTCTCATAGGTGGAAGATTGGTAAGGGTGGGCAATGGGGATCAAGTGACTTGCCCAAGGTCACACAGCTGGGAAGTGCCTGAGGCCAGGTTTGAACCTAGGACCTCCTGTCTTTAGGCCTGACTCTCACTCCACTGAGCTACCCAGCTGCCCCCTTGAAATATTTTTGGACATATAGGTACTACTCCTTTTTTTAAAAAATTTATCTCTTTGGGATACAAACCTCATAATGGATTTGCTGAGTCAAAGGGCATGTGCTATTTTGCAGCCCTTTGGGCATAGGTTCAAATTGTTCTCTGGAATGACTGAATCAGTTCACAAGTCCTCCAACAGTGCATTCATGTCTCAATTTTCATGCATTCCCTCAAAGTTTTAACATTTTCCTTTTCTGTCATAGTAACCAATTTAATAGTTATGGAGTGTTACCTCACAGTTGTTTTAACTTGCACTTCTCTAATTAATAGTGATTTAGATCTTTTTTTTTCCATGACTATACAGAGCTTTAGCTACTTTGTCTGAAAACTGCTTAATATCCTTTGACCATCTATCTATTGGGAAATGATTTGAATTCTTATACATTTGACTCATTTCTCTATGTAGTTGATAAATGAGGCCTTTATTAGAGAGATTTGTAAAAAAAATTGCATCATTGTGATTACTGTTTATTACTTTCCATCCTATTTCCGTTTAGTTTCTAACCATCATATCCACCAATTTGCCCTCTTTTTTATGAACTCTACCCCTCTTCCCTTAAATTCTTCCTTTCCTACTTTCCCGTAGGCTAAGAGATTTCTGTACCCAACTGATTGTATATGTCCTTCCCTCACTGAGCCAATTCCAATGAGAATAAGCTTCATTCAGTAATTCATATTTCTCAAATTAACATGCATTTGAACCATTTTTTCATATGACTACATATAGCTTTGATTTCTTCTTCTGGAAACTGCCTGTTCAAACCTTTTGATCATTTTTCAACTGGGGAATGGCTCTTATTTTTTAATAAATTTGACCCAGTTTGCTATATACTTGAGAAATTAGACCTTTACCAGAGAAACTTGCAATGAGCATTTTTGTATTACTTCATTTTCTTTGGTACTTTTTATGTGTAGTTCCCCTGATTATCTTTTAAATACAGTGGTACCTTGATACACAAGCACCTTAAGTCACAAACAATTTGAGACATGAGCAGTCATGATGGGGATTTTTTGCTTTAAGTCATGAGTGGATATTTGAATCATGAGTTTCTGGCACCCTCTACCAGATAGCATGCCAAATATTTGATTTCACAAGTTACCCAAGCCTGTCTCATTTAGTTCAGTGTTTATCTGGCCATGTGAGCATCCATATTGAATTGCTTTTGCTTTCTTTATTTTTTTTAATTTTTTTTTATTTTAAACCCTTAACTTCTGTGTATTGACTTATAGGTGGAAGAGTGGTAAGGGTAGGCAATGGGGGTCAAGTGACTTGCCCAGGGTCACACAGCTGGGAAGTGTCTGAGGCCGGATTTGAACCTAGGACCTCCCGTCTCTAGGCCTGGCTCTCAATCTACTGAGCTACCCAGCTGCCCCCTGCTTTCTTTATTTTTGTCTTTATTATCAGCGTTTTTTGGCAAGTTTCTTAACTTGTAACCATGGGTCCTGACAATGGAGGAACTGGAGGAGTTACAGCAGCAGTAGCATATGGAGGTTTTGCAGGAAATTAGTGTGGAGGAGCCCAAGGTAGATGAGGTAATCAGTACAAGTGACATTAAGGAAACGTTGAGGATTTGGGGAAAAATTAAACAGTTTATTGAAGACACACCAAGAAAAAATTGTAACAGGTCATGTATTGGAACTGTGTAATGACACTTGTTTCACACATTTTCAAAACATCCTTAAAAGGAGGAAGAAACAAACTTCCATGGAAAGGTTTTTGGTGAAATGGCCTCTAAGCGAAATAGAGGAAAGTGTGGCAAAACATGTAAAATTCAATGAAGAAAATGATGATAATTAAGTAAAGTTCAAAAGTAGCAATTAAGTTTAGCAATAAAGTTACATATCATAAGTAATGTGTAAAGTCAATTTTGCATTTAAATGTAGTGTTATGTGTGTATAGAATAAGTTATGTTAAGTGATAAAGCACAAAATGAAAACTTTCTCCACCAGCATCTTTGCCTGACAATGAAGGTAATTAACATTTCATAAGCAAGTTTATTTCTTTACATTTTTTCTAATTATCTATAAATATACTTGTCATTTATAAAGTACACTTTCATATTTAAAAGCATGTGAAACAAAAAAATTTCTGTGTTTTTGGGGGTCAGACTAGATTAACTACATTTCCATTCATTTAAATGGAGAAATTCTATTTGACACACAAAAAAATTGAGTTACGAGCTTGGCCATGGAATGAATTAAACTTGTGTATCAAGATACCACTGTAGGTCTATTGCTACTCATCTGAGATCATGATTATTACCTCTGCCTTTTTTATTTAACTAAAGCATAATAGATTCTGCTCTAGCCCTTTAACTCTATGTGTCTTTCTGTTTCAATTGTGTCTCTTGTAAACAATATATTGTTGAATTCTGCTTTCTAACATATGCTAATTTCTACTTCCATTTTGTGGGTGAGTTCATCCCATTCACATTCATAGTTATGATTACTGTGTATTTCCTTCCATTCTATTTTCTTCTGTTTATATTTCTCTCTTTTTACTCTGACTCTCCTCAAAAGTCTGTTTTGCTTCTGACAACTGCCTCCCTTAATCTGCCCTTTTCTTTATTATCCACTTCCCCTTATATTTCTTACTGTCTTCTTCTGCTATTTCACAATTGAATTGGGTTGATTTCTATATCCAATTGAATTTGTAAAAATATTCTTTTCTCTTTGAACCAATTCTAATGTGACTGATGTTCAAGCATTACTCACTACCACCCCTGTTCTTGCTTCAAGATAAAAGTTCTTCCTTGCATGCCTCTTTTAGGTAAGAAAAATTTCCCCATTCTACCTCTTCAGTATCCCTTCTCCTCTTTCCCACCTATTCATTCTTTTTTAAGAAATCAAATAACTGACCCATATTTATGACTTCTGTCTAGGTAGATTCCTTCTAACTGCCTTAATAATTATAAAGTTCCTTGTACTTATATGTATCACCTTCCCACATAGGAATATGAACAGTTTAACTTTATCAAGTCCTTATGATTATTATTTCATGTTTACCTTTTTATGCTTCTCTTGAATCTTGTGTCTGAATATCAAATTTTATACTCAGATATAGTTTTTTCACCAAAGTCCTTTATTACATTTAATATCCATTTCCCCTCAAAGGACTGTACTCAGTTTTCTGGGAGTGGCAAGGAGGATGATTCTGAGCTGTAATCCTAATTCCTTTGCCTACTGGAACATCATAATTCAAACCCTCCATTTCTTTAACATGGAAATTTATAAATTATATATGATCTTGCCCAGGCTTCCACAAAACTTGAATTATTTCTTTCTGGTTGCTTGAAATATTTTCTTCTTGACATGAGAGTTCTGGAATTTGGCTACAATATTCCTAGAAGTTTTCATTTTGGGATCTCTTTCAGGAAGACATTGATAATTTTTTTAATTTCTATTTTATCCTTTGGTTCCAGAATAGCAGGGTAGTTTTCCTTGCTAATGTCTTGAAATATGATATCTAGGCTCCTTCTTTGATTATAGCTATTAAGTATTCCAGTAATTCTTAAATTCTCTTTTCTCAATCTTTGTTTTGACTTCCAGGTTAAGATAGCTGGAGAGTATATAACAGGGCACCTAACTCTTCTCACCACTGACCCATACATGTTACCTACCAGAGGACAAAAAAAAACCCAAATGAATGAAGGGAGCCCACAATAGGGTGCAGCATTGAAGGATCGGGAGATTTGGGCATTTCCAAGCTATAAGGGGGTGAAATAGCTCCCATCAAAAAAACACAAGCTGATCAACTCTCTTCTACCATACCTACAATATCAGAGGCAGAGGCAGCGCACCAGAGTTAGAGCAAGAAGGGGGCAAACTCTGGCTTCTTGGCAGCTAACTGGGATCACCAGGAGCTTGCACCTGATAACAACAAGATTTGAGACTCCAGGAAGCCAAAAAGCATAGATCTTGGACAAGGGGATAGAGCTGTGAGAAGCAACAGACAGTGGAAGAGGGCGGGGATGGGGGGTAACCTAGGGCAAAGGAGCAAGCGAAAGCAATTTCTGGGTTCTTGGCAACTGCCTGGGATGACCACGGGCTTGACCCTGAGAACTGCTAGACTTGAGAACCCAGGAGCCTAAAGAACACAGAACTTGGGTGTAAGGATGGAGCTGAGAGGGGAGGCACTGTTCTGTGACTCGTAAAGTAGCTTCAGGTAAAAACTGCTCTTCAGCTCTATACACAGAGAGCTTGTCTGCCTCACTCAGACTTCTGACTTGGAAGGGAAAACCGGCATAATAATGGCAAGCAATGCCCAAGAATTAACCACCAGAAAGAACAAAAGAAAAGCACTAACTCTAAATAACTTTTACAGAGAAAAAATCCAGATAACATTGCAGATAGCAAAGGAGGACAAACAAGTAAACAAATCAAAACCTTCCAAAAAATTTGAAAATTGGACACAAGCTCTTGAAGAGTTCAAAACTGAGATCATGAGAAAGATGGAAGAGATTTGGCAAGAAAAGTGGGAAATAGCTCAAAAGGAAATTAACAGTTTAAAAGACAGAAACTACCAATAGGAGAAAGATACCCCAAAATCAAACAAAATGATAAGCAAATTGGAGACCCAAATTAAACATCAGGAAGCCATGAAAAAAAGGATAGACCAAATCAAAAAGGAAAATCAAAAGATTATAGCAGAAAAACCAGTCTCAAAGGCCAGAATTGGGCCAGAAGAAGCCAATGATATCACAAGACAACAAGAACTAATAAAGCAAAGTCAAAAGAATGGCAAAAATAGAAAGAAACATGAAATATCTCACTGAGAGAATGACAGAACAAGAAAACAGGTCTAGAAGAGACAATTTGAGAATCATTGGTTTTCCTGAAAAATCAGAAATTTACATAAATTTGGAAAACATACTAGAACATATTATTCAGGGAAACTGCCCTGTTGTTCTTCAATAAGAGGGCAAGATAGACATTGAAAGGATCCATAGATAACACTCTACACTAAGCCCTCAAAAGTCAACCCCCAGGAATATAATCACCAAATTTATGAGTTTCCAAGTTAATGAAAAAATATTACAATAAGCCAGAAAGAGACAATTTAGATATCAAGGAACACCAATCAAGATTATGCAGGATCTGCTGCCTCCACACTATAAGACCACAAGGCAAGAGAATTGGATATCCAACCAAGGATCACCTACCCATCAAAACTGACTATATATTTCTAAGGGAAAGTATGGACATTCAATAAGATAAAAGATTTCCAAGAATTTGTAAAGAAGATGCCAAAACTAAGTGGAAAGTTTGATATCCAACCACAAAAATTAAGAGAAACATGAAAAGGTAAATAAGAAAGAAAGGTGAAAGAAAAAAAAAACCCTTATTTTTAAATTTGCTTCTTTAAGGGCTTCAATAAGATCAAATTATTTGTATTCCTATGAAGAGAAATGTTATGTGTAATTCTCAAAAATTGTATTCACTATTATAGTAATTAGAAGGATTATTCATAGGGAGAGGTTGGAGTACTAAATGGTCTAAGCCAATATGGAAAAAAGGGTGGGGAATAGAAGATGGCACCAAGAGAAACTATAAGGAATAAGAAAAATAGAATAATCTACACAACACAAAGAGGGCATGGGAAGGGGAGGGGATGAATATTATTAAATACTATCATAAGGAGGTGAAGAGAGTGTTAATGAGAAATACTTAAACCTTCCTCTCAATAGAATTAATCCTGAGAGGGAAGAGTAGCTAGATCCATTGGGATAGCAAATTCTATTTTACCTTACAGAGAAAGCCATAGAAGAATGAAGAGAGCCTCTGCCAAAATTGTAATAATAAAGGGGGCCAGTAAACCAATGTTATGATAGAGGGGGAGAGAGAAAGAGTCTATGAAATGAGATTCCCTTCTAGCTCTCCCCTCTTGCCAAATACACACTGGGAGGCTCTGAGGGGGTGTCACCCCTAAACTGGGTGATCTGGATGGTTGTGCCACCCCACAGGAGATGGGGGCATGGCTTCCCTATAAAATGAGGTATGGAGGTTGCCAATCTGATTCTGACTGAGGGAAGGATTCATGCAAGACTCCCCTGAGGTCAGTCAAATTCACCTTGGGTGGTCTGGCTTCAAGATGGAGGCAGCCTGACTAACCTGTGATTCCCCTCCCCCTTGTCTCTCAGGCACTCTGGAACACTATCTGACTAAAGAATGGCTTTTAGTCTTCACAATTTAAGGGTTGGGGAAAGGAGTGAAGGGCAGAGGGATTTTGGGGTGCCCTCTTCTCTATTTCTATGGGGTCCATCACTCAGGTGAGAACCTTTAAGTTTCCCCCTCCTAAGCATCTCCCCTTGCCCCTTCTCCTTCTGTTTCTATTTCTATCCTTTTCTATAATTGCAAATTAGACTGGAAAGGGTCTCTTAGCAAGGTTGGGTAATGTGAGAGGGAACCTAAGTGATTGCTCCCAAAAGGGAGTCCAAAAACTTAGCTAACTAGATGGTTGAAGTCTTGCTGGGTGAGATGGGAAGGAATCTTTGACCAGGGAATCAGGGTTTCAATGTCCAAAGAAAGATCCTCAGGACTGGATTTGAGCCGAGATGTCCTCCTCCTTTCTCCTTCCAGGCCTTGCCAGAAGACCACTCCTCTCCCTCTCCCAGAGAATTACCCAGAATTCCTTCTGATCTCAACCCTCACCAACTGTCACCAACTGTCAGCCACTCCTTCTCTGGATCTTTTTGTCACATACCCCTTCCACAAATGCAATCCTTACAGTAAGAAGGAATAAACCAAAGGGGTATTGGAGTAAGGAGTTCAAAAAGGGAGTGGAACAGAGCGGGGAGGAAATTCAATAGGCCTTAAAAATAAAAAGAGGGGAACAAAAAGGGAGGGAGTGGAAAGGAAAGTAAATTGAGGGATGGGACAAGGGGGACTGACTTAAAGCAAACCACTGGTTTAAAAGGAAATAGCATAAAAAGAAGGGGCAGAACTAGGAGAGGATATCAGAATGTTGGGGAATATATAGCTGATAATTATAAATCTGAATGTGAATGGGATGAACTCTCCCATAAAAGAGAAGCAAATAGCAAAGTGGATTAGAAAACAAAATCCTACCATATGCTGTCTACAAGAAAAACATGTGGCAGGTGGAAATGCATAGGGTTAAGGTTAAAGGCTGGAGCAAAATATATTGGGCTTCAACTGAGAAAAAGAAGGCAGGAATTGCAATTATGTTATCTGACAAAGCCAAAGTAAAAATAGATCTGATTAAAAGAGACAGGGAATGTAATAACATCCTGATAAAAGGCAGTATAGACAATGAGGAAATAACAGTACACAATATGTATGCACCAAATGGTATAGCATTCAGATTTCTAAAGGAGAAACTGAAAGAGCTCAAGGAAGAAATAGATAGTAAAACTATCCTAGTGGGAGAACTAAATATTCCTCTATCAGATCTAGATAAATCAAATCAAAAAATAAATAAGGAAAAGATAAGAGAGGTGAATGAAATCCTAGAAAAATTAGAGTTAATAAATATGTGGAGAAAAAATAAATAGGGACAAAAAGGAATACACCTTCTTTTCAGCTGCACATGGTACTTTCACAAAGATTGACCATGTACTACAGCATAGAAACATGGCAAACAAATGCAAAAGAGCAGAAATAATAAATGTAACCTTTTCAGATCATAATGTAATACAAATAATAATTAGTAAGGGCAAATGGATAGGCAATTCAAAAATTAATTGGAAATTAAATAATATGACTCTCCAAAATTAGTTAGTTAAAGAACAAATCATAGAAACATTTAATAATTTCATTAAAGAGAATGACAATGATAAGACATCCTACGACATTTGTGGGATGCAAGTAAAGCAGTAATCAGGGGAAAATTTATATCCTTGAGTGCATATATTAACAAATCAGAGAGGTCAAAGATCAATGAAATAGGTATGCAAATCAAAAAACTAGAAAGGGAACAAATTAAAAATCATCAGTTAAAAACTAAATTAGAGATCATAAAAACTAAAGGAGAAATTAATAAAACTGAAACTAAAAGAACTATTGAATTAATGAATAAGCCTAGAAGCTAGTACTTTGAAAAAAACAGAAAAAATAGACAAAGTACTGGTAAATCTAATAAAAAAAAGAAAGAAGAAAACCAAATTATCAGTATCAAAGATGAAAAGGGAGACCTCACATCTAGTGAAGAGGAAATCAAGGCAATCATTAAAAACTATTTTGCCCAATTATATGGCAATAAATATAACAATCAAGTTGATATGGATGAATATTTTCAAAAAGATAAATTGCCTAGACTAAAAGCAGAAGAAAGAGAATACTTAAATAATCCAATATCAGAAAAAGAAATTGAACACGAGAACTCCCAAAAAAAAATCCCCAGGACCAGATGGATTCACAAGTGAATTCTATCAAACCTTCAAAGAACAACTAATCCCAATACTATTCAAACTATTTGACATAATAAGCAAAGAAGGAGTTCTACCAAACTCCTTTTATGACACAAATATGGTACTGATATGGCCCAAAAGCAGATAGAACAAAAACAGAGAAAAGAAACTACAGACCAATCTCCCTAAAGAACAAAGATGTAAAAATCGTAAACAGAATACTATCAAAAAGACTACAGCAAGTGATCATGAGGTTTATTCATTATGATCAGGTGGGATTTATACCAGGAATGCAAGGATAGTTCCATATTAAGAAAACCATTCACATAATTGACCATATCAACAAGCAAACCAACAAAAATCATAAGATTATCTCAGTAGGTGCTGAAAAAGCCTTTGAAAAATATAACACCCATTCCTATTGAAAACACTAGAAAAAAATAGGAATAGAAGAAGAGCCTTTCCTAAATATAATAAACAATACGTATCTAGAACCATCAACAAATATCATCTGCAATGGGGATAAATGAGAAGCATTCCCAATAAGATCAAGAGTGAAACAAGGATGCCCATTGTCACCATTATTAGTTAACATTGTACTAGAAACACTAGAAGTAGCAATTAGAGAAGAAAAAGAAATCGAAGGTATTAAAATAGGCAGTGAGGAGACCAAGCTGTCACTCTTTGCAGATGATATGATGGTCTACTTAAAAAATCCTAGAGAAGCAACTAAAAAGCTAGTGAAAATAATCAACAACTTTAGCAACGTTGCACATAAATCATCAGCATTTCTATATATTTCCAATACATCACATCGTAGCAGCAAGAGTTAGAGAGAGATATTCCATTTAAAATCACCTTAGACCAGTCATGGGCAAACTATTCCCCACAGGCTAGATGCAGGTCACAGTTTTCCCATCACTGCCTTAAGCAATTCCCTAATCACTACATCTGGATGTGGTAAATTCAGAATGGGTGAATGACTTGAATATAAAAAAGGAATCTATCAGTAAATTAGGTGAGCACAGAATAGTATACTTATCAGATCTCTGGGAAAGGAATGATTTTTAAACCAAGTAAGAGTTGGAAAAATTTACAAAAAGTAAAATAAATAATTTTGATTACATTAAAAAAGTTTTTGTACAAACAAAACCAATGCTACCAAAATTAGAAGGAAAGCAACAAATTGGGGAAAAAATCTTTATGACAAAAAACTCTGACAAAGATCTAATTACTTAAATATATAAGGAGCTAAATCAATTGTACAAAAAATTAAGCCATTCCCCAATTGATAAATGGGCAAAGGACATGAATAGGCAATTTTCAGATAAAGAAATCAAAACTATCAAGGAACACATGAAAAAGTGTTCTAAATCTCTTATAATTAGAGAAATGCAAATCAAAACAAATCTGAGGTACCACCTCACACCTAGCAGATTAGCTATCATGACAGCAAAGGAAAGTGGTGAATGTTGGAGAGAGGATGTGGCAAAATTGGGACATTAATGCATTGCTAGTGGAGTTGTGAATTCATCCAACCATTCTGGAGGGCAATTTGGAACTATGCCCATAGGGCTTTGAAAGATTGCCTGCCCTTTGATCCAGCATAGCACTGCTGGGTTTATAACCCAAAAAGATAATAAGGAAAAAGTGTTGTACAAAAATATTTATAATTGTGCTCTCTGTGGTGGCAAAAATTTGGAAAATGAGGGATGTCTTTTGATTGGGGAATGGCTAAATAAACTGTTGTATCTGTTGGTGATGGAATACTATTGTGCTTTAAGGAATAATAAACTGGAGGAATTCCATGTGAACTGAAACGATCTTCAGGAATTGATGCAGAATGAAAGGAGCAAAAACCAAGAGAACCTTATACACAGAGATGGATATACTGTGGCATAATTGAATATAATGGAGTTTTCTACTAGCAGCAATGCAAGGATCCAGAGCAATGCTGAGGGACTTACAAGAAAGAAAACTAGTCACATTTAGAGGAAGAACTGTAGGAGTAGAAAAACAGAAGAAAAACAACTGCTTGAACACATGGGTTGATGGGGATATTATTGGGGATGTAGATACTAAACAATAACTCTAGCCCAACTATGAATAATATGGAATTGGGTCTTAATCAATGATACATGTAAAACCCAGTGGAATTGTGCATTGGCAACAGGGGGGAAGGGGTTTTGAGAGGAGAAGGAAAGAACATGAAACATGTAACTATGGGAAAATATTCAAAATTTAAAAAAAAATCTTGGTTTTCATCCATGGAATTTTGTATCTCTTTTTCTATTTGGTCATTTGTGCTCTTTTTAAAAATTATTTTGAAACAAATTTTATGTTTTAGAAAAGTTATCATGGTTACATGATTCATGTTCTTACTTTCCCCTTCACCTCCAACCTCCTCCCCCACCATAGCCAATGCCCATTTCCACTGGTTTTAACATGTGTCATTGATCAAGACCTATTTCCAAATAGTTGATAGTTGCATTCGTGTGGTAGTTTCAAGTATACATCTCCAATCATGTCTGCCTCAACCCATGTGTTCAAGCAATTGCTTTTTTTCTGTGTTTCCATTCCTGTAGTTCTTACTCTGAATGTGGGTAGCATTCTTTTCCATAAATCCCTCACAATTGATCTGGGTCATTGCATTGCTGCCAGTACAGAAGTCCATGTTCTCCCGATATCATCTTATATCTTTTCTTCCCTTCCAGCTAAATGCCTTGCAAATAATGTCTACAATCAGTCTCCACTTTTTTTCCTCTCACAGGATACAAAAACTTCTGAAATATCGAGCCCTCTAGATTCATTATTCAATTGAAACTTTTTTCTCCAAAGTAATCTTTTAATTGTCAAATCTAATAGCTTCTTCTGTATCTTCATCCTTCTTAACTACTCTACAGTTTTTGGCACTATTAACCCCCTTATCCTCTTGGATGCTCTTTCCCCTTAAATGGTCTTTCTTCTCTGGGTGACTGCTTTCTCCTCATTCTGCTTATACATGCCTGACTAATCTTGTTCATCATCTAAATTATGTCCCATAAATGTAGATGTTTCCCAAAGCTCTGCCCTACTCCTTTTCTTTCTCTCACTCTTACTGAATCAGCTATAATAAATTTATTTTTTGTATCTACACAGGTGATTTTCAGCCATTTTTCAGTTATGTCCAACTCTGTTCCCTCAATTGGGGTTTTCTTGGCAAAGATGCTGGAATAGTTTGTCATTTCCTTCTCTAGCTCATTTTACATATAAAGAAACTGAGGAAAACAGGGTTAAGTATCTTCATCAGAATCATGCAGCTACTAAGTATCTAAAGCCAGATCTGAACTCAGAAAGATGAGTCTTCCTTAGTCTAGGCCCAGCATTCTATCTACCCACTGTGTCAAGTAGCTACCTTAATGGAAGTAACAGTCAGATATATATATATATCTAGTCATAAAAATTACTTGATTACTTCCTCTATTCCACACAACACTCTATTTCCTATCTCTGTGACTTTGTACTCGATGTTCCCAATGTCCAGATAACAGTCAGCTTCCAAAAAGAACTTGAAAGTCTGAATAAAATAAAAATTCACTAAAGTGAATCTTTTACTTAGGTTCAAACCACCAGCTTCACTGTTACTAGTTGGAGTTATGCAGTAGTTGTTCTGAAAAATATTTTAGGAGACTGTAATAAGCCAGTAGTGTGTAGCCAAAAAAAGTGGTTATAATCTGCAACTTCAATAAGAGTGACATGACTTTCAGAATACAGTGATGGCTACTCTGTAGTCTGTCCTGATAAGAACACATCAGTGATACTGTACTCAGTTCTAGGCAATACAGTTAAAGAAGGACATTTCTAATCAGGAGAACCTCCAGAAGAGAGCAACCAATATGATAAAAGTTCTCAAGGTCATGCCATATAAGAACTGGTTAGAGGAACTAGTAACATTTAGAAAAGATTCATAGGGGACATGTCAACTGTCTTCAAATAACTGAAGTATTATCAGATGGAAGAGGACTTAGACTTTTCTGTTTGAGTCCTAAGGATAGAAGAAGGGTCAATGGGTTGAAGATGCAAAAGGGCAAATTGAGGCTTTCCTTTAGGAAAAAGCACAAATCTTGGAAACAGAGGAAGTAATTCATTCCTCTGTTGCCTGGTCAACAATATCAATTATATCTCTAAATATCCCAGAAAGCAAATAATTGAATGGAAGTAGCATAGAAGAGGGAGGATTGCCACTGTTTCATGTTCTTTCGATCTATCATCTGGGTCATTTTATTTAAGAGGAATATATTTGTGCTTATAGCCAATGGGCAAATGGTGGTCAACTGTGTTAAAATAAGACCTACTTGATTTAGACAAACTAAGCTCCATTATTCCCTGCTGGGGTCCCTGAAATTAACAGTCTAGGACAGTATCAAGTATCAATTCAAATTTAATACTTCATTTCTAGGATGAAATAGTAGAATGTAAGTTCCTTGACAGTAGGGAATTGTTTTTGTTTTGGCTTAGTATGCTGAGGGTCTAGCACTGTACCTTGAGTTCAATAGGTGAATAATAAATATATGGTTGGTTAGAGGACTTCATTTTTCCATGCTAACAAAACTGTAATTCTAATCAAGAAAGTGAAAAACCTTAGTCCTAAATTACGTTGGAAGTTATCAGACATGGAATCAGAGAAATAAAATTTTTTGACTTTTTTTGCAGCTTGCAAAAATGGTGTGGAATTACTATTCATTTCTTCAGTCATTCCTTCCCTTAATGCAAAATGGCCCAGTGGACTCTCAACCTCCTAATTTGTTACCTGGGTTCCTTTTTGTTCTATCCCAGAGGTGAGAAAGCTCAATGTCTGGTATTTCCTTCTCTTGACACGAAGAACTATCAACTCCTACACTTTCCAGATGCTAAAATCCAACTAGTGATAACCTACTTGGGCTTGCTCCTAGTTTCACTACATCTCTAGCATGGAACACAACAATTTTTATTTATTCATTCACTCAACCAATATTTTATCCTAGGAGCTTTGGAGACTAGGGATGGGAATAAGGACTAGTGATTTCATTGGTACATTGATTTCCCAGATGAAAAAATTCCCTCTACCAACACAGACTGCACCTTCCCTATGTTTTATATTCTTAGAGTAGCCTAAAGCAATGAGAGTTAAGTCATTTGCCCAGAGTCACAAAAACAGCATGTATCAGAAGCAGAGCATGAATTCAAGTCTTCCTAGCTTGGAGGCTGACTCTCTATCCAGTATGCAACAGTCTCTATGCTCATGAAATTTACAGTAACTATACTGGAAAGAATTGTGCATATATACAAATATCATTAGTGGGTGGGTTTCAGATCTGTGATTTCACTTCTATTGGTAACTCCCAGGGTACAAATTTATTCCACTCTTTCAGACTGGTAACTCCTCTATAATTTAGGATCTTGGAGAATTACCTGAAGGACTAAGAGGCTAAATAATTTGAGAATATATTTAAGAAAGGACTTCCATCAGCCTTCTTGATTCCAAAGTTGGCCTTGATCCAGTATACCATGCTGCCTTTCATACCAATAATTGTAACACAATATAACATATACTAAGCATATAAGAGAGATGCAAGTTCCGGGTTAAGATGGCGGCAGAGTAAGAAGCAGCTCTTAACCTCTCCTGACCGAAACACACAAAACTCCTCAAGGGGACATAAAAACAAGTCCAGACGAACGGAGGAACCCCACAACAGGGCACAGCGTGGAAGGTACGTGGAATCGAGACAGTTCCAGGCTAAAAAGGGCTCTCACTCACTCAATTGCGAGCTGAGCAACCGCCCCACCCCCACCCCCTCCACACTCACCTATAGCTCCGAACCCAGCTAAAAAGAAATAGAGCAAGTTTGGGGCACCCATCGAGTCATCGGCAGCTCCGGGACCTGTTCCTGAGAGCAGCAAGACTTAGGACCCCATCAAGTCAAGAACGCACGCGAAATCTGAGCGCGCGGGAGCAGAGAGTGGACGCTGGGCGCGCACCCGCTGAGCAGAGGCGTGGGTGCCGGCTGAGCAGAGGCGTGGGTGGAGGCAAACACAACCAGGAACTAAAGCCTAAGTGGGGAACCAGTGCAGACGGGTATACGACTGTGGAAGTAGCTCCCTGAGACTTGTAAAGGATCCTCCTGCAGAGGATCAAGCAAGGGAATCCACCAGAGGGCTTGACCTTGGAAAAAACTAGAACTCAGACCTCAGGAGCCAATAGATCTCAGACAGACACAGAGAGCGAGGAAAAACCTGAGAAGCTGCTGGGCTAATGATGGCTAATCAGTTACAGGAAATTCAGAAGAGAAAGAATAATAACAAAAAAAAAAGAAGTCTTTAACACTCGACAGCTTCTACACAGAGAAAATCCAGACAACCGAGCAAACAGAGGAGGAGAACAAACAACCATCCAGACCCTCCCCAAATAAGGAAAACTCCTCACAAGCTATGGAAGAGTTCAAATCTGAGATTCTGAGGAAAATGGAAGAGATCTGGCAAGAAAATAACAGCTTAAAAGGTAGAATCTTGCAACTGGAAAGCGAGGCTCAGAAACCAAATGAACTGATAAGCAAATTGAACACAAGAAATGACCAGATTGAAAAGGAATACCAGAAGATTATGGCCGAAAACAAGAAGATTATGGCCGAAAACCAAAAGATTATGGCCGATTACCAGAAGATTATGGCCGAAAACCAAAAGATTATAGCCGAAAATCAATCCCTAAAGGCTAGAATTGAGCAAGTAGAAACTAATGATCTCTCAAGACAACAAGAACAAATAAAACAAAGCCAAAAGACTGAAAAAATAGAAGGAAACATGAAATATCTCAATGAGAGAGTGACAGACCAAGAAAACCGGTCTAGAAGAGACAATTTGAGAATAATTGGTCTTCCAGAAAAACCAGAAATTAATAAAAACCTGGACTCTATACTAACAGAAATAATTCAGCAAAATTGCCCTGAAGTCCTACAACAAGAGGGCAATATAGACATTGAAAGGATTCATAGAACACCTGCGGCATTCGATCAAGAAAGGAAAACACCAAGAAACATCATTGCAAAATTCAAGAGTTTCCAAGCAAAAGAAAAAAATCTTACAAGAAGCCAGAAAGAAACAATTCAAATATCAAGGAGCAACAATCAGGATCACACA
>NC_058134.1:112859105-112905460 GCF_016433145.1 Gracilinanus agilis | reverse complement strand
GTGGGGGGGGGGTGCGGGGGGGGGGTTGAAGGGGAAAGGTGGAGCATGAATCATGTAACCATGTTAAAAATGAATATTAATAAATGTTAAAAAAAATTAAAAAAAATTAAAAAAAAAAGAGAGATGCAAACCCATGTTAAATGAGATCCATGGAGAAAACGTCATTATCACAAAAGACTTTTAAGAGAAAATGGCATTTGAAATTGGGTTTTAAAGGATGAACAAGAATTCAATTGGTGAAACAGTCAGAGTAAAGGAATTGAGGTATAGGGAGCAATATAAGCAAAGGAATTTGGGGCCAGTGCCTGGGCATCTATTCCTGAGTCTTATCAGAATAGTTATACAAATAACTGCATTATAACTACCTTATCCAAAAGTTGTTCGTTTATTTGTTACCATGAGCAGCTATTTGGTATTCTAAAAGGCCATCAAAATGGAGATGAAGGCATTACTCTGTTAAGGTGGGAGAGAGAAGGTTGTTATATTCCTAAAGGTGTAAAGAAAGCAAGCTGGGACCAATAAAGAGTTAGTAAAAAGAGCCAAGTCTGGTGACTTTTTGATAAAAGCAAATAGCTGCTGCTCCAAGGTTTAGGATTTTTACTTAGGAGAGAGCTGAGCTCCAATTTAATTAGCCTGATGGGACAGAGAATAAAAGAGCACACCCAACAGTCTGTCATAGGACCAATAGTAATTTGGAGCTAAGTTCCATTTCTCAAATGATCTGACCTCATGCAACTCCTTATGGTACAGCTATGTAGAAGGGGGTTAATCAGAGGGATTCCTGATCAATTGAGTACCCTCAAACTACTTTCTGAAAATATAAGGTATGCTTAAAGAAAGGCTCACTTCCCAGGGAGTTAGACATAGGCTCTGGATCCTGGCTAAAGGAGGTGCAATTTGCTCTAATGACAGCAAGGCCTCTCCTTTCTGGGATGACACAGATTTACTTGATTGGGCTCTGTGAGGTTTCATGTCAAAGATGGACAGCAAGAAAGTCAAGGCAGTGAATGTTAATCAAGAAGATGTACTCTCCATAAGAACTATGGTAACAGTACTCTTTCTTTTGAACCTGAAATTTGGGACTCTGTCCTAGAATTTTCTAGGTTTGGGCCTTGCATAAGTCAGTGACTATTATTCCTGGAAAGTTGACATTTCCATCCTTGAAAAGAAAAACTCATATGCCCCATGTCAGGTGCCAAATACCCAAGAAGAGGTGTTTTCAGAATAAGAGGAAAAAGAAAGAAAAGGAAATGGGGGGGGTGAGGGGGAAGGAGGACAATAAGTAAAAGAGAAACAGATAAGGGGAGGATAAAGAGATATAGGTGAGGGGAGGATCACTCCTAAGTATAAACTTTAGATAGGAACCATTACCTGTGCTCTATTTTAGAGATTTTACCAGAATTACTCAAGGGTAAAAGTAAGGGTAAAAACATAAAAAAGGGTAAAAGCATCAAAGATGGACAGAAATCCTAACTGCCTTCTTTATAGTCTATTTCCCTAGGAAGAATCTTGTTCCATGTGAGTTAACAATTGAAACTCATTATAAGAACATGTTTCCTGGACACTTGGCTTATGGGGGTGGGGAAGCATCTAATAAAGATATAGGATTAGTGTCATCATAGGACTATCAACATAACTACTGCACATATATTAACTTGTAACTTCAAGCCTAAAAAGAACTACAGGTGTCTAATTTTAAAAGAACTATGGTCAAACTAAGGTACCTTCTGTTGCCAAACTAATATATGTCAAATCCACAAATATTTACTAGGTACTTACTATGTGTCAGGTATCATGCAATACAAAAAAAAAAAGACAAATATGTTCCCTATCTTCAAGGAGCTCATATTTTTTAAAATATTTTTATTTATTTGTTGTCAAATTTTTTTCCATGGTTATATGATTCCTGTTCTCTTCTTCCCCTCTTCCCACCCCCTTCCTTGAGCTAACAAGCAATTCACTTGGTTATACATGTATTATCACTCACAACCTATTTCTATAGTGTAGAGAAATATTAATTAATTAAGAGTTCATTAGGAAATAGAGTTAAGTAGCATAATGTATTGATAGATACATAAGAGAAATTAATAAGTTGTGTTCTTTAAATCTGAAAGGAATCTCAGGGATGATTGATGGGAGAGAATTTTCTCAATGATCAAATTGAGAAAAGCAGTTGATCTAACAATTATCTCTTTGGGCTGACCTGAACAAGGAGGGTGATCCAAAGAGCAGCTATGTGTGGTGGCAAAAAATTGGAAAATGAGGGGATGCCCTTTGATTGGGGAATGGCTGAACAAATTGTAGTATCTGTTGGTGATGAAATACTATTGTGTTATAAGGAATAATGAACTGAATGAATTCCATGTGAACTGAAATGACCTCCAGGAATTGATGCAGAATAAAAAGGAGCAGAACTATGAGAACCTTATACACAGAGATTGATATACTGTGGCACAATCAAATGTAATGGACTTCTCTACTAGCAGCAATACAATAATCCCGGACAATTCTGAGGGACTTATGAGAAAGAACACTATTCACATCCAGAGAAAAACTGTGGAAGTAGAAACACAGAAGACAAACAACTTGGGTTTGGGGGACATGATTGGGGATGTAAACTCTAAGTGATCACCCTAATGCAAATATTAATAATGTGGAAGTAGGTCTTAATCAATGACACATGTAAAACCCAGTGGAATTACTCATTGGCTATGGGTGGGGGGCAGGAGGAGGGGAGGTAAAGAACATGAATTGCGTAATCATGGGAAAATATTCTTAATTGATTTAAAATTTTCAATTTAAAAAAAAGCGGCTCTGCGAGTTTAGAAAATCTTGGTGAATTTACATCCTGAGAATAAATCATTTTATCAGGCCAGAGAAGAGGAGATTATTGGGTGCAGTACCTACATCTACTCCAATAGGTGGCAGTAAAGTCTGACCTATTAGAGTGCAGCAGGCAGTGGAATCTCTGGCCAGTTGAAAATCACATCTGAGCAGCAGAAAAGAGAAACCTGACTTATTCTTCTTGTTTACAAGTTTATAATTTAGATTACGATTGATAGATAAGGATTTGGGGGTTTTAGATAAATAGGAAGAAAGGATAGCTTCAACTCTATCAAAGGAGAAGAAGGTCCTTGTGGACCAGATTGGTTGGTTGGTTATACTTAAAATTTATTAGCATAGGCACCTATATAATATAAGAAATACCTTTCTACCTATTTTCCTTTTACTGTCCCTTACTCTAAAATTTTATACCTACAATAAATATATTTTTCTATAAATGGCCTGAGCCAGAATTCTTAGGTACTCTTTAGAAAAACCATCTTTCTCAACAGTCAAAACAATAATCTGTCCACTCAGTATACATTTATTAGAAATACCTATAACAATACCAATAATCTATAAGGGTCAATAACCATAATAACAATAGTATTCATTTTCATAGTAATCTTTTAAAACCTAAAGCCCAGATCACATATCCACATAAACAGGTGATAAATCATATGTTTTTCTTCTAAAGAGCTCACATTCTAATGGAACATAAGCAGGTTACAATGCTTTCTCCAGGACCATGTGAAACCATAAACTCCAATTAGTATGTTATATTTTGATCCTGGAGTTGCATCAGTTTACCATCTAGACCAGGGATCGGCAACGTATGGCTCTTGAGCCATATATGGCTCTTTTGAGGGCCAGATATGGCTCTTTCTGCAGGAGCCATAAAGTCAATTTTTTTTCAGGCACTGTTACAGGAGCGCGCACTGGGAGCACTATACAGCTCTCACGAAATTACATTTTAAAAAATGTGGCGTTTATGGCTCTCACGGCCAAAAAGGTTGCCGACCCCTGATCTAGACCTTCAACAAGAAACTTTTCTTCATTCTCCTAGTTGTTAATTCTCTAAATATTAGATATTTATCTGCAGACATATCACCACTGTCAGAACAAAAGCTCCCTGTGGACAAAATGATGAAAGCAAATTATGGAACCTCTAAAGCCTCATGCAACTCTAAATCTATGATATTATTGTGTTTGTATTGCTGAAGCTTAACACAGTGCCTTACAATAGCAAACACTTGAATGCTTGTTAAATTGAAAGCTACCAAGTGATCTTCGATGCTGAGCTCTGCTTCCCCTTCACACCAGCAACACTTTTGAAGTCTTTCTCTTTTTCCTCATCATTACCTTTCTTATCTCTTGAATATGGTGCAAAAATGTCTAGTTCTGGGTGAACATCGACAATTATTTCAAATACACACTATTTAAGGAATGAAGGTCAAGGTATCAAGATGTTGGGTTTTTTTTGTTTTTGTTTTTCAGGAAAATGAAGGTAACAATTCTCTACATTCAAAGAATATCCTTATTAAACTATATCCTTCTACTAAAATTATATTTTATATATTGGAAGCTAGGTGGTACAGTAGTTGGGGTGTTGGATATGGAGTCAGAAAGATTTGAGTTTACCTTATGTCTCAGACAGCTGTGTGATTCTGGACAAGTGACCTCCGTCTCCTCATTTATGAAATGAGGCAGTTTTATTCAATGGTCAATATGATCCCTTTTAGCTCTAGATGTAAGATGCTATAACAGTTGTGAGAAGGACAGGGAAACACAAATATATAACTGATGCAAACAAACTTGCTTAGTAACAATACTTTTCTCTGAGGAGTCCATTAAAGATGATCTGTCCCTTAAGGAAGAGATTATAGTCTCAGAAAGGACTTTAAGGAAAATTTAGTTCAATCCTTCTCATATTAAAATGAGGACCTATGAGGTTGAAATGATTTTCAAAAGGTCACCCAGTTAATGGTAAAGATGGAAATAGAATTAGTCCAATGCCCTCAGTTGACCAGTATTCTTGTCCTTATATCATATCAGTTATATTTCTTTTCTTTGTGAAACAAACCTAAAGTGGGGGGAAAGAAAAAACTAACAAGACTTTCTGTTATGTAAAATATTTCTCTTTTTCCTCACAAATCATAGCTGAGATTTGTTTGAGCTTGGGAATAGTTAAAAAGGGGGTTTAAGTATTGGAAGGGATACTATTGCCCAAGGAACTATATACAAAAGAAAAAGAACTTGAACCCATGACTTCCTGACTCCAAACACTAAAATCCTATCCATTATGCCAGACTAATTCTCATAGTACTTTAAGGTTTACCAAATATTTTCTAACTCTCTGATTTACAAAGCCAAGACAGATGAAGTTGTTTAACTCCTCCTAGGTACTTCCAGTTAACATAAACTATTGCCAGGTGGTTCTTGATGTCTTGAAAGTGGTCCAAATGACTAGATTTCCCAAAAAACTGGTTAACTGAAAATCGTACTTTCCCCCAGTTGGTTGCGCTTCTTCCAATACAAAAATTTAAATGCTTTCTAGAATTAAAAAGACCAAACATGAAAAAAAACACAAGATCTAAATAGAACACATCACTTAGAGCAAGATTTACAAAATTCTAAGTAAACTTCATTTAGTAGCCTTTAAATATAAGGAAGAAAGGAAACAAGCATTTATTAAACTAGGGACTGTGGTAAAAAGCTTTACAATGATTATCTCATTTCATCTTTAGAATAGTCCTAGAGGTAGGTGCTAAATTATTATCCCTATTTTACAGATGAATGGACTGAGACAAACAGAGGTTATGTGACTTGCTTAGGGTCACATAGCTAGTAGCTCAAGCTGGATTTGAACTCAGGTCTTCTTCACTCCAGGCCTGGAGCTTTATCCACCATGCGTGCAGCTGACCTTAAAATTTATTAAGCTTAAGAAAATACCTTTAAACTAATTGTGATTCTTCCCCAGACCTGAGTAGTTCTAACCTCCCCTCAAATCTTTTTTTTTAAACCCTTGCATTCAATTCCAAGGAAGAAGAGTGGTAAGGGCTAGGCAATTGGGGTTAAGTGACTTGTCTAGGGGCTGTATGATTGATTTAAATTGGTAATGGTTGGTAATAGAGTCAGTGCAAAGGATCAAGCAGGCAATCCTAGCAAGGGGGAGGGGTGAGAGCCAATAGAATTCTTTCTCCTCCCCCTCCTGAGGCAGTTGTTGAAGCTAAAGGGGTAACAGTTTTAACTGAATCCCCTTTAGATCAAGAAATGGAGACTGTTTAGGCTTGCTTAGTCCAGAGCTATATTGGTAGATAGATAGGCAATAATCCCACTTAAATTAGCAACTTCCACAGTTAAAGATTATTTCCCTGAACCTTATGATAGATAAAGGTTCAAGATGCCCTCTAAATACAGCAGACTTGTTCTCTGGACAACAGCTGTTCCAGTGCTTGCTTGGATGAAGATTTTGCTTAGGTAATGTATGCTATAGATGGGTATAATCCAAGTATAACTTCACACAGGCTCTCAAACTTAACAAGGGAAGGGATTTACTAATTTCAAGAAAACAGAGAAAGGGGAGGTAAATTTTAGGGTTAAGCGTGAGGCGAGCTACCTAGTGTCTTCAAGAAACTTGTCAGCTCCCCAGAGAAGAATTTCTTTTGTATAACTTCTATCTCCCTCACAAACTAACTTTTCTCTTAATCTAATGTTATTAAGTTTAAGATGGTGAAGGTAATCTTGATTGAAGATCTATTTAGACTAGAGATAAATGGAGAAATTGCAAGCGAGGTATTTTCCCAGTGCACACAGTCTGGTATAATCTATAAGGAGTAAAGAGCAAAGTGACTCCCTACTCCCTGAGGTCAAAGATGAGCTAACAAAAAGAGCAAACCTACACTTCTTTCCAGCCTCCCTTGAACCCCAAAAGAGTGATCTTGCCAACTGGGACTCCTGGCTTTTTATAGCCACATTCTTAACTGCCCCAACTGCCCCCTCTCCTGGAGTTCAGGGAGTCCTGTGAAATTCTATGGAGCAGTTTCACCCCACTTAAAATGATGGATGTTACAGGACACATAACTAGGCAATGTCTGAGGCCAGATTTGAATTCAAGACCTCTCATCTTTAGGCCTGGCCCTCAATTCCCTGAGCCATATAAATGCCTCTCTCCTCAAATCTTTTAACGCAAAAATCAATGTCTTTACTAGATGTATACAGTTTATGGCTCCAGCTCCCAACATTTGGAAGCTTCAGAGTATTTTAGACATCAAAAACACTTGTAAGTTTTCTTGTATTACAGTCTTTAATTCCTCCCAAAAAAAGGTCTTAACCTCTCCTTACAAATTAGTAGGGCAAAAAAGTGCTTTGCTCTCCTCACCACTGTGCCCATTTTCTTCTCTCCTTGTTGCCATGAAGAGAGAGAGAAAACAATTATGTAGAATATGATATCACTTGTTCTTCAAGGTATCAAGACATCCTAGGATTGTCTTCTTCGCATACAGAAGACAATGTTGGCTTCTCTCTCTGACTAAACTAATTAAAGGTTCCTCCACATTTTTATCAATAATTTGAATAGAAATAAATCTTTATTTTATTAGTTAGATATTAAGGGCTACAGCTCCCCTATACCATTATAAGCTGTTCTCTGATAATGACAGTCTTCTTTTAATAGGACCATGTCCTTTTCCATAGAATGTGACAAGAATTAAAACTCATTTGACCACAAGCATCTGTGCTTGCTGTTGTATATTACAAAGCATATCACCTCACCTCATTCATATGATAATGTCACCACATATGAATTGGCCTATCAGAAATCACAAAGCTTCTGGTAACTCAGTGCTCCTCAGTTCCAGTTGAGCCTTTTCTCCCCTCCATCTCACCAAATTCTTTGCAAAAGTAACTGAGTACAGGCACAGACATATACTCACATTCCACCCTACTGTGGACTCAACCACATAAAAATTATGTTTATACATTTCTTAATGCGGAAGGTTTGAGTTGGCATCTAACCCAGTGATTCCACTCTCTTGCCATGCCCCAAGCCCTTATCACCTGTAGTTGATTTAGTCAAAAAAGAAAGCAGTACATTACATGGTATTGCATATAAACAAACCATAAATATTAACATCAGCTCTTGAATACTATACTGATCTGTTGATGGTAGGAACTATATTCTTACCCTGACCTTTGATACTCCGGGAAACAAGTGGCTTTCCTTTTTCAAGAAAAGGTTGTTAAGATGCTTCTTGGGATACAAGGAAATAAAACCCTTCCTGTCTACCTAATCAAACACTCTCATAACTATTCTTCCAGAAAAAAAGGTTGCAAAAAGGTCAGAAAAGTATGAGGCTAACACTCACTGCAAACTTGACTTGACAGTTTTCCTCCCCGAGGTAACACAGGTCTCCTGAGACATTGGTCTCCAGCCACAGGTGTTCTCCATTCACAGCATTCTCCTGGAGAGAAAAGACCAGTTTTATTTTGGTTTTTCCTTTCAGGGGATGAGGGGAGATATAGGCATGAGAACTAAGAGTAAAAAAAATCAAATCTAACCTTTATTTCAAAAAAAAGTTAATGAATGGGAAAATGCTTTGACCACATTATAAAATTGCCAGACTTGGTCTTTCCCAAATTCTGAAAAGTGAGAAGAAGAAATACAAATCTTCTGAGTTGGAGGGCTGTGTTTGTTTTGGGATGGAAATAGCCTTACATCCCTAAAACGGTTTCTCCTCAGGAAGAGTGGTATTTTTAAACACATTACCAAGAAACAATGGAATCTGTCACTAGCAGAATAAACCTCATTCACGTGGACCTCACTAATTCGGAATCTGTCATACTTCAAAGAGCAGATGGAATCATTTGCCTTTGCCTAGCAAACTCCTAATGTTAAATATAACTGCATAATATAAAATATCTTAGAGAAATGATGTTAAAATTGCTTGAAGAGAAAAAAAAACTTTTCAACACTTTGATAGTATTTCAATTTTAAGGAGTATAAATATTGGCAAATAATTAAGTGTTCTTACCTGTCCATTAAAGCAAGCTCCATAAGGCAAGGGTTCTTGACCCAACCCTAGAATGATCTTTTCAAATTATTTTGACAACTGTATTTCAGTATAAGGGGTTTCTTTTGTAATCTTATACATTTTATGGATTTAAAAACATTATTCTGAAAAGAGTTCCATAGATTTCATCAGACTGCTCAAGGTTGTTCATGACAAAAAGAAGAACCCTTGCCCAAAGGAGAGATGAAACATTTACTTGATAAAGCTATTTTGAACCACCAGATTAACCACATGGCATTTAATTTAAAACAATGACAGTAGTACTCCATGTCCTTAGAAATGATGTGCAATTCAGACTTTTTACTAAGTCAAATGGGGATTTCTTCTATTCAATCAAAACTGTGAGTTTTCACTGCTTCTTCAAAAATACTTCTCTCCTCCAACTAGAAGAGAAGGAGAGTAATAAGAAATTATACCTCTGGAATTCTACTGTCCAAAATGTATGAGAAGGGTCTTTGAAGTGGCACATGAACTGTTTTGAAGTTCTGGGATTCACTGAAATAAATTCCTTTTACAACTTGCTAAATGGAAACCTGGGCCAGTGAAAGACTTAATCATGGCTCCTTAACATCAGCAATTTATTTGCTTTGTCTTGACAGCTGAATCAGGCCTGCTGGCTGAAAAAAGAACTGAGCTTCTCAGGCAAAAACAAAGAAAAAGACTTTTTATAAAATATACTTTAAAATTATGAGAATGATTCTATAAACCATGCAAGAAAATCAGTCTCATTTCTTTTTTACCATAAATGTCACAGGATTGTGGATTTAGAGCACAAAAGAATCTAAGATGTCAACTGGTCTAAATCCTTCTCTTTACAAACTGAGATCAAGAAATGTTGCCCAACTTCTCATAGCAATAAGTAATGTGAAAATAAAGTAAGGCAAGCACAAAATAAAAGACAAAGAACTAGAAAACAAAGTTTCAAAATTGTTTCTTGATACTTTTGATATATGTTATCAAAGTATCTTCTTTGGATCTTGCTCTTTGTCTCTAAGTTACTCTTCTTCATCTTGAATCATTTCTTCTGATATTTTTTTGACTGTAGCCGTGTTGTCTGATGAAATCTCTTCTGCTGCTTTTGCTTTTTTCATATGAGACCAACACAGCCAGGTTTCTTTCTCTAATACACAAATAGCTAAAGATGTTGTCAAGATAATTTTGAAAGGTCTTACTCATAAAGGCTGTATTGTACTAGTTCTATTAAAGTTTTTATGTAAACTGAATCTCCAGGTTTTATTGTATTGAGTGCACAATCTAATGGGCCCTCTTGAGCTAAAATTCTCATTTCTTATAATTCTCTAACCTTGTTTTGTAATTCTGTGATATATTCAGCAAGTGCAAGATCTCCTCTAAGCATAGATACATAAGTTGTCTTAAAACTTTTTGCCTGCAATGGTAAATGTCCAAATAACATTTCATATGGTGAGATATGCCTGTTTCCTCTTGGTCTAGTCCACAGATAGAATAGTGCTAAAGGTAAAATCTCTGGCCTCTTAAAAATTTCCCAACCATACTTTTGATTTCTCTGTTTAGTCTCTCCATCTGCCCAGAACTTTGTGAGTGATATGGGACATGAAAATTTGACGTGATACCCAGATTCTCATAAACTTGTTTTAGAACTAAATCTGTAAAATGGCTCCCTCTGTCAGAATCTACTTTCAGTGGTATATCAAATCTTGGAATGATCTCTTTAAACAAGATTTTGGCTACAAAACTTGATATCTTTTTACTAGATGGAAAAGCTTCTGGCCATCTACTTAGCTGGTCTACTATTACTAGACAAAATTTTAAATTTCTTGATTTGGGCATGTTGCCATAATCTATTTGTAAATACTCAAATGGTGTATGAGCTAGTGGATGACCACCAAAAGCATTTTGTTTAAATATGCTTTCGTTATATTGTGCAAACACAGAACAAGCTGAGCAGATTTTATTTGCCACATTGCTAATTCCTGGAGCTATCCAAGTTCTTTTGATAGTATCAATAAATGCTTGTGTACCAAAATGATCCTTTTTGTATATTGCTTGGCCGATGAAAGAGTAAAAAGCTTTCAGAAGAATTGGTTTTCCTACTGATGCTATCCAAATCCCATTTTCTTTTCTAGCTCTAAAATTTTGCTTCCACTTCTGAACCTCTTTATCATTGTATGCTTTTTTTCTAGATCTGTGGTATCTATCACAGAAAGATGCATAATGAAAGCTGGAGCATTTTGCACAGCATATCATGCAGCCATATCTACCCTATGATTTCCTATGACAACTAAGTCTTGTCCTAAAGAATGCTCTTTGCAGTGATCACTGCCAACTCCTTTGGTAGTTGGAGAGATGATAGTAATTCTCAAATTATTTCTGCATGAGCAATTCTTTTCCCACTAGATGTTAAAAATCCTCTCTGAAGCCAGAGAAAACTGATGGCATGGCAAATTCCAAATGCATATTTGGAATCTGTGTAAATATTTTCACATTTGTCTTTTCCAAGGTTACATGTGTGTTTTAAAGCAATTAATTCTGCTCCCTGAGCACTTAGGTTCCTAGGTAGTGAAGCAAACCATAGGGTCTCAAATTCATTCACTACAGCAGCACCTGTAAATCTTATTCCATTCTGCATATATGATGATCCATCTGTGAAAAAGATCAGGTCAGGGTTGTCAAGAGGTATGTCTGACAGATTTTCTCGAGGTCCTTCTATTAAATGTACTACAGTTTCACAACCATGCAATGGTTCCCCCTATGTTGGAAAAATGGGTAATAATGTAGCTGGATTTAAGGTGTTGCATCTCTTTAGCATTATATGTTTATTCCCCAAAAGCACTATGTCATATTTAGCCAGGTATTGATCTGAAAATGCCTGCATTCTGAACTTTTGCAGAAGTGCCCTGACTTCATGTGAACAATAAACTGTCAGTGGGCAACCTAGCACTAAATCTGCAGATCTGGTAACAAGTAATGCAGTTGCCACCACCCCTCTTAAGCATGAGGTTATTCCTGTGGCTATAGGATTAAGTTGATCAGAAAAATATGCAATAGGATGTTGGTTTGGACCTAAACTCTGCATCAAAATTCCTGAAACTATTTCCTTTTGCTCATGGAGAAAGAGCGAGAATGTTTTTTTTTTTCATTAGACATTTATTAATATTCGTTTTTAATCTCTTTACATACTTTATACCCCTACTTTCCCTTCACCCCCCCGCTCTCCCCCCACCCATGGCCAACACACATTTCCACTGGTTGTAACATGTGTCCTTGTTCAGGGTCTATTTCCCATTCATGTCCGCCTCAGCCCATGCATTCAATCAATTGTTTATCTTATATGTTTCCTCTCCTGCAGTCCTTCCTCTGAATGTGGGTAGCATCTTTACCATAAATCCATCAGAGCTGTCTTGTGTCATTGCAGTGCTGCTGGTACAGGAGCCCATTACATTTGATTTTACCATAGTATATCAGTCTCTGTGTACAATGTTCTTCTGGCTCTGCTCCTTTCACTCTGCATCACTTCCTGGAGGTCTCTCCAATTTGCATGGAATTCCTCCAGTTTATTATTCCTTTTAGCACAATAGTATTCCATCACCCGCATATACCACAATTTGTTCAGCCATTCCCCAATTGAAGGACATACCCTCATTTTCCAGGTTTTTGCCACTACAAAAAGAACAACTATAAATATTTTTGTACAAGTCTGTTTATCTATGATCAGTTTGGGGTACAAACCGAGCAATGGTATGGCTGGATCAAAGGGCAGACAGTCTCTTATAGCCCTTTGGGCATAGTTCCAAATTGCCAGCCAGAATGGTTGGATCAGTTCACAACTCCACCAGCAATGCATCAATGTCCCGATTTTGCCACATCCCCTCCAACATTCATTACTCTCCCCTTCTTTCATTTTAGCCAATCTGCTAGGTGTGAGATGATACCTCAGAGTTGTTTTGATTTGCATTTCTCTAATTATTAGAGATTTAGAACACTTTCTCATGTGCTTAGTGATACTTTTGATTTCTTTATCTGAAAATTGCCTATTCATGTCTCTTGCCCATTTATCAATTGCGGAATGGCTTGATTTTTTTATACAATTGCTTTAACTCCTTGTATATTTGAGTGATTAGACCCCTGTCAGTGTATTCCTTTTTGTCCCTATTTATTTTTCTCCACATATCAATTAAATCTAATTTTTCTAGGACTTCATTCATCTCTCTTACCTCTTTCTTATTTATTTTTTGGTTTGATTTATCTAGATCTGAAAGAGGAATATTTAGATCTCCCACTATTATGGTTTTACTATCTATTTCCTTCTTGAGCTCTGCCAGTTTCTCCTTTATGAATTTGGATGCTATACCACTTGGTGCATATATATTGAGCAGTGTTAATTCCTTATTGTTTATACTGCCTTTAATTAGGATGTAATGACCTTCCCTGTCTTTTTTAATCATATCTATTTTTACTTTGGCTTTGTCAGAGATCATGATAGCCACTCCTGCCTTCTTTTTCTCATTTGATGCCCAAAAGATTTTGCTCATACCCTTAACCTTGAACTTGTGTGTGTCTACCCGCCTCATATGTGTTTCTTGTAGACAACCTATGGTTGGATTTTGGTTTCTGATCCACTCTGCTATTTGCTTCCATTTTATGAGTGAGATTCAAGTAGTGAACTAAAATATTATTGTAGGACCATTAGTCTCACTCTCATGTAACTACCAAGTTGTCAAAAATCACATTAATTCTGGGAAGACTAGTGGATTGTAGAAGCGATGTGGTATAAGAGAAAGAACATTGCCTCTGGCATTTGAACACCTGGGTTCCTCATCTCTGCTAATACCTATATGATAGTGAGCAGGTCATTTAGTTTACGTGAGTCCTAGTTTTCTCAACTAAAAATTAAGAGACTGAACTAAATACCCTCTAGAGTTCCTTAGAAGGCTAGTTCTGGTGTCAGAAAGACTTTATCTTCCTGAGTTTAAATCTAGCCTCAGACACTTACTAGCTATGTGACCTTGGGCAAGTCTTTTAAACATTTTGCCTCAGTTCCTCATCTGTAAAATGAGCTGGAGAAGGAAATCATAAACAATTCAATATCTTTGCCAAGAAATCCCCAAATGGGATCATGAAATGTCAGACATGACTAAAAAACAAGAAGTCCCTTTTCAGTCTACAATGACATACCAATGCTCAATAAATATTTGTTAAATTTCACAGAATTGTAAGATATCAAAGTTTCAAAGATCCTTAAAAATCATCTAATGAAACCTATGCACAAACTGGGATTCCATTTATAATAGCACTGCAGAAGGCCATGAAGCCTCTCCTTGAACAGTTACAATGATAGGAAACTCTTCCCAGGGAGACCCATTCTACATCTAGATAGCTCTAATTTTTAAGAAGTTCTTCCATATACTGAACTGACATTCAATTTTCTGCAACTTCAATACCTTTATTGCAGTTCTGTTGGCTCTGAAACTAGGCAGAATGAATCTAATCCCTTCTCTATTTGATAGCCTTTCAAGCAATTAAAAACAACAATTATGTATTCCCTGAAGTCATCTGTTCTTTAGATGAAAAATCACCTAGCTTCTTTCTTCAATCCTCATACAATATGATTTCTGGTCACCTCATCATATGAACATGATTGTTCTATTATTGAGGTACTATGAAAGTTTTAAGAGAGGAATTTATAAGCTAGATAACTTCTCTGCAAAAGCTATACAAAGAATGAACATTATTAATGCTGTTTTCATCACTATCATCATCACTGCAATCATCATCAACTTCATCATCATCATCACCATTTACATAACTATCCTCGAAGACTCCCAGGTACATTGTCTAAAGCAGTGGTTCCCAAACTTTTTTGTCGTACCGCCCCCTTTCCAGAAAAAAATATTTCTTAGAGCTCCCTGGAAATTATGAAACTATTTATTGAACTCAGAATAGAATGTAATACAAAAAAAGTGTGGCCATCACCACCCCCCTGGATTGCTGCAACACCCACCAGAGGGCAGTAGCACCCACTTTGGGAATCACTGGTCTAAAGGGTCCCTGTTCTTGACTCTCCAAAATGATGGCCAAGATTAACTTAGAAGACATGTGATTAACCAGCTGGAGGATTGGAAGACAGATTGCTTCTCACTCTCATTGTGACAGCCAATCCAAGAATTTATCTCCAACACAACCATAGTTACCCTTATCCCCCAACAATCTTTCTCTCTTCTGTATAAGCTCCCCAGTTGCCCCCTTATGAGCCTCTTAGGATGGTTATAACCGAAGCTAATTGCTAATCACAGCAACTGTGCGTGTCATTGGGATCTGACCATGTCATTTCCCTACTCCATTAATTCTAGCAGCTCCCTACTATCTCCTGGGTAAAATATAAGTTTCTCTGTTTAACTTTTAAAGTCCTTCACAACTTATCCTCAACTAACCTTCCTCATATCACTCACACTCTATCACTTTGTGATCCACTCAAACTGGGTTTGTCTCTGTGCCTCAATCATAAAACTTCATTTCCTATCTGCATGCTTTTACATTGCCATTCCTCATGTCTGGAATATACTCTCTCCTTACCTCCATCTCATAGAATCATGCTCTTCTTTCAAATGGTATTCAACTACCACTGCAATGGGTCCCAACATTATAACTTTAAAAAGTTAATGCAATGCTATGATATGTGGTAATGATGGTGGTGGTGGTAGTGATGATGGTGATGACTGTGATAATAATGGAAGACTTGATGGCATTATTAATAGTCATTCCATATATATTCTGTGCTTCTTGTGTTGATGAAGACAATTCTCGATCACAAGTTCCTCTTGAAGAAATTAGAACAGTACGTGGTAGTGTTTCGATTGAATGAACTATATTGACTTAATCCTGGGGCTAGTTCAAATCCCTTTCCATTCAATTATGAATATAGTCCAATTTCTAACTAATAAGAAAGTTGTAATAAATTGTGAGAATTGTGAGAAACTTTTATGGCATTGTATGTACCTATCCCTGCCCTGCTAGGAAGTTGGACTACCTCTATCTGCCACTTAGAGACTCTTAACTAAGGACTTAGATTATGCTAGACTCAGTTAGATCCAAAGACTAATGCAAGGAGTTTTCTCACCATTATACTCCTCAAATATCTGATATGTCTTATTAAAAACTGGTTAATCTTTTATTGTTTCCATGGTCCTTCACTGAATATAGATTCTTGGGGACAACAGGACACTTCTTTTTCTGATTTCAGGAAATTATACCAAATCACTCTTCCCCTCGTAACTGTAAAGTTCCTAATTTTTCCTCCATCCAGAAACCAGATTACCTAATTTTGTATTACATTTATTTTTTATAATGAATTGGTTTTCTTTGATGAATTGTTTTTAATGCATGAAAATGTGTCTCCTCCAATATTCTGAGTCCAGTGCCAAAGCTAAGGTATGCATTACTTAATAAATTGATATGCCTGGAGGCTCAAATCTTTGCTTCCTCTTTCATCTTTCACCCATTACACTCTCCTAGAATTTTAAGAGAACCTTAATCATAGAGTAATAATATCCAAGATGACTTCCCTTGCCCTCCTCCCCTGCCCTTCCCATTGAATGATAATTGGATCAGAGATATGTCACTGCCTCCTTACCTCTTGTCCTCATCTCCAGAATTTAAGTCAAGAAATTGATGGCTTAAAAAGAAACACTTAGAAGTACTAGGTCAGCTCTTTGGGTCTTGGCCTTATCCCTCTGAAGTTTTTTTTTTGTTTTAGGTGGGACAGAATGAAGTATATAGGTTGAACAAACCCATATGTATTGTGATCTGGATCACAGATGCCATTGCTTTTCAAATTCATCCATCTTCCAACTTCTTTTTTATTGCTGAGGGTACCACTATCCTTGCAATCACCCAATTTTTCCCAACTTTAGCATCCCTTTAACTCCTCAGTCTCCCACTCCTGTGACTAATCCATTCCCAAATATTACCTATTTTTCCTCTATTTCTCTCCTATCAGATGCCTTAACTCTATTCACATTGATACTGTAAAAAGGAATTCTTTATTCCTTTTTTAATTTAACAGGGGATCTGGAGGTCCTCTTGCCATAGAGATGTGTAGGGATTAACCAGCCCACAGTGACAGGAAGTAGGAACTGAGGAGCCCCATGCTGAGTGAGCATCAGTTATAGGCTGTCAGTTGCTGACAATAAGGAGAGTTGGTTACTGACAGTTGGTGGGGGAATTGCTGACAGTTAGGGCTGGCAGTTGTGGGGAAGTTGGCTGCTGGACATGAGTTGGTGGTTGGGGGTTGGTTGCTGGTAGTATGGTTTGGTATTTAGTTTCTAGAATATAAAGGCAGGCCTGAGCTTACTGAGAGGGCTTTTGGCTTTCCTTTAAAGGGCTTTTTTGCCTCTGGGATCTCTAGAGAGCAAGAGGTCTGTCTCATAGGCAAGGATCTGCTGTCAGTTGGCTACTGACAGTTGGGCTGCTATAGAAAATTGACTGAAAGAGTGAGCAAGTGGTGGCTATCCATTATTTTAGGGAGTTGGGTAGTTAGCGAATCATTCATAGACAGTGTAGGTTAGATAGGCCTGGTGTTTGCCAGGCAAGAAGAAGCTGTCCTCAGAAGACAGTTAGAGGCAGTTATTAGCAATTTTAGGTATATTTATAGAGTATAAGATTATTAATCCCTCTTTCCTCTTTCCTATCTTTCCCTCCTTTACTATATTCTTTTACTATCTCTATTTTAATTAAACTAAATTGTTAATTGTTAAAGGTGCTAGATGTTTTCTTTTCTATGGCTTAAAGGAATAGTATTAATTTACAACTCTACTATATTCTCATTAAAACTTAAATTATTAAAAACTTCTCTCTTATTTTGTCAAAACCCCTATTTTAACCCTCACAATACCACCCTTGTCACCTCTCATTGTTGTCAAAACTTCCTAAATTCCTCCTTTCTTCAAATCTCTCCCTTTTCTAACTCATCTTTCCACATAGCCACCACAGTGATTTGCCAGTCAGCAGACCTGACCACATCCCTCCCTTACTCAATATAGCTCCTTACTCAATATATTATTTTTTCTTTAGCTCATTCTTTAAAAACTTTTATTTGATGAAGTGATATAACCTATATCAGTGATGTCAAACTCAAATAGAAACAGGAACTATTCAACCTTATAGAAGGATCACCAATTACTGTGTATTGATTTTTTAAAATCACATATAAACATTATCTATGTTCTATTGTATTTTATTAAATATTTCTCAATTGCTTTTTCATCTGGGAAGGCCATCATTGAAGGAGTTTTGCAGCCATAGAGTGTTTGACACCTCTGTTCTATAGCTGAACTTAGCTTTAGACAGAAAAGATTCTCTCTTTTTTTTTAAGCCCTAACCTTCCATTTTAGAATTAATACTACATAATGTTCCAAGGCAGAGGAGTAGTAAGAGCTAGGCAATGAAGGTGAGGTGACTTGTCCAGGGTCATGTAGCTGGAAGTGTCAGGGGCTAGGTATGAACCCAAGACCTCCTTTCTTAGGCCTATATCTTAATCCACTGAGCCACCCAGCTGCCCCCAAGAGATATTCTCTTGAACACTTACATATAAAGTTATATCTTTGTAATTGAATTATGATTCCCTTTTGTATTAAAGGAAGAATTCACATCAGAGGTGCCTCATTTTCATTTCCAGGCAGACTTTCAATTAGAAATATCTCCTAACATTTTAACTTTTAAAAAATCTCTTATCTCCTTGCCTCTTGAAAGCACCCCTGGTATTTTAGTCAAGCAATTGATGATTTATTAAGAAACCCTTAAAAGATCTAGGCCAGCTTACTAGGACTTTGTCCTGAATCCTTTTATCATGAAAAATCATCTCTCTCTCTTTAATATGTCTTTTTGGGATTCTTATATACAGGTAGCTATAGACTCATGTATCTAAGTCCACATATACATAAACATCCTTATCCTTACCTGTATCCCCTCAAATACACACATGTAACACTGCCCCTATTATCACTGCTATGGGAGTCATTGTGTGAACAATTATCGCATTTTCCAGTGATTATGTATATTCCTGAGTAGAGGAAGGACATATTATGTGGCACAGTAGATGGAGCAACAGGCCTGGAATCAGAAATCCTGAGTTTGAATATGGCCTCAGGCACTTACTGGCTGTGTGACCCTGGACAAGTCACTTAACCTTGTTTGCCTCACTTTTTTCTGTAAAATGAGTAGGAGAAGAAAATGGCAGGTTTATCCAGTATCTTTCAAAGAAAATTCCAAATTGGGTCATGAAAAATAAGACACAACTAAAATGACTGAGCAACAAAAGAAGATGAAGAGAGAACATTGGGGGGGGGGAAACAAACAAACAAACAAACAAACAAAAAAAAACAACACCATATGCAGGCACCCAGGCAGGTCCAGCTTCCTGATATATGAGTTAATCAGCATCAGAGAAACAGTAGGGTATAGTCCTAGACTTGGAGTTAGAAGAATCAGATTTCTCTTGCTATTCTACATATCCTAGCTGTATTACCTTGTGCAAGTCACTTGACTTTCTGAATCTCCATCTCTTCATCTTCAAATTGGAGAAAACAACTTCTTTATATAAGGTTATGAAGATAATGCTTATAAAATCTAGTGCATAATGTAAACATGAGCTTTTTACCTGAATGATAGAATCTCCAGCTGAAAGGGACCTTGGAAATCATCAAGTCCAAATCTATCATTTCACAGATGAGAAAACTGAGGCCCATAAAAATTAACTGACTTTTCCAAGGCCACCTGCATAGGTAAGCAATAGATCCAAGAAGTTGTATTGAAATATAATATCAGTCATTTGCATACCAAATGTGAATTAATTACTGCCTTTCTAACAGGGCTCTGGGAAGAAAAATGCTTTGTAAACCAGAGTCTTATATAAATGAGTAAATACGTATATAGCTTTCTCCCATCTTAGACAGGTAAAGAAAAAGGATTTCAAGTACAAGGGGATGAGTCAGGAGGTAGATAATCTTGCAGCCAAAAGTCTTTGTTGGGCTGGGAGAGGATAGATCTGGCTAGAATAGAACAGTCAGATCTATGAGGTTTCTGGATACTTAAAGGCCTAAATTGTAGCATCTGATTCAATCCTAACCCGAAGTATGAAAGGGATAAAAGAAAACGAGAGAGGGAAGGGGAAAATTGTTTTTCTTATTTAAAATTTTTACCTCAAGTAAAACTTGTGCCCTGAAAAGAAAGGAAGTTGTCTCTTTCTCTTCTCTCCAATATCCCTTTCTCCCTCTCTCCAAGAATCTTCTAACAGACTAACATTGATTTATAGGTCATTTCCATAAGAAATAAAAGAAGCTTTCATGAACTTGCTGGAGCAACTCATCATTCGAAACATTTCTACTCCAGGAATACATGTGCTACATTCCAATTAAAATGGCTAGAAAAACTTTTTGGAGACAACTTATAGAGCAGATCCTGCCTGGATCTGGGAGGCAGGAGAGGAACTGACTAAGAGGGTAAACACCACCACCACCTACTAATACCACCAGATAAGTAAGAATGAATTCACGACTACAACTGCTGTGTTGTAGTAGTAGTAGTGGGGGGTGTGGTGGTGGGGGTAATGGTAATAGTAGTAGTAATAGTAGTGATGCTGGTGATGTTGGTGGTAATAGTAGTAGTAGTAGTAGTAATTAGTAGTAGAGGTGGTGGTATTGGTAGTGGTAGTGGTGGTAATAGTAATGGTAGTGGTAATAGCAATAGTAGTAGCAGCAGCAGATATAAGAATTTATATAGCACTTCAAGGATTTCAGAGCACTATACACATTATCTCATTTAATCTTCACAACAACCCTGTGGGGTAGATCATATTATTGTGCCTATTTTACAGATGAGAAAGTAAAGCTGAGAGAGGATAAGTGACATATTCAGGGTCATACAGCTAAAATCTTAGACAAGATTCAAACTAAGTTCTTTCTGGTCCAGACCAACATTGTCTACTGTGGCAACTAGCTTCTCCTAAAGATGCCATACCAAAAACAAGAAATAGAAGAAAAGAGACAGACATTTTGGCTTTATGATGTTCATAAGAAATATATATATATATATATATATGACTAATTTAAGGTTTGAGAAAATAGTCTTTGCTGGTGGGAAACAAATTATAAAATTGATACTTGGCAATGTTTTATTCAGACATGGAGTTCTTTATTTTGGGGAATTTACACAGAACCATGGGCAGTGCTCCAATGGGTGTCCAAGGACCTTATTGGAAGGCCAACTCTGCTCATTACTCAATATACCACGATAGACAGTCATTTTACTCTTCTGTACCTCAGTCTCATTTGTAAAATGAGGACATTGGAACAGCTGATCTCTAGCTTATCTTCAAGCTCAAAAGTCAATGTTCTTCTCACTATACCATTTCTATTTTTGAGACACAACCTCGACACAACTTAAGAACTCATTTTTTAGTTAGAAAAGCTAGCCAAAGAGCTTACATATTTATAAGTTATACTATATATATATATGTATATATATTTACTCTAGCAATCAAATTGACATTAAGTCTTTTCAGTTGTATTTGACCATTTGTGACCCCATTTGGAGTTTTCTTGGCAGAGACATTGGAGTGGTTTGGCATTTCTTTCTCCAACTCATTTTACACATGAGGAAACTGAGGCAAATGGGGTTAAGTGACTTGTCCAGGGTGGCACAGTTAGAAAATGTCTCAGGCCAGATTTTTAACTCAGGAAGATGAGTTTTCCTAACTCCAAATCCTATACTCTCTCCACTGGGCCACCTGACTATCCTAGCAAACAAATAATCCTTCTGAAAATATTCTGATAGAAATGTAAACTTGAGGGCAGAGAATATTTTGTCTTTTTATCCCAGTGTGTTTAATAAATTCCTGCTGATTGGTCCGTTGATTCAATTCAAAATGCAAATGCTTAGGAATTCACAGGCCTGAAAGCAGGAAATTAGACCCAGGGATCTGTTTGAGGGATTTTGCAGCTTTGGGATCTAGAGATTTCCCTAGTAGTCTACAGTGTTGAATGAGTGGAAGGAAGACCAAGATGAGAGAGAGACACAGACACAGACACACAGAGAGAGAGAGAGAGACAGAGACAGAGAGACAGAGATAGAGACAGAGACAGAGAAACAGAGACAGAGAGACAGAGAGCTGGTAGCTGCTCCCTTATCTTTATGTCCCACCCCCAGTACAGTTGTCAGTTCAATTGGGTTACAAGAGTTACACCAATCCCTCAAAAGTCTGTTCATCATGGCTCTGCCTAAGGGTTTAGTATCCCAGGAATTTGCTTGGCTGACTTTGTAATCCATTCTGATATGGAAAGTGCTATATGGACATTAAACACACTAGAGTCCAAAGCCTGAAGAGCAAGCTCAGGTCTCCTTGGGTTTGCCACCTGAAAGACAGCTGAAATGAGAACACACACGTTTAAAAAAACCCTTCCTCCTCCTGACTTTTCATTCAAGGTTTCTAAAGATAAGATGCCCTAGTTTCATAACCCACTTTAAGCCAATCCCAGCACTGAGACTTTGTTTCCCCAATCTTGTTCCTGAACTAACCTGAGTAGCAGCATCCAAATGATGTTATCTTCCTACCTGCCAGGGAGAGGTCCCTTTTTTTAGAAATAGCAACAGGAGGGAGAGGAGGAAAAGCAAAGGGAATCTCGATTTAGAATCTAGGGTTTCTTTGTTTGGTGTTGATGTGTTTTTCACAGTTCTCTGGCTTGAGGAGGTTTTCTGATATGGAAGGGAAGATGAGGTAACATTGTGGGATGCTGGGATTAAAACTCTTTGGGAATGACATTGGTAGTTACTGCCACGGTCTTACTCCATTTTTAGGCAAGCTAATGAGTAAACATAATGGGAAAAGAGTCAAAAGCCATCTGCTACACCTTGCAACACTATTCAAACAGCAAACAAAACACTGTCAGTCCAAATTTCATTCCCAAGGTGAAAGAAACATATCAGCTTTGCTAGCACACATGGTATCAGCAGAACAGGTATAATTATAAATGAGTTAATCATCAAAATCAGGAATACATAGAGTCAAAGTAGGAGATAATCCTTTTTGTTTCCCCTTTGAGCATTACTTCCTTTTTATCTGGTAATTTTGTCTGTTTCCTCTAGAGCAGTGGTTCCCAAACTTTTTTGGCCTACCGCCCCCTTTCCAGAAAAAAAATATTACTTAGGACCTCCTTGAAATTAATTTTTTTAATTTTAATAGCAATTAATAGGAAAGATGTATGTATTAATGTTTCTACCTTTTTCATAAAATATAGTAAAGAAAGGTGTAAATTAGAAACATTGAACTTTGAAATTATAAAACTATTTATTGAGCTCGAATAGAATGTAATACAAAAAAAGTTAAAACCTGTGGCCATCACCACTCCTCTGGATCGCTGCAGCACCCACCAGGGGGTGGTGGCACCCACTTTGGGAATCACTGCTCTAGAGTTTCCTGTTTAAACTACTTCAGACCAAAGCCAATGTCGTAGTGAAGGTTACCTGAGAGGAAGAGTTTTATCAACCGAGAATTCCAATCTGTCACCATTTTTCAAAAAAAGAATGTTCTTCTTTAAATGAATATGACATATTGTCAAAAGAGAAATGTAGTAAGTACCTCTTGAAAAGAAAAACTTGACTGTGCATTTGAATAGCATCTTTGGATTAGAAGGGACCTCAGAAATCATTGTCCTCCCATTCATGAACAAGAATCCTTTGTTATCCAATCTTTCCTTGATGACCTCCAGGAATGGAGAGTTCACTGCATAGACATTTAATTCATTTTTCTTTTGGATAGTAGCAATAGGTGTTTGTTTGTTTGTTTTTTTACATAAATACTAAATTTGCCTCTGAAATTTCCTTCCACTGATCCTAGTTCTCCTTTCTAGGGCTAAATAGAAAAAATGTAGTCCCTTTTCTAAATGATATTTCTTCAAATATTTAAAGATAGTTTATATCTCCCACTATTTTCTATTTTCCAGGGCAAACATACACACTTTCTTTAATTAGTCCTCATATGGCACAAACTCAAAGTCCTTCACAATTCTAGAGTTCTCTCCTCAGTGTAGTCTTTTTTTTTTAAACCCATATCTTCTATCTTAGAATCAATACTATGCATTATTTCCAAGGTAGAAGAGTGGTATGGGCTAGGCAATGTGGGTTAAGTAACTTGCCCAGGGTCACATAAGTAGGAAGAATCCAGATTTAAATCTAGGACCTCCTATCTCTGGACCTGATTCTCTATCCACTGAACCATCTAGTTGCTGCCTTCGTCTAGAAGCCTTAAACTTTTTTTTTTAATTTTTTAGAAAAATTTTCCATGGTTACATGATTCATGTTCTTACTTTCCCCTTCACCCCCCAACCTCCACACCCATAGACAAAGTGCATTTCCACTGGTTTTTAACATGTTTTCATCAAGACCCATTTCCATATTATTGATAGTTGCATTGTTGTGGTCGTTTTGGGTATACATCCCCTATCATGTCCGCATCAACCCATGTGTTCAAGCAGTTGTTTTTCTTCTGTGTTTCTTCTCCTGTGGTTCTTCCTCTGAATGTGGGTAGCATTCTTTTCCATAAATCCCTCAGAATTGTCCTGGGTCATTGTATTGCTGCTAGTATAGAAGTCCATTGCATTCGATTTTACCACAGTATATCAGTCTCTGTGTACAATGTTTTTTGGCTCTGCTCCTTTCACTCTGCATCAATTCCTGGAGGTCTTTCCAGTTCACATGGAATTCCTCCATTTTATTATTCCTTTGAGCACAGTAGTATTCCATCACCAGCATATACCACAATTTGTTCAACCATTCCCCATTCCCCAATTGAAGGGCATACCCTCATTTTCCAGTTATTTGCTACCTCAAAAAGCACAACTATAAATATTTTTGTACAAGTCTTTTTATCTATGATCTCTTTGGGGTACAAACCCAGCAATGGTATGGCTGGATCAAAGGGCAGGCAGTCTTTTAGAGATCTTTGGGCATAGTTCCAAATTGCCATCCAGAATGGTTAGATCAGTTCACAACCCCACCAGCAATACATTAATGTTCCAATTTTGCCACATCCCCTCCAACATTCATTACTCTCCCCTATTGTCATTTTAGCCAATCTGCTAGGTGTGTGAGGTGATACCTCAGAGTTGTTTTGATTTGTCTTAAACTTGTAACAGGCTAAAATCGCATAAAAATGCATGGTGGACTTCTCAGCCTTTCTATTCATGAGCTTACCATCTTTTTTCAGGTGAAGTGTCATATCCCTCATCTTATACTTGTCAAGATGCTTTTTTAAATCCAAGTATAAATGTTTATCTTTATCAGTATCAAATTTCATTTTATTTGATTCTAACCTGTCCAGATCGTGGTTAATCCTGATTATCATTTCAGTATGTCAGCTATTCCTTCTGGTGCTATGTCATCTACACATCAGATCAGCATGTCATCCACACTTTGATTCAAGTCCCTGATAACAGTGTTAAAGAGCACAAGACCAAGCACCTACCCTTAGGGAATTCCATTGTAAAACTCCATTCAAGTTGACATTGAACCATGTGGGTTCAGTCATTTGGTCGGTTCTATATATAACTAACTATACAAGTTCCTCATCTTTTCCATAAAAGTAGCATGAGAAAATCTGTCAATGCTTTGTTAAAAGCTAGATAAACCTTATATGTATGGTATATCTGGAGTAAGGAGAACTGGATTGAAGGGCAGCTAGATGGCTCAATAGAAACTCAGGCCCAGAGATGGACAGACATAAGTTCATATCTGGCCTCATACACTTCCTACCTTTGTGACCCTGAGCAAGTCACTTAACCACAGTTGCCTAGCCCATACTGCTCTTCTGCCTTAGAACTAATCCCTGGTATTCATTCTAAGATGGAAGGTAAGGATTTAAAAAGATGATGATGATGATGATGATGATGGTGATGATGATGATGATGATGAAGAAGAACTAGGTTTGAATTCTAGTTCTGCCACTTACCATATATTTTTATGTGACCTTAGGGAATTCATTTCTATGAATCTCAGTTTATTTATTAGCAAAATAAAGGGGCTGGACTAATTGAACTCTATAATATCTTTAAGTTCTAATTTCATGACCCTATGGTTTATGGCATTTCCTTGATCTATCTGTCTAGTAATCCTGTTCAAAAAGGAAATAAAGGAAGTATGATATGGCCTGATATTGATGAAGCCACACTAATTCTTGTGATCATCACTTTATCTTTTAGACTTGCATTCAGCATACCTTAAACAATATATTCTAGAGTTTTTTTCCAGGAATCAAAGTCAAGCTTACTGCCATATAGTTTGTAGATTTCATTCTTTTCCCCATAACCCTTTGGAAATCAGGACATCTGTCTTCTGATCCTCAGATAACTCTCCTATTATCTATGATCATTCAAATATTATAGAGAGAAACTCAGCAGTCACATCTGTCTGTTCTAAGAGTATCCAAGGATACTGTCTATCTGAACCTAATGAGCTGAATGCAATGAGGGGAAGTAGGTGCTCTCCTTCTATCTCCATACTTATCTCAGCTATCAAATTTCTATTAGCTAATTTCATTTTATTTTTGTCCATGCCAAAGATCAGTCTCTTTGGCAGAGAAAACAGAAGCAAAATGAGAGTTGAAGAACTCTGTTTCTTTTATCATCTCTTATCATAGTTCCATTTACACTAATTATCAGTCATCCCTTCTTTGATCCTCCACTTGTCCCCAATATAACTTTAGTTAAAAGCTTTTTGTTCTCCTTACCTTTCCTCTATAGTTCATTCTGTGCTTCAGTACTCCAGATACTAATGCTACAGAAGAATGATATGTTTTTTTGATATTTATTCTCTAATTTGCCCTTGATCCCATCATTTATGTTTGTCCCTTTCAAATCTAAGTTGGTTGGTGGATTCTTTATGCCTCTATACCTGTCTCCAGAAAATCCACCCTTTTCTGCATTAGAATTATTTCCCTTTGTCATTTCAAAATTCCATTCTTCACAGCTTTCCATTCCTCCTGGAATATCTTCCTCTATAGAATTCTGATCCATGGACTCTAATTGTCCTTTCTCTAAACCTTTTGAAATCTGCTTTCCAAAAATCTAGTATTCCCATTTGAAATTCCCCAATTACTTTACCTTTCCTACTATAAATTCTAAGATAGTTACTTCTGCCCAAGTTTTCAATAATGCCAACCCAACAATCAGCTATTTCCTTTTGGTGAGACTGATATACAGAATCAAATTTATTTTTATTATGTTCTTCACTTTTTGAAGAATGAAATTACCAGGAAGTCAAGCCATGAATGAAAGGTGTTGAAGTCCCACCTACCAACCTTCCAAGGAATTTCCCTCTTCCCTGATTCAGTGGTATAGATTTCATTATGAATTACTGAGAATCAGGTAGAGCCACACTATAGTACTAAGATATAAGGAAAGAGGAAAAGGAGCAAAAGATGTAATTCCTGCCTTCAAGGATGTTATAATATAGATGAAGAAAGGGAACAAAACCACCAAACAATTCAATGCAAATCACTATGCTGAATGATGGGGATACAAATGCAAATTCCTGCCCACAGTGAGCTAACATTTTACCAGGCTGTGGGCTGAAGTATGTAATATGTATATAGATAGATTACATTCCCATTTGGGAAGGGAGTAAATAAGGACAATTAAGGAGATGAAGAAAAGTTTCCTGTATAAAGTGAGCAGAGTTAAATCCCAGAAAAAGCAAAGGCTCCTAAGAGGTGGATGGAAGTGAGGAAGAGTTACATTCTAGGCATGAGAGATAATCTGTGAAAAGCACAGAAGTTGGGGGCAGATACTAAGCTTGAAGATCAGCTTATGGGGAGATGCCATTATACACAATACTATTAAATAAGCCTCGAGCCAGACTGTGAAGGCTTTAAAAGTTAAGCTAACTAGTTCACATTTTAAACTAGATGTGATAGGGAGGCACTGAAGTTTCTTAAGCAGCTTAATGCTATGGGCATACCTTTACTTTAGGAAGATATAAAGGAAAGTCAAGACAAAGAGGTCTAAGAAAATTTAAAGAGTAGTGAAGGGGATTGGGTCAGGCTTCATCAGTTCCTAAGTAGCTATTAAATGCTTATTAGGTGCCAAGCTCTGTGCTAAGTGCTAAAGAAGAAAACTGCTGAATAAGCAGGTAAATGAAATGTACATTTGGAATTGATGGAAGGAGAAAGAGAAGGCTATAGCAGATGGTAGTAGGAGTGGAGGGAATTGGGAAAAAACTCTTATAAAAGTTGGCATTTGCATTCTTAATGAAGGAAGGGCTATGTGAGCTGGAGAAAAAAGGGTTTTCATAAAATAACATGAGGAAGAAGTGGCATGTCAATCAAAGTCATGGCATACAGATTCAAGGTGGCCAGATAGTGCAAGAGATCAATTACATAGCTAAGAGTCAAGTCTGGCTAGGACACGGATTGCACTAAGAGGAGGGGTGAGGCCTCCATCAACATCCCACTCCTTACCCCAACCCACTCAGAAGCACTATGTGGTCACAGGCAAAATGCCCTGAAAAAACCCTTTGTAGAACTGAGAATTTCACTTGCTTTGACATTCTCCTGATTTCTGACATCTCTTGCTCCCAGCGGGCTTTGCATCCCAACCTCTGAGCTCTGAATAAATGTGTCTGAGAATGACATATGAGTCACATCTCATAACAGTAGCCTTAGAACAGTGAAAATACCTGTCTAGCCAAAAGGTTTTTTGTATCGGTTTACCTAATGAAACAATATTCAGTATATCAATATTTGAATTTAGCCAAATATCTGCACAAGACCTGAAAATTAATAATACCTAATAAATTATGCATTCATTCATCATATAGAGACACAGGGTAATGGAATGGAAATAGGACTAGACAGAGTCAAAAGGCAGAGGTTCAAATTCTAGGGATTTATTGGCCCTGATGCTGGGACAAATCATTTGACCCCTCTCCACCACTGTTTGCTTACTTGCAAAATAGAGGCTGTAATCATTATAATATACTACCTACCTCAGAGCAACACTCTGAGACTCAAATGAAATAATATGCATGAAACATTCTGCAATTGCTATTCTTATGGGACTTGGCTTATAATGATGTTCAGTAAGTCCTCTTCCTAATGATAGAAGTATTCATGTTTCAGCAAGCACATACACATGGACTTAGGAACCAAAGGTTAATTCTCACATTCTCCCTGCCCTGCAGAATCTAAGGAATCAGGATTTCCCTTCCATCCTCATTCTGGATTTCCTAAAACAAACTAACAATCCAATTCTATATTCAAATGCTAAGGGAATCTTTTAAAGACAAGTAACTCACATTTCTGTGGAACTTTAAAAGAACAGTGTCAAACTCCAATAGAAAGAGGGGGCACTATGTAAGGATCCCTGTGCGCTGAATATTGATTTAGAAAGCTACATATTAATATTATCAATGCTTTGTTTTACCTTAACTTATTTTATGATTTATTTCCAAATTATATTTTAATTTGGTTTTAGTCACACCCAAAAACGTTGACTCTTATTGCTTTAAAGTTTCAGAATTGTTTTCTACACAATTAGATTTAAGATTAAGTGGTAACCAAGCCAGTATTATCCTCATTTTACAGATGAGAAAGAGGAGGCTCACAGAGCTTCCAAATGACCTACTGAACACACATAGCTGGTAAATGTTAGATAGAGGACTTGAATCCAGATCTCAATGACTTTGGGTTTAATTCCCTTTCTGCTATTTTGATCACAGCTTTCTTATATGTCAAGACAACCTGACACCATGAAATCTTGGATATGTCTCAGTCATGCAGTGGATAGAGCCCTGGGCTTCGAATCAGATGAGGTTCACATTCATGAGTTCAAATTCAGGCTTAGACATTTACTAGCTGTGTGACCCTGGGCAAGTCAATTAACATCTATCTGTATCAGTTTTTGCATCTATAAAATGAACTGGAGAAGGAAATGGCAAACTATTCCAGTATCTTTAAAACCAAGAAAACCCCAAATGGAGTCACAAAGAGACACAATTGAAAATGACAGAATAACAAAAAATAAATGCTCTATAATTTTTTAAAATATTACTATTGCCATTTCACTGATTGCATCCCCTAATGAGGCAAACAGCTTCCAGCCCTGATCAGGCTTGTGGTCAGATCATCTGAAAAGACCTCAGAAGTCACCTGGTCATTTAGTCTAGACCCTAGTTTTTCAGTTGAGTAAAGTAAGACTCCAAAAGATTAAAAGACTTAATGTTGCCAAATAATAAGTGACAGAGGCATGATTTGAACCCAATGTCCTCTGGGAGAAAGTTTGCAAAGCATTTCAAATATCAAATATATTATTTTCAGAATAATCTGTGAGGTTCCCCTTTTTACAGATTAGAAAACCGAGGCAAAGAGTTTAAATGACTTGCCCACCCAGCTAGTAAGTATCCAAAGCAAGATTCAAACACTGATCTTGATTCTAAGTCTAGCATACTATCTACAATACCACTTAGCCACCTCTGTAGTCCCATGTCCTCACTAAGATCATGACCGTCACTTGGCACTATTTCAGTAAAATTGTGGGTGTTTTCTGAAGTCAGAGGCATGGGCCATTTCTTCTATTTTCTTTGCATTTTCAATCCAACTCTTGTCCAATTACTTCTTATTATAAAGATCTTCCCAGAGTAGGTATTACTGAGATTTGAGTAATTTTAATTTAGTCAGGATAAAGCTGAAGGTGCCAGTGTAATACAGGAAGCAGGAGTCATTGATTTTCTATGGATTTGCTATGTACATTTGGAGGCTGGTGGGAGGACCAGAGAAAGGATGTAGGAATCCATTTCTTAGACTCTAAGATTGTTCTCTGTAGGGATGTAGTCTAGGATTTGAAGATTTCACCATCTTGACTCGGCTTTCCCATTCTTAATCAGGGAAAGTCTTGGGAAGCAGTAGTAGAAACAGTATTGAACCTAGACTTAATGAGATCCTGATTTGCATACCAGATCTACTACTTTCTTCCTGTATGACATTGGAAAAAATCAGTTAAGCTCATTAGGTCTCAGTTTCTCCATTTATAAAATTAAGCAGTTTAACAAGATGACCATTAAGATGAACCCCAACTAAAATAATGTTATAAGTTCTATCTGAGAGTTTTGGTTGGCAAAGGGAAGGAAAAAAAAGACTAGGTTAAGGATAAGGAGAGATAAAGGGAGGGAGTGACCAACAGAAGGAAAAATTGATTAAAAAGAACGGTAGGAACAAGAAAGAACAGTTCATAATTTTGCTCTGGTGAGCACTATTTCTTTTCCACTAGATGGGAACAAATACAAGTTTCACCCAGTAGAATTCTGAGCAGCAGCTGCAAACATATACAAGTCTGCTTCCAAAGAGGCAGCCTACTCTTAGCAAAAAAGCACTGGCTCTGTGGTCAGAAGACTTGTTCAAGTTTTGCCTCTGCCCCTTTCTACTTGTGATCCAGACCAAGACATTTAACATCATTACAGAACAGTTTCTTTTTGAAAACTTGGGAAGAGGAGAAAAGGAACTAGTATGTACTAATCATCTACTAGGTGTCAAGCACTGGCTTGGGGCTTTACAGATATTATCTCAGCTGGTCTTCACAACAATCCTGGGAGATAGGTGCTCTTATTATCCTTGTTGTTGAAGAGATGAAACCCTTCCCAACTCTCATTGAAATCTCATGAGTTCCTAATTGGCAAAATTGTGGGGAAAGGGCTGGTCCTGATGATCTCTAGTACCCCTTCCAGCATTAAATTCTGTAATGCTATAATGATTTATAAAGTGAATGCCATGTTAGAGCTTGGCATTATTTTGGTCAGCCTTTTTAAGCAGGGCTAAATTTACATAAATGATCTTTTCCAAGGGATTAATTAAGTGAGGTAACATATATAGATCTAAGTCAGGGAACAACATCAATCACTTTCATTACCGACTGAAAAACATGCAGTGGATACGGACCAAAGGTATCACAGTCTAGAGAACAGGAGAAGCATTTCATTACGGAGAACTATTTTAATATTGAAAAAAAGTCAAAACCAACACCTACACTCCAGTCTAGAGTTGCTCTGGGTTCCTTCGCTGGACCATTGGCAATAGGTAGGCTGAGGGAATGCACTGGAGCCAAATGCTGGAGGCCTGACCGAGAGATTGCCTTCCTGCAGCAAGAAGAGAAAACACACAGAGAAAAGAAAATCAGAAGACATTGCATAGCTCATCGGTTCCAGTTGGATGGATGCTGCCAGAGGTTTGCTTGTTTGTTTTTGTTTTATTTTGCAGGGGTGGGGGTGGGTGGGCAGGGTGAAAATCTAGAAAAGGAGATGAATTCAGGAGAAGCACAGGTTCACCCCCAGTTAAGCTGCCTTGGCAGAGTAAATGTCCTGAGAAAAGAAAGACATCTCCCATGTGTCCAGAAATGATTTTGTGATGAATTGTGGAGGAGTGGGAGGCAATGGTTGTCAAATGGGATGAGGGAAGTAGTTGGGTGAATGTGAATGTAAATCATTGAAAAGGAATGAAGGAGAGGAATACACAGCTACTTGCAGGAAACTACAAGTTACCAGTCCTAGTGGAATCACAATGCTGTAGTTAGCTCTATGGTCTTCACAAACATGGAAGCAAGCAAGGAGAAAGGAATGGAAGTAAGATCGCAGGATCATAATTTAAAACTGGAATGGACATCAGAGGCCATCTCATATAGATTCTTTGTTTTACATATGAAGCTCCCAAAGGTTCAGGTGATTTGCCCAAGATCATAGAGGTACTAAGTATCAGAGCCACCATTTGAATCCAGGTCCTCTGATTCCGAAGTGAGGTTTTAGAACTGTCCTCCTGCAACTCCACCTATGAACAGAAACTCCAAATCTCACCTAACTTCACTTTAATGTATGCAGATGGAGCCTCTGCTCCCAGTTTCTATGTAACTCATTCCCTGTGATATAAAACCCCTAAACCAAATACGGGGTTTAGAACAATTTGCTTTCTTAAGAAATGGCTGATGTTAGAACTCAAGACTCCTTTTTGAGGCTCTGTCCTTGGTATTGGCTGTCTAATCACCTTAATATAAAATTTTCATGCCTTGATAACTCATGTCTAACTTCCACAGGAGAAGATAAAATAAAGATAAACTAACTTGGTTTCTGGTTTGGTGGCCAGAATCTAAGAGGAGATGAGCGAAAGGAGGGGTAATTCATCAGGAGAGGCATGTGGGACCAAGATAAATTGCCTTTATAAAATGGAGAGAAGATCAATACAAGGCTGTGGTTTAGAAAGTAAACATGATGCTTGCTAAGGAAAGAAGAAAGACAGAGAAGAAAGAAAGAGTATAGACAGGGAACACAAAGGGTTTAGAAAAAGGACAAAAATGAAAAAGCTGAGCCCCATAAACATCACAAAATGTGTCTTATATTAGCAACCTCAAATAAACAGGAGGTTGAAATTTGAGACAATCTTGAGTACTCTGCAGGACCAGTTTCTCTAGTTGTCAAACTGACAAATTCATTATTAGATTAGCTAACTCACCTGGGAAGATCTAGAAAGCCTGGCCCCAATATGGTGAGATATCAACAGTACAAATTAGGGGGAAAGGAGATTGAGAGCAAAGTAATAGGGAGGAGAAGAAAATACTGATCTAGAAGAAGGAGTCCGGGCACTGAAAATCAATTTCACCTATTTTGCAGTTATGGCAGGGAACAGGGTCAGGGGAATATGAGGTCAATTCCTCAGATGTGTCAATAGGCAGAACACTGAGGAGAGCAAGGGAATTCCATTTTTCAGTGACTACAAATGTGATAGGAAAGAGAAGGGCCTAGTGGCAAGAGGAATATGGGACAGCATCAGGTGTGAGGCTGTGAGGAGGAGGTAACAGATGGGAGTAGTGTAGGAGGGTGGTAGCCGAGAAAAGGGGCCAACAGTTGCCAAGGGAAAGGAAATAAGAGAAGAAGGCTAGAGGCTCTTAAGATTTTCAAAGAAAAACGCCATGAGAGAAAGGTCTCATTGGCCTCTTAAGAACCACTCTGTATCCTCAGCATGCATGTACTCAGCCATGCGAATGGAATTTAATGGACCAATCCCCAACTAAACAGGCAGTTTACATTAAAGCCAGGTAGGACACAGAGTGGACAAATTAAGCAATGGGTTGAACAAGAAACATTTCTTTAACGCTTATATGCACCCAAAACTGTGCTCTCAGTCTCCTAACAAATGCATTATTCGATTAGCTAAGGATCCCTTCAGAAAACACAGGAAAGCCTGGCCCAGGTAGAATGCATATTGACAAGAAAGCCCCCTATAAGTATGAAAAGGAGTGAATGAATGGGAGAAAGATGAGGCATTGATCTAGAAGAACCGAACCCAAAGGGGTTGAGGTCACTGACAACAAACTTCACCTACTTCACAGTTTTGTCCCTGTGTAACACATTTGGCCAATGTAAAAGTGAAGACGAGAACTCTGATCTCCAACAACCCTAACAGCCACATTATAATGGGGATTAGAGACAGCTAATTCCTCAGAATTCACTTCAGGTATCAAGAACAGCAGAAGAATTATAAAAGATATTAAAGCTGGGACTGAAGCTCAAAACTTCTAACAGCAAGAGTAGTGATCCTCACCATGTGGTGCCTGATTTTTGCTTTTTAAAACAATTATCCACATAAAGATTTTCTCTTTAAAAACAAAACAAACCTCACAGTGAGAAGATCCACACTAACTTCAGTGAGGACAGGGACAGCATGCTATTGTGGAACCATCATAGCCTTGGAGTTAGACCACCTTGGTTCAGATGACACCTCTGATATTGACACTGAGGCAGTTAGGTGGTACAAGGATAGAGTCATGAGCCTGGCATCCAGGAAAACCCAAGTTCAAATCTCGACTCAGACACTTCCTTGCTTCAGGACCAGGGCAAGTCACTAAAGCTCTGTCTACTCTGTTTCCTCAACTATAAAATGGAGGTAACAGTACCTCCCTCAAAAAGTTGTTGTGAAAATCAAATGACATAATATTTATAAAGCACATAACATAGTGCCTAGCATTTAGTAGGCAGTATATAAATGCTTACTACACTTACTTCTCCTTCCTATCCAAATGACCTTTAGCAAATCATTTAACCTCTAGGCCTTGGTGTCCTTATATATAGAACAAAAAGGAAGGAAGAGGAACAGGAAACCAGCTGACCTCTAAGAGAACAGTGTGATATGCACTTCAGGTGCTGGGTTTTAGGATATTTGTTCAAATCATGTCCTTGTCATGTACTCCCTCTGACTTTAGGTGGTCATTTCAATTCTCTGTGCCTCAGCTTCCTCATGTATAAAATGAGAAAGTTAGATTAGATGACATCTAGCTTCAACCTAGAAATCAGTGATCCTATGAATCCCAGCTCTACCAGTCAATGAACTATGATATTTCTGTGCTGTCATTGATCACATTTTGGAACTTCTTTTGCAATTGTCTTTACTATATTTTCTAAAATCTTCTTAGATTTTTATGAGAATGGATTCAATTTTCGAAACAGTCATTATCATTTGGAGCCATATCTAGTGAAAAAGCCCAGCTATCGTTAACATCATTTCATGGGTGGTTGCAAAGGGCAGTACAGGAGGCAATAGATGGGCTTTCTTACTGGGCTATGACTGGACCAATTTCATTGAAAGGCTGCAAGCTTCTATTGGGTTTATTCTATTAGCTTCTTTTGGGCCACAATAATTTCACTAAGCCTGGTTTCTATAATGATCCCAAATAGTTTTGAAATGCATGTAAGCCCCTAATGAAGATGATTTCATGATAATATTCATTAGTTCTTTGCCCTTAGAAGAGGTGGAAGCATTGACAATAATCATTTCAGTCCCCTCTGGCAGAGGAGGGTTTCTGATGACTGAGCAATAAGAAAAGAAGAATGAAATTTTCTGATCCTCTTCTCACTTCTCTTTTTGCCAATGTCTCACCAAGCTGTCCCATTTATCTTTTCTGTTACACCGTCAAGTCTGCTGACTTGCATAAACTCTATATAATTATATTGTGCCATGCCATCCATGGCAAGGGGCCACGTCTCTATGGGATCAGAATCTGGAGATATCAGGATAAGTTGTACAGACTTCGCTTCAACCTAAATTAGGATGGCTGAACAGACAAAATTAAATATGATGTAACAGCTACATTTGCAGCTTTAGAAAGACTGGTCAAACTCTGAAAAAATGGAAAGGAAGGAGATGAAGAAAAAGAGAGAGGAGGTGATCTTTTAGGAATAAAAAGAGGTAGCACAACATGGCTTAGTTGAAAATGTATCAAATTTGGAGTCAGAGGAGCTGGGTTCAAATTCTAGCTCTGCTACTTACTATAATCTGTGTGACCTTGGGCAACTTACACAACATTACTCTATTTCAGTCTCCTTACCCAAATAAAAAGGGAAATGGCCTGCAAGGTCCAGATCAGCTCTAAAATTATGATTCTGTCATTTTATGAGCGCTCAATAAATGTCTACTCAGCACCTACTGTGGGTAAGACACTATTTCAATCACTGAGAATACAACAAAAACAAATGGGAGAATAAAATATCCATACAAATATGTATTGTCAAAGCAGAAAACTGGGTAGGGTGAGTGGGCTTTGCCCCAAAGGTACTGACACATGGAAAGCATCGGCAATCCTTGCACTTCTTTTGTAGCTCAGAAATAACTGAACCAAGCACACCTATCTAGTGAGATTTCATTAAAAAATAGAAAATAATTGAATGGCACATATCTTCTCCCATTATAACTGCACCCTGGGTGAGCTCTGCAATAGTCCACACTTCCCAGGATGCTTCCTCTCCTGTGGCCTCTTCAGCAGTATCCTTCCCAGTGGCCACCTTACAGTATCCTCTATCTCCTCCAAGTTCCAAAATGGATAATTATTACTCTTAGCATAAAAAAAGGAGAATGAGAGGAGGGAAGAAGAAGAAAAGGAATAAGAAGAAAAGGAGGAGAAGGAGAAAGAGAATAATTTCAAATTATATATCAAGGTAATTGAGAATATGTTGGTACCCTCAATGAAAACATGAAAAATTTGGAGGAAGAATATTCTAGACAGGTTGAGTTTGAGCTATTAAATGGATATTCGGTTGGGGATATGGGACTGTATTTAGGTAAGGAGAAATTACACCTGATGTCCAAATTGAGGAGTCATTTGCATAAACATTATATTTGAAATTGTGTAGGTAGATTAGAACACAAAGGAGACAGAGCTAATGGTAAAGCCCTCTTAGGAATCATCCTTGGTAAGGGGTCAAGAGATGGATGATGATGCAGCAAAGGAAACTGCAAGTGTAGTCATACACAAAGAGCAGCTAGGTGGCACAGTGGATAGAGTACTAACTAGGCTTGGAGTAAAAACAAAACAACTCATCTTACTGAGTTCAAATCTGGTCTCACACATTTATCCTAGCTGTGTAATCCTGGGCAAGTCACTTAACCCTATTGGCCTTAGTTCCTTCTCTGTAATATGATCTGGAGAAAGAAATGGACAACCACTTCAGTATCTTTGCCAAGAAACCCCCAAATGGTGTCATGAAGAGTCAGACAAAACTGAAAAATAACTGAACAACAAAACTCATACAGATGGGTGAAGACTCAAGTAAGAGAAGAAATGAAGAGAAGCATAAGTGTCCAGGAGGAAACAATTAAGCAAAATTATGAAAAGCTACAAAAATCTTAAGGAAGATCAGAAGCAGGAAACTAAACTATCACTCTTTGTGGGTGATATGATGGTATACTTAAAGAATCCTAGAAAATTAACTAAAAAACCTAGCTGAAATAATTAATAATTTTAGCAAAGCTATAAGATACAAAATAAACCCACACAAATCATCAGTATTTCTATATATTTCCAGCAAAACTCAGCAGCAAGAGTTAGAAAGAGAAACTACATTTAAAACCATTCTAGACAATATAAAATATTTGGGAATCTATTTGCCAAGACAAACGCAGGAATTATATAAACATGATTACAAAATGCTTTTCGCACAAATAAAATTAGATCTAAACAATTAGAAAAGCATTAATTGCTTATGAGTAGACCAACCTAATATAATAAAAATAACAATCCTACCTAAATTAATTTACTTGTTCAGTGTCATATCAATCAAACTACCAAAAACTATTTTATGGAACTAGAAAAAATAATAACAAAATTCATCTGGAAGAATAAAAGTTCAAGAATACCAAGGGAATTAATGAAAAAAATTATGAAGGATGGTGGCCTAGCAGTACCAGATCTTACACTGTATATAAAGCAGTAATCATCAAGACAATGTTTTAATGGCTAAGAAATAGAAGGGTGGATCAATGACCTCAGCAATCCAATGTTTAATAAACCCAAAGATCCAAGTTTTGGGGATAAGAACTTGTTATTTGACAAAATCTTCTGGGAAAATTGAAAAACAGTATGGCAAAAATTAGGTTTAGAGCAATATCTCACACCCTATGCCAGGATAAGGTCAAAATGGGTATATGATTTAAACACAAAGTGATATTATAAGTAAATTAGGGGAACATACCTGTCAGATCTATGGAGAAGGGAAGAATTTATGAGCAAACGAGAGAGAAAGAATATACAAGATGTAAAATGAATTATTTTGATTATATTAAATTTCAAAAGTTTTGTACAAACAAAACAATGAATAGGAAGTTTTCAGATAAAGTAATCAAAGCTATTAATAATCAAATGGAAAAAATGTTCCAAATCCCTCTTGATTAGAGAAATGCAAAACAATTCTGAGATACCACCTTACACCTACCAGATTAGCCAATATGTGTCATAAAGGAAAATAATAAATAGTGGAGGGGGATGTGGCAAAATTGAGACACTAGTGCATTGCTGATGAAGTCAAGAATTATTTCAACAATTCTGGAGGGCAATTTGGAAGTATACTCTAAGGATTATAAAAGAATACATGCTTTTTGATCTGGCACTATATCCCAAAGAAATAAAAGGAAAAGACCTGTTTATAAAAAAATATTTATAGCTGGGCTTTTGGTGGTAGAAAAGAATTTGAAACTAAAGGGATTCCCCTCAATTCGGGAATGACTGAACAAAATGTGGTTTATGATGGTGATGGTATACCATTGTGCTATAAGGAATAATGAACAGGATAATTTCATAAAGAACTAGAAAGATATACATGAACTGATGCAGAGTGAGATAAGCGGATCCAAGAGAACATTATACACAGTAACTAAAATATTGTGGAAAGATCAAATTGATAGACTTTGCTACTAACAGCAATACAATGATCCAGGACAATTATGAGAGACTTATGAAAAAGAATGCTATCCACCTTTAGAGAAAGAATTGTTGGACTATAAATGCAAATATAAGTATGATTTATCACTTGTTTATTTAGGCATATGATTTGGGATTTTTGGTTTTATAAGATTATTCACTTACAAAAATGAACACTATGGAAATGTTTTGTGTGATGATGCACATATAGATTGAATTTCTTGTCAACTCTGGGAGGGTGGAGGGAAGAAGGGCAGGGGTCAACATGAATCTTTAGAAAACATGCAGAAATGTGTTATCAAAATAAAATAAAGATAAAAGCAAAAAAAATCAGAAAAAGACTTTGTCGGTTAAGAGATCATTGGTAACTTTGCTTTCTTTTTATTTGTTTGTTTTTGTTTTTAAAAAGACCTTACCTTCTGTATTAGAATCAACAGTAAGTATCAGTTCCAAGGAAGAATAACTATAAGGGCTAGGTAATTGGGGTTAAGTGACTTGCCAGGGTCACACAGCTAAGAATTGTCTACGGCCACACTTAAACCCAGGACCTCCTGTCTCCTGGTCTGGGTCTGTATCCTCTGAACTACCTTGCTGTCCCAGATTAGTAACTGTGGAAATATGAGTTTCAAATAAGTTGGAATTCGGACTACGAAGAGTAGAGAAGTAGGTAGAAAGCAATTGAAGGAGGTGAGTATATTTGCTGCTTTCTAGGAATTTGGTAAGTAATGTAGGCTAGATATGGGATGGTGGTTTGAGGGGATGGCAAGTCAATAAAGGTTTTCGAAGGGCAAGGAAAACTGAAGTATGTTTATAGGTTGTTGTGAAATAGTCATTTAATAAACATTTATTAAGGCTACTATCTTTCAGGCACTGTTCCATAAAAAAAGGCAAAGGACAGTCCTTTTCTTGAGAACTTCTCACAGTCTAATAGGAAAGATAACATGTAAATAACGGTATACAAACAAGATATATAAGACAAATTTTAGATAATCGATAGAGGAAAGGCAAAAAGCATTAAGTTGGGGGAAGACAGATTGAAGATGAAAGAGAAAATGATCAATGGAGCAAAATATTAGAGATGGTGATGTTGGGGGTCAAGGGCACAGGTAATGATGTTGTCCATGGCAAAGTAAAGGTCACATTTTCCAGAGATAGGAGTCAAAAGAAAATAATATCTACAAGTATTAAAAAGCATCAGAGGGCAAATAAGTTTAATTCTCATACCCTGTGGTGCTTCTGCAGCTGAAACCTGGTTATTCTTTTTAATCAAGACTCGAATAGGATAAGAATACTTGGCTATGAAGTTCATCTTCTTCAATATGTTGCACACCAAATCTGGTCCACTGACTGACGACTCTATTTTTTAACTAGACCAAATAGTTTTGATAATTACTGCTTTTTGGTACACTTTGGGATCTGGTACTTCTAGTTTCCTCTCCTGTTTTAAATATGTATTCCTTCTCTCAACATTCTTGACCTTCTTTTCCTCCAGAGAAATTTCATTATTGTTTTTTCCAACTCTATAAAGCAATTTTTTGGTAGCTTAATTGGTATGGCACTGAATGAGTAAATTAATTTACATAGCACTGTCTTTTCTATAATATTGTCTCAGCTTGCCTATAAATAATTAATATTTCTATAATTGCTTAGGTCCATCATTATTTGTATGAAAGATTTTGTTGTTATAATCATATAGTTGATGTATATCTTAGTCTGTAAATCCCCAGATATTTTATACATTAGTAGCTATTTTAAATGGAACTTCCCTATCTCTTCTCATGGTTTTGTTGGTAATACTCAGAAATGCTGAATATTTATTATCTTATATTATGCCACTTTTCTGTAGTTATTATTTCAATTAATTTTAATTGCCACTCAAGGGTTTTCTAAATAAACTATCAAATCATCTGCAAAAGTGGTAATTTTGTTTCCTTTTTGCATGTGTATTCTCTCAGTTTCTTTTTTTTTATTATTGTCATAGCTAGTTAACATTTCTAAATCAAATAGTGGCAAAGAACTGGAAACTAAGGCGTACCCATCAATTGGGGAATAACTGACTAAATCATGATATAATATTATAATGGATTGATATTGTGTCATGAGAAATGATAAAAGGTATAGTTTCAGAAAAACCTGAGAAGACTTGTATGAATGGCAGCAGTGTAGAGTAAGCAGAACCAGGAGAAAACATTATGGAATAACAAAAGCATTCCTTAAAAAAAAACAACTCCAAAATACTTTAAAAACTCTATCAGTGCATTGATGAATTCACAGTTTGGAGGAAAAAGGACAAAGAAGATTACCCACCTCCTAATGGAGAAGTGATAGACTCAATTTGAAGAATACATTTTTGGACCCAGCCAATGTAGAATTTGTTTTGCTTGACTATGCATATTTTTATGAGTGTTTCCCCCTCATTTGGAGCAAGGATGGCAAGAAGAGAAAATAAATGCTTTTTATTGAAAACATTAAAAACAAGATCAATATTATAGGGAAATCCCTTGGGTCAGAATTAAAACTCTATAATCTGGTCCCCATCCATTTCTCAAATGTTACATCTTACCTATTGCATACTCTATAGTCCCCCAAATATATCTTGTTCTTTCTTTCCCCTATGTCTTTGCTCACACTGTCCTGCCTGCTTCTATTATACCTATCCAAAATCACAAGAATTAGGACAATTGAAGCTGGTTCAAAGACCTCATTTTATAGATGAGAAAGCAGGCTATGTGACTTGCCTAAGGTCAGCAAGTTTGGGGTAGAAATAGGACTGGAATCTAGGTGATCTACCCCTTACTTAGTTCAATGCTGCTTCCATTAAATCATGGCTAAATTGAATGCCACCTCCTCTTTAAAATATTTCCTTATTGTCTCATTTAAAAGTGATTACTTCCTCCTACAACTCAAAGTACTCTGTCTTAATATATATATATATATATAATTTAGAATACATTTATATGTGCTGCTCAATAGAGAAATCAAACATGAAACCAGTGATCTTCTGAATTAGTGAACAAGTCAGGGAAAATGAAAAAGTAATTCTAAAGAAAGTGCTATTATTTATTTAAACAAAAGGATGTCTCTCATAACAATCATTATGTTGAAGAAGTAAAAGCTAAGAAATTAGAGGAGACTTCTGAATAACCACTAATTACAGCTTTCCATAAACATGACTAAGTTCTTTCCAATGACTATCAGAGAACTCAGTGCAGTAAATATCAGTAGCACACGTCACTTAGAAGCTAGGTAATCTTTTTTTTTGATAAAAATATTTTATTGAACCAATTACATGTAATAGCAAATTTCTACATAAGTCATATGATCTAAATTCTCTCCTTCCCTAATTTCCCTCCCCGCTCCTGGAGCTGACAAGCAATTTGATCTGGATTACACATATATTATGATGCAAAAATATTTCCAAATTGTTCAATTTTTGTAAAAAAATAATTATATAAAACCAAAACTACAAAATTAAGACCCAAATAAACTGAAGCAAAAAATCATATACTTTGATCTACATTCCAACTCCAACATTTCTTTCTTTGGAGATGGATAGCATTCTTGGTCGTAAGTCCCTACAAATCATCCTAGATCATTCATTATTTTTTTTAATTTTTTAATCATTTATTAATATTCATTTTTAACATGGTTACATGATTCAAGCTCCTATTTTCCCCTTCACCCCCCACTCTCCCCCCACCCATAGCCAATGCACATTTCCACTGGTTGTAACATGTGTCCTTCTTCAAGACCTATTTCCAAATTGTTAGTTGCATTGGTGTGGTACTTTCGAGTCCACATCCCCAATCATGTCCTCCTCAGCCCATGCATTCAAGCATTTGTTTTTCTTATATGTTTCCTCTCCTATAGTCCTTCCCCTGAATGTGGGTAGTGTTCTTTACCATAGATCCCTCAGAGCTGTCCTGTGTCATTGCTTTCTGCTGGTACAGAAGTCCATTACATTCGATTTTACCATAGTATATCAGTCTCTCTGAACAACGTTCTTTTGGCCCTGATCCTTTCGCGCTGCATCAGTTACTGGAGGTCTTTCCAATTCACCTGGAACTCCTCTAGTTTATTATTCCTTTTAGCACAATAGCATTCCATCACCAGCATATACCACAGTTTGTTCAGCCATTCCCCAATTGAAGGACATACCCTCCTTTTCCAGTTCTTTGCCACCACAAAAAGCACAGCTATAAATATTTTCGTACAAGTCTGTTTATGATCTCTTTCGGGTACAAACCCAACAATGGTGTGGCTGGATCAAAGGGCAGGCATTTTTTTATAGGCCTTTGAGCATAGTTCCAAATTGCCATCCAGAATGGTTGGATCAGTTCACAACTCCACCAGCAGTGCATTAATGTCCCAATTTGGCCACATCCCCTCCAGCATTCATTACTCTCCCCTTCTTTCATTTTAGCCAATCTGCTAGGTGTGAGGTGATACATCAGAGTTGTTTTGATTTGCATTTCTCTAATTATTAGAGATTTGGAACACTTTCTCATGTGCTTATTGATACTTTTGACTTCTTTACCTGAAAATTGCCTATTCATGTCTCTTGCCCATTTATCAATTGGGGAATGGCTTGATTTTTTTATACAATTGACTTAACTCCTTGTATATTTGAGTAATTAGACCCCTGTCAGAGTTTTTTGTTATAAAGATTTTTTCCCAATTTGTTGTTTCCCTTCTGATTTTGACTACATTGTTTTTGTTTGTACAAAAACTTTTTAGTTTAATATAATCAAAACCATTTAATTTACATTTTGTAATTTTCTCTCACTCTTGCTTGGTTTTGAAGTCTTTCCTTTCCCACAGATTTGACAAGTATACTATTCTGTGTTCACTTAACTTGTTTATAGTTTCCCTCTTTATATTCAAGTCGTTCACCCATTCTGAATTTATCTTGGTGTAGGGTGTGAGATGTTGATCTAGACCTAATCTCTCCCAAATTGTTTTCCAAATTTCCCAGCAGTTTTTGTCAAATAGAGGATTCATGTCCCCAAAGTTGGGCTCTTTGGGTTTATCAAACACTGTCTTGTGATGTCATTAACCTCAGCTCCCTTCTATCTCTTAGCCAGTACCATATTGTTTTAATGACTGCTGCTTTATAGTATAGTTTAATATCTGGTACTGCTAGGCCCCCTTCCTTCACATTTTTTTTTCATTATTTCCCTTGATATTCTTGATCTTTTGTTATTTCAAATGAAATTTGTTATAGGTTTTCCTAATTCAGTAAAGAAGTTTTTTGGTAATTTGATAGGTATGGTGCTGAATAGGTACATTAATTTGGGTAGGATGGTCATTTTTATTATGTTAGCTCATCCTACGAATGAACAATTAATGGCTTTCCAATTGTTGAGATCCAGTTTTATTTGTTTGGAAAGTGTTTTGTAGTTGTTTTCATATAATTGCTGTGTTTGTTTTGGTAGATAGATTCCCAAGTATTTTATATTGTCTAGGGTGATTTTAAATGGTGTTTCTCTTTCTACCTCTTGCTGCTCTAATATGTTGGAAATATATAGAAATGCTGATGATTTATGTGCATTTATTTTGTATCCTGCAACTTTGCTAAAGTTGTTGATTATTTCTACCAGCTTCTTAGTTGATTCTCTAGGATTTTTTAAGTATACCATCATATCATCTGCAAAGAGTGATAGCTTAGTCTCCTCATTGCCTATTTTGATACCTTCAATTTCTTTTTTCTTCTCTAATTGCTATTGCTAGTGTTTCTAGTACTAAGTTGAATAATAGAGGTGATAATGGGCATCCTTGTTTCACTCCTGATCTTATTGGGAAGGCTTCTAATTTATCCCCATTGCATATAATGCTTGTTGATGGTTTTAGGTATATACTGTTTATTATTTTTAGGAAAGGTCCTTCTATTCCTATACTTTTCAATGTTTTCAATAGGAATGGATGCTGTATTTTGTCAAAGCCTTTTTCAGCATCTATTGAGATAATCATGTGATTTTTGTTTGTTAGACTGTTGATATGGTCAATTATGTGGATAGTTTTCCTAATGTTGAACCATCCTTGAATTCCTGGTTTAAATCCCACCTGATCATGGTGGATGATCTTCTTAATTACTTGCTGGAGTCTCTTTGTTAATATTCTATTTAAGATTTTTGCATCTATGTTCATTAGGGAGATTGGTCTCTAGTGTTCTTTCTGGTTTTGGTCTACCTGGCTTTGGAATCAGTACCATATTTGTATCATAAAAGGAATTTGGTAGGACTTCTTCTTTGCTTATCATATCAAATAATTTGTATAGTATTGGGATTAGTTGTTCTTTGAATGCCTGATAGAATTCACTTGTGAATCCATCAGGTCCTGGTGATTTTTTCTTAGGGAATTCTTTGATGGCTTGTTCAATTTCTATTTCTGATATGGGATCATTTAGGTATTCTAGTTCTTCTGCTGTTAAACTAGGCAATTTATATTTTTGTAAATATTCGTCCATATCTCCTAAATTGTTATATTTGTTGCCATATAATTGGGCAAAATAGTTTTTAATGATTGCCTTAATTTCCCCTTCATTAGAGGTTAGGTCAGTCTTTTCATCTTTGATACTGTCAATTTGGTTTTCTTCTTTCCTTTTTCTTATTAGATTGACCAGTACTTTGTCTATTTTATCTTTTTTTCAAAATACCAGCTTCTAGTCTTATTTATTAATTCAATAGTTCTTTTACTTTTGATTTTATTAATTTCTCCATTAATTTTTAGTATTTCTAATTTAGTTTTCATCTGGGGATTTTTAATTTGCTCGCTTTCTAATTTTTTGAGTTGCATACCCAATTCATTAATCTCTGCCCTCCTTAATTTGTTAATATATGCACTCAAGGATATAAATTTCCCCCTGAGTACTGCCTTGGCTGCATCCCACAGAGTTTGGTAGGATGTCTCATCATTGTCATTCTCTTCAATGAAATTGTTGATAGTTTCTATGATTTCTTCTTTGACTAGCTGGTTTTGGAGAATCATATTATTTAATTTCCAATTGGTTTTTGATTTGCCTGTCCAGGTGCCCTTACTAATTATTATTTTTATTGCATTATGATCTGAGAAGGTTACATTTATTATTTCTGCTCTTTTGCATTTGTTTGCCATGATTCTATGCCCTATTACATGGTCAATCTTTGTGAATGTACCATGTGCAGCTGAAAAGGTGTATTCCTTTTTGTCCCTATTTATTTTTCTCCACATATCAATT
>NC_058134.1:112827009-112859006 GCF_016433145.1 Gracilinanus agilis | reverse complement strand
AAGGTGTATTCCTTTTTGTCCCTATTTATTTTTCTCCACATATCAATTAAATCTAATTTTTCTAGGACTTCATTCACCTCTCTTACCTCTTTCTTATTTATTTTTTGGTTTGATTTATCTAGATCTGAAAGAGGAATATTTAGATCTTCCACTATTATGGTTTTACTATCTATTTCCTTCTTGAGCTCTGCCAGTTTCTACTTCATGAAGTTGGATGCTATACCACTTAGTGCATACATATTGAGCAGTGTTATTTCCTCATTGTTTATACTGCCTTTAATCAGGATGTAATGACCTTCCCTGTCTTTTTAAATCATATCTATTTTTACTTTGGCTTTGTCAGAAATCATAATAGCCACTCCTGCCTTCTTTTTCTCATTTGAGATCATTCATTATTTTGCTGAGAGTCAAGCTAGATAATCTTGAGTAACTGCTTAACCACTGGAAGTCTCCATTTCTTCATTTGTAAAATGAGTGGGGTGGTCTAAATAATCTCTAAAGTTTCTTCTAATTTTAATTTTTAGGATCTAAATTTTTTTTTATAAAAGTGTATGCATGTACATACATCCAAAAATGCTCGTGAATCAGAGCCTGAAATAAAATAAATGCAAATTATTTTTCTGGTTGGGTTTACCCTTGTTTATGAGAGATGACACCCAAATGTTCAAGAATACTGAAAGTCTATACTAAAATTTGCTTCAAAAGTAAAACAAACTAAAACAGGACTATTTTCATTATATTCCTTTCCTCTGACTCATTTCCTTTGATTCAAACAAGAAAATCACTAAGTACAATCATTACTGTAAATAAATTCAATAAATCTCTTTGCTATACTACTATCTTCTGGAGTTAAGTAAAACAAATCTAACCCGTTTTTAACTTGATATTCTTTTAACAACTTGAGGAAAACAACATGCTCATCCCAAGTCTTCTCTTGCCCAGGCTAAAAACCCCTCTTTTCTCCCAATAGATCCTCACAGGACATAATCTTTAGGCCCTGTGAAGTCCTGGTTGCTTTCCTCTTCTCTCTATCCACTTTGTCAATCTGTCACCAAAGAATTAATCTTGATTTGCATTTCTAAGTCCTTTATCTATGCATTTTTAAAATGTTATTCTTTTCATATTTCTTTCAGTAGACCAGGAGCTCTTAATCTGAGGGGTCCATGAACTTGGATGGCAAAAAATATCTCATTTATTTCACTTACTTTGAACTGGAAATTAGACTCTTCAGTTATTTGAAAACATTATTCTGGGGCAGCAAGATAGCACAGTGGATAGAGCACCAGGCCTAGAGTCGGGAGGACCTGGGTTCATATCTGGACTCAGATATTTCCTAGATATACAACTCTGGATGAGCCATTTAACCCCAATTGCCAAGTCCTTTCTGTTCTTTTGCCTTGGAACTGAAATTTAAAATCAATTCTAAGACAGAAGGGAAGGGTTTAAAAAAAACAAACAAACAAACACTATTCTTAGGACTACAGAAGCTTAACCAAACTGCCAAAGGAGTCTATAACACAAGAAATCATAAAGGCCCCTGAGTTGGAGAGTAAAGCTATTCAAGAGCAAGGATACTTTTTACTTTCTCAAGTGGGATATTTTTCTTTTACACTTGGAGCAGGCTGTTTGGACTGTGATGTCAAAATGATTGAACAAAAGGGACATAGTGTGCTGTACTGGATTTGGAGTGAAACCAGGTCCAACTTCTATCTCTGCCATTTGCTGGCTGGGCAGCCTTGGATACTTCCACTTTTTGGACCTCAGTTTCTTCATCTTCAAAATGAGAATAATATATCTATCTCACAGGGTGGTTACAAAGAGAAATCTTTGAAAACTTAGAAGGTGATATCAATGAGAGCCATTATTTGTAGTTTAATTTTCCACAAGTCAGCCGGAATCTCTATTTCCCCAGGTATCCACTATACTGCCTTCTCAGAATCTATAGTTTTCTTGCTATTTCCCTTTTTATATTTAGAATTGGACAACTGGGACAATGAAAATGAGGAGGGTAGATTTCATCCCAGGGGTAAGAATATCTTTCCAGAAAGAGATAAATGTTTCATTTGTGGCTTGGCCATTGAGTGGTCGATATAGAGCACAGTGTCCAGCACATCATAATTGTTTAATAAATGCATGTTGACTTAATGAACAAATGAATGAATGTATAACAGTTCTGGGGACAGGAACAAGTTGGAGAACTGGAAGAGGAGCTCAGCTTTAGTGCCCTAGAGACTGCATATAGAAATTAAACAAGGCTTTATTGTAACACACACATCTGGTGGATAATGTGGCAATGTAGACTTAAAGGATGAGAAAACTGATACAAGTAATTATGTAATATAAGACTTAAGGAGCTGTGATTCAGTGTCCTACATAGCCGACCAACTTCTGGTCAAAAGATAAACAGGAAGCAGTAAATCTCACAGGTTTATTTTCCTGTTTCTTATTTTCATTATGACCCTCCCCTGACTCCACAAGACATTTTTTTCCCAGTCCTACTAATCTTAACATCTGCCTTTTGAGAATATCTCTAGTTTCTAGATAGATAGATAGATAGATAGATAGATAGATAGATAGATAGATAGATAGATAGATAGATAGATATAGAGATATTTCTATATACATTTCTATAATTTAGGACATAAATATTTGCATATTGTCTCTCCCATTAGATTGTGGACTCCTTCTTAGCACAGTGCCTGAAAGAGAGTGGGTGCATAATAAATATTTGTTGACTTGGCTTAAGTTATCCTTCCCTAAGCACCTTGCTGGGCACGCACAGGCATTCAATAAAAGCTTAGGGAATTGATGAATTAACTTCATTCAAGCAATAAAGGCTTAATGATTTCACCAAAGGAAGCAAAATTAAATAGGGAGATTTAGTTTCTATCCCAGAACTTAGTTTCCATGACCTTCTCTCTTCTAGCAGATGCCCAGAAATCAATCCTCCAACAGAGCTGTTCAAAGAACAAAACTCCTACTAAATCCCCACAGTAGAAAAAGGCAAACATAGAGAAAAATCTGTTTTTAACCAGCTGGAAGGGGGCATTAAAAACGAATACACTGTAGCCAACCCTCTTGAAAATAAAAGCTTATTGCTACAGTACCTAAAAAGGGTGTTCTGTATCATTTATGGCTTATTGATTTACATGAAACGAAAGTTCATTGTACACTGTATTTATAAATAGCAACAAATTGATGGGGGAGTAAAGGAAACGTTTTTGCTAGTTCCAAAGCTACTTCTATATTTATCCTTTCTGCTGTAACTGTATTTGAATCTATTATAAGATATTCTCAACATGCTTTGGAATTGGTGATTCTTAGGGTGGAACTTTTTTCCCTTTTTTTTTTCTAATGTACACGTTGCTTGCTGACTCAAGAAATCAACTCACAGTGGAAATTTCATATTTTGCAATAGAAGAGCAAAAAATGACAAGGACCTACAAAACATTATTTATTACCATGATGTCAACTTAGCTAAAAAAATCAGAGGCCCCTCACCTTTTAGTTCCTCATTCCCATCCTATCTCCTCTCCTATATCAGTGTCCTCTGGCAATGCTTTCTTGCTAGGGGCCTTAAAAACCCTGGAAAAACAAAGGTCTTAAAATGACTTGGGGTGGTTTACAGATAGTGTACATGCATTCAAAAGAACCCACTTTCAAAAGAAGCATGAGGCCTGATACTCAAAGCTATGATAAGGAGCTCTGTAATTTAAAGGTCACTTCTGTTCTCTGTTTTAGATCCCTTTATCTTTCTGGTATTCCATAGTCACTTCCAACTCTAAAATCCTCTGATTCTATATTTTTCTCTTCACCTTCCTATCTTCTTACTCAAAATCAACTTTAATGCAACTGGACAGAAAGAAGAGATTGAGACTACCAAGCAATCTTTCATTTTTCTCTGATATACTCTCTCCCTCATTCCTAATTTAACTCACTTGTGTCCAACTTTCCTCGTCTCAAACTTGGGCTATATTACTATCTTTAGCTGCCTCCCCAAATTAAAAGACCATATTTCTGACCAAAAAGTCCAGGTGGCTTATTGAGTGGATAGAGAATAAGACTCAATGCCAGGGAGACCCAGATTCAAATGCTGCCTCTGTCACATCTAGATAATGTGACCCTGAGCAAGTCTTTTAATTTTTCAGTATTCTACATAGATTATTGCCTTGGCAACTCTAAGTCTATGAATTGAAGAGCAGGTGCTGACTTGTATTAGTCAAGTGAGTTTCTTCATGCAACAATTTCCCATGTCAATGAAATCACAGCCCCGGTCCCTGGTCCTATCCCTGCTTCTTAACAATGTTAAGTAAGAAAGGGGTATGAGAAGAATGAGAAAATGGGGAGGTGAATGTTGAGAGCAAAAAAAAGCCTACCTACATAGCTTGATGACAAAAAAGAATGATTAGACAGGAGGTTAAGTTAACCTTTCATGTTCTTTCAGTATAAAATCACTAAACCCCAAGAAATGGGAGGTGGTAAGGACAGGGAGTTAACCAACTCTGCTCACTAAAAAAGGGATCAAGAACATAAGACCCTTCTCTGGTCCACTCTTCTTTCCTTCCATTGTGCTGAATTCCCATTCCATTATAAACCAATTTCCCATCATCCTTCACCTTTCTGTAATACTCCCACTGCCAAGATTGAGCAGTTCTCAGCTAATGGCAATTCGACTTTTGCAACACTTTCTAATAGATATTGCTCCTTCTCCCACACCCCTGATTCAAAGGGAAAAAAGGATGGTTATATGCTCTGAATTTTACCACCAAGTCACAGAAGCCTTCATTTATATTGTGTTTCAAGGTTTGCAAAGTATTTATTTTATTTCACTGAGGGTATACCCTTTCCCCATCCTTCTGGATCTCCATATGTTGCTATCTAATATTGTCACATTGGGCAGCTAGGTGGCACAGCAGATAAAGTAGCAAACTTGAAGGAAGATTCATCCTCCTGAGTTCAAATCTGGCCTCATACACTTAATAGCTGGGTGGCCCTGGGCAAGTCACTTAACTGTGTTGGCTCAGATTCTTCATGTGTAAAATGAGCTGGAGAAGAACATGGCAAACCACTCCAGAATCTTTGCCAAGAAAGCTCCAAATGTAGTCACAAAGAGTCCAACACAACTGAAAGCAACTGAACAACAAATATTGAGGCAAACAAAAAGCATTCAGATAGAACAGAAACCCTCTCAAAGGGAATGAGAACTTCATCAAAGACATTCTACTGCCTAAGGAAAGAACTTTCTACTTTGTGAAAACTTCCACTTTACCCTACTCAGCCAAATTATCAACACGTTGAAAAATACATTAAATTTTATTGTATAGTAAATATGTTTACTGCATGGTATTTAAATAGATTTTGTCTGCATCTGTGATTTCATTTGTATAGGGAATTGCCAGTGCAGCAAATTCTTCCACCAATGCAAATAAGTACCCTTCAGTAACTTATATTTTGTGACAGATGGCTAGGGCATTGAGAGGTTTACTGACTGGATCACTGTCACACAGTGACTGTTTCTGATACATAAATAACATACACCAAAAACAACATATTTGTTAAATGGCTTTACAATTAAACTGATAGGGACTTGCACATCCATTTGTTAAACAACATTTCTCCTTCAACCATAACTCATTACAAAAATGCCATCAGAAGAATATATTATTTGGGGATACATGCTAGAACATAGAAAGATATCCATTATACAAGAATGAGTGGAAATATTTAAAAATGATATTGTGTTATATTTAAAGGAATTCTTGCTAAGGGTTCATTTAACATAAAGGAATAGATACTTGAGGAAAAGAAATAAAGCATTCACAATTTCAAGCTGAATCCATCGTGAAGACTTAGATTTGTCTCAGTGTAATTTAGCTATCCAGAAAAATTTGCATTCATTCTATCACTTATCCAATAAAACCCAATTTATCTTTCTTCTTTTGTCTACCCATCAATTTCAAATACCTAGCTTCTAAAACTGGGATATCATAGAGATCAAGTCATAAGAAATGTCTTCTAATAATGCAGACAGGCAGTTGTTCAGAAATGTCTTAGAGAATTGTCTAGAGGCATTGGGAGTTTAAATGACTTGCTCAAAGTCAAAACATGTCAGAGGTAAGATTTGAACCCAGGTCATCCTGAGTCAAGGCTGACTATCTATATGCACCACCATCCTTTCTCCTTTTATGTTATCTTTCAAAAATGGATATTTTAATAAATCCATCCCTATGGATATGCCCCAAATCTCCCAAATACCCAAACAATCCATGGAATTAGTCCTATAAGAATTCCTTATTGTGTCATACTCAGCTGAATACCTCAAATTAATATGGCCCCCAAGCGTGAGATACATCTGACCAGTCAATAATTTCCCAGTTTGAGTGATCTTAACCTTCTTTCGTGGCTTTGCTACTCGAGAGGACTTAAAAGAAAACATGCCCCTGAGATATTTCACTGGAAGGCAGGCTACTGTAGCAAATTTAGGCCATAAAGAAAAATTTCCAGACAGTAAGAGTTCTTTGACAATGAGAGAAGATGTGAAATCTCCCTCTTTGGGACAGATCCTCATCTATCTGTTATTGTCTAGAGCAGAGATCAGAAATTTATATGGGCTGTTTGTATAGAATTGTACCTAGAAAATTCCTCAAACTCAGCCCTCACATATTGGCAATATCCTTGCTTTCTGATGCTTATCTGGCCTCTGACTCATGACTGCCTACACCTCTGCACTTCTTGTTGGTCCTGCTCCTCCGCTCCAGACATCTAGGCTGGCTCTCTTGGCTTGGTGCCATCCATGAACCAGTGTAATGGCCAAGCTGAACACAATCCTGCATACACTAGCAATATCACCCCTGCAGATTAGCAAGCATTTAAAAACACTTCCTTTTCCTTAAGAAAGGCAGTGTATAATTAAAAGCTGCACGTATTGTAGGGATCACTGTCATTCTTTCTTACACACAATTAGCATCCCCAGCAGTGTATCTATGAGGAAGGGTATCAAGACCACTAAGGAATCCTCTTGCCTGTTGCCAAGATCCTGTTTTCTATCATTTTTAAACAGTTTCAAATCACATTTGAAAAGTTCCATGGTTGAAGGATTATTTCTGCTGCCCAAGGAATTTTGGGACTTTGGCCTCACTTTATGCTAATATAAAATACAATGGAATTTTATTCACTAAAGAGAAGAAATCACACAAGATTTGTTGGTATTAGATTTTATCCTAGTGGATTTTGTTTTTGAAGTACCAAAAAAGCCTTGTTCTAAGACTGTGATGGCAAACCTATGACACATGTGTCAGCACTGACACGTGTAGCCATTTTTGATAACACGCGGCCGCATGAGGCTGCATACAGAGAAGTACCAAGTCGCATGCTGAGGATGAAACATTTGCTATAGTGTAGTGCAGACACTGTGCACTATAGATGACAATTCTACCTATTTTAATTTATCTGTTTTGGTTTATTAAATACAGTTATATATTACAATTATACATTTTGTTATTTAAACTATAAATATCATGAAATTATGGTGTTTTTTTTCTCAAAGTGACACACCACCCGAGTTATGCTCGGTTTTTTTGGCAACTTTTGACACACCAAGTTCAAAAGGTTGCCTATCACTGTTCTAAGATATTTTCACCTCAAAAGCTAACACGCAGAAAGCATCCTGAGCCATAATATCTATTAAGGCTTCAGTGTCTAAAAATTAAGATAATAGTTCATATTTTATAATAGCTCACAAAAGTCTTAGTATAGCTTATCTTAGATGGCTAAGCCTCTTGGAACATCCTATATAGTTTTTTGGTTTTTTTTAATTTTAAACCCTTAACTTCTGTGTATTGACCCATAGATGAAAGATTGGTAAGGGTAGGCAATGGGGGTCAAGTGACTTGCCCAGGGTCACACAGCTGGGAAGTGTCTGAGGCCAGATTTGAACCTAGGACCTCCTGTCTCTAGGCCTGGCTCTCAATCCACTGAGCTACCCAGCTGCCCCCATCCTATGTAGTTTTTAAGATTTACAAAGTACTCTTCTCCCAAACCTAATAGATACATAGTATAAAGTGCTATGCCCATTTTACAGATAACTCACATTTCTATAACTAACATCTACAAAATACTCTTCTCCTATGGACTGCTTGTCAAACTTGTATGAACATTTTTTTCATTGTGAATAGAAGGTTCTAATTTGTTTTATTATTTTGAATTTAATTTTGTTACTGATTTGGTAGGCCTTTTTAAACCATCTTGATTTTGAAATTCTCATTCTGCTATCCAAAAAAAATTGTTATCCAGTTAATTTAATAAATCATGTCTTCTATGTCTTTATCCAAGTCATTGATGTAAATGTTGAAGAGGACAGAACCCCTCTGGGCTTTTCTCCAAGTTGACATTTATCCATTAATCAACAGTGCTTGGGTAATGTTTAATCAGCTATGAGTTCACTTATGCATATTATCATCTGGCTCAAATTTCTCTAATTTGTCTATATAAATATCATGGAAGACTTTAGCAAATGTTTTATTGAAATAAAAAACCATGTTATCTGATGGTTTTTCCACTACTGACCAATAGTGTTTGCTTTTTTAACTCTTTGCAACTAGTAACTGTTTCCTTCATTGTATTTGCACCTCCAGTGACTAGCACATAATAGGTACTTTTAATAAGTGATTGCTCATTGGTTGATTTAGCCAAACTGATCCTGTGTTTTCAATGGCACAAGAAACCCTTGGTAAGGTGACTTCTTCCACCAGTGCAAATCATGCCTGCTTTGAAAGACCCAGTCTTTAAGAACTGTCAGAGGAAACAGAATTTCTGTGAGTTACTCAGGGCCATTTAAGCAGCATGACTTAGGAGCAGCGCTGGAACTCACATCTTTGGGAGTCAAGTCTACTTTCCTTTATCATTTTGTTAAGCATTTTAAAAAAGAAAATAAGGTTGCTCTCACATAATTTGTGTCTAGGGAACTATTGTTGGGTTTGAGTGATCACTGCTTTCTTTTATAAGTATTCTCATCTCTTTAATAATATATTTTATACTTCCATTAGAAAAAGCATTAGACAAGTTGGGGTAAGCTGTGTTCTAATCTCAGTTCAGCTATCCAACAGCTAAGTGTACCTGGACAAATTATATTAAAATTCTCTAATCACAAGTTTCCTATAAAACTAACAAGTTCTAGCTCTTCTGTTCTATTAATCTATGAATTTTTGCTGGGAATTGACATCATATTTGCTGCTTTTGTTTTTGTTTTTGTTTTACCATTCCAGTGAATTATAACAGCACTTGCTTTCAGCTGGAAAATTCTTCCTTTCTACTGGACAACAAACCTAGAGCTTTTCAATATATTCAATGTGGAGCACTTACATTCTACCATTTTGTGCTCATCACATTAAAATATTCAGCAGTGCCAATGGAAGAATTCACTCAAGCATTTCTCCCACACCAACACCTACCTGAATCCCAAACTCACTTGAATGTTAAAGGCCTAACACCAGGAGTTCACTTAGCTGACTTTTCAACCATTAGTATATTCTCCAAGTTCAGGATGTTGATTAAGGAGTCAATTACCATGTTTGAAAGGACTAATTAGATGTTGCCATAGCCTGCAGCAGAACTATAAAAATTTAACTCCACAGCAGCCTGGTAAAGCCATTCAGCTTGTGATCACTAACCTGTATGATGCTTACCCTAGAATCCCAACTGATCCAAAGGATTTTCCAGAATCTAGCAAGCTGAAGCCTAGGATGGATGTGTAGGAATTCTCAGTCAAGAAGTAAGCATTATTCTAGATATATAGGCACCCAGTCTTACAACCCCATTGAAATTGGTATCCTTCCCATGTTACAGGCTCTTGACATATTAATAGCTATCCAATAACAATCAATCAGCAATAATTTATTAATCACCCTTTATGTTCCAGTGCTCTGCTGAGTGCCAAGAACATAAAAACAATCATGAAACAGTCCCTGCCCTCAAAGACCCTGCATTGTACCTAAGCAAGTATATACAAAATAAATTCCACATAATTTCAGGGGTGAAATAGAAGAATAGGAATCTGAGAAAAGAAGCCAACACTTCTCAATGGGCTGTGTTCCAAGAATGAACCTGACTTGTGGATTGCCTCAGACATCAAAGCTGATGACAGCTGGCCTAGACTTCAAAATCACTTGAGGTACTCTTGCTGATGAGGGAATGTCATCACACATATTGAATGATAACTTCAAACCACATGAGGAGAAATGGAAGGAGAGGTGGTTTAACCACAATCAGAGACAGACTCCAGTATTATATAGATAAGCAGGCTGTCAACTAAATTATAAAGGGGTAGGCTAGTTAGGCAACAGATAGTGTCAGGACCTGACAGAGACATTCAGGAACAGAGACGAACAGACAAAGAATCTTGAACACTCAAAACTCAGGGCTCTGTGTTCCATGTTTTCTGAAGTCTGATCAGAAGTCTGTGCATTTTAGACAATGTTTGGTGTCTCCATGAGTTGGTTACCTTCACTATCCTACCCTGCTACTCACACTTCCTTCCTTTCACAGGCTTCTCTATGGTAATAATCCTTCATTGATGGCATAATATTTTGAAGGGTTCAAAGCCATAGTCAGTTGCCATTAAGCCTAGTTCTTCGTGTCCTGAGCCTCATAAGAAATACATTTCTTAACTGAGTGAATACAGTACATTGGGAAAGAAAATCTTCTCTTCTTCTGATCCCTTTTTCATAAATATATGTGTATATGTGAGTGTCTGTGTGTGTAAATAACTAACATGCATTTTTTTCAAGTCGCTTATATGTGTTTTAGGGATTCAAATGTAAGTTCCTTACTTTTTTATACTAAACTTAAATAAGTTAAAAACAGAAATGTTCATTACCTGCACTTTCTCAAAATTAAAAGTGTTTCTGAGATCATATTTAATTTTTTTCAACACCCTGGATCCTTAATTATCTGGGCGGGAAATCTATTTTAATTTGCTCTTATCAATACCTTTTCCCAAATTTAAGGCAATTCCCCTTGGTAGAAAAAAATAGAAGTAAAACAAGAGTTGTATAGTTCTGCTGACCTGCTGTGTGTTACCAATAAAATATCTTCTCCAAGAAAAGAACTTATTACTAAATTCTTACCAGGTTTATGACCGTGGGCAAATCATTTCAACTCTCTGAGTTTCAGTTTTCTAATTGAAAAAGTGAAGATGATGATATTTATATTACTATCTCCTAAGGGTTTTATAAAGTAAGTATAACCTGAAAGAGTTCTATAAACCTGAGTTACTATAGTTGTTGGCATACACGTAGCTTTTTAAAGTGTTCAGAACTGCCAGGTAATAGAATTCAGGACTAAAAAGGACCTTAGGGGTCCTCTACTACGATCCACTCATTTGACAATGGAAGAAACAAAGCTGAAATTGATCAATTAATTAAATTATTAATAAAATTAATTTAATTAAATGTTCAAAGAAGAAGGAAAGCCAGCACAGCGGGGTTTCATTTGCTGCAAATAATGAATCCTGAGGAGTAGGCTGCATTGTTTGAATTCACAAAACATATTTCTGTTGGTTTGGAACCAATCACCATATTTCATATATCAATTACAAGTTGTTGTTGTTTTTTTAATCCTTACCTTCTCTCTTGGTATCAATACTGTGTATTGGCTCCAAGGCAGAAGAATGGTACAGGTAGGCAATGGGGGTCAAGTGACTTGCACAGGGTTACACAGCTGGGAAGTGTCTAAGGTCAGATTTGAACCTAGGACCTCCCATCTCTAGGCCTGGCTCTCAATTTACTGAGCTACCCAGCTGCCCCCATCAATTACAAGTTTTAATGGTACAAACATATCTAACCACTTCATCAGATTCATTATTTGCACTAATCTGGACCTAGCTAAAACCTAGGTACTCTGTCTCTAAATGTATATCCCTTCATCTTATGATCATAGATTTAGATTTGGCAAGTATCTAAGAGGTCACTTGGTCCAACTCTTTCATTTTGCAGATCGAACTACTGATGCTTACTTCATTCTTGGCTGCAACTTTCCAAACACAATTAACACTACTTGAAAGGTTAATATGGTGTCATAGAAACAACATAGAACTTTAATGTAAGAAGATGTGGTTTACAGTTCCAAATGTCTGTGACTTTGAACAAGTCTTTGTGACCGCTTCAAGAGTATTTTTTAATTCATAAAATGGTGGTCACAATATCTGTCCTGCTTACATCAGAGAGCTATTTGTTATGAAGCTCAAATGAAATATATGTGCTTTATAAATATATTTATATATTATATATTTATATAAATATAACTGCTTTATAAACTTAAGGCACTGTATAAATGCCAGCAGCAGACACTCCAAAATATTTTAAGCAATGAAACTCTAGATTCCTAAAGTGAGTACTTTGAAGGAATATATATGTATGTATGTATGTATGTATGTTTGTATGTATGTATGTTCTGTTATGCTTATAAAATCATATTGTTGCTGAACAGAGCCCTGGATCTTGTGTCAGATGACCTCGGTTCAAATCTTGCCTTTGTAACTTATTTCCAACAGTGAATGAAGTCATGTGTACATTTCAGTTTCCTTTGTTAAAATAAGGGCTTGCATAGTTATAATTAAAAACTATAAATAGATATAAGCTACTAATAGAATATTTTAAACCTAAAGTAGCTTTCTGTTCCACTTCCCTGAAAGTGGAAATAAAAATAGAAGGCAAAGAACAATATTTATTAATGATATGGGAAAGTTATAAAACTGAGACCATATATAGTGAAAAGTTAAAAAATAGTCTCTAATTGTGTTCTTTACCTATTTCCTGCCCTTTATTTCCTCCAAAGGAGTATCTAAAGATGAGAACTTCATAGATTTGGGTTTGAATATTCTATAGAACTACTAGCTCAAAATAAAATAGAGGGGGAAAGGGGCAACATAAGGTAGTATATATAGAAGTGGAGTAGGAAAGATTTAGGTTAAAGTCTTGAATCTGACATATATTAACTGTGTAATCATGATCAAGTCACTTAATGCCTCAAAGTTTCCTAGCAACTCTTTAAGGCTGTATATAATAGATAAGTTATTCATATGCATTTTTAAACATTTAATAATTTTTATTTTTTAGAAAAGTTAACATGGTTACATAATTCATGCTCTTACTTTCCCCTTCTTTCACCCCGTCCCAACATCCCCCCCATTGGTGATGCACATTTCCACTGGTTTTAACATGTATCATTGATCAAGACCTATTTCCAGATTGTTGATAGTTGCATTGGTGTGGTCCTTTTGAGTCTACATCCCTAATCATGTCCACCTCAACTCATGTGTTCAAGCAGTTGCTTTTCTTCTGTGTTTCCACTCCTGCAGTTCTTCCTCTGAATGTGGGTAGCATTCTTTTCCATAAATCCCTGGGTCATTGCATTGCTGCTAGTACAGGAGTACATTACATTCTACTTAACCACAGTGTATAGGTCTCTGTGCACAATGTTCTTCTGGCTCTGCTCCTTTTGCTATGCATCAGTTCCTGGAGGTCTTTCCAGTTCACATGGAATTCCTCCAGTTTATTATTCCTTTGAGCGCAATAGTATTTCATCACCAGCATATACCACAGTTTGTTCAGCCATTCCCCAATTGAAGGACATACCCTCCTTTTCCGGTTCTTTGCCACCACAAAAAGCACAGCTATAAATATTTTCGTACAAGTCTGTTTGTCTATGATCTCTTTGGGGTACAAACCCAACAATGGTATGGCTGGATCAAAGGGTAGGCATTCTTTTATAACCCTTTGAACATAGTTCCAAATTGCCATCCAGAATGGTTGGATCAGTTCACAACTCCACCAACAATGCATTAGTGTCCCAATTTTACCACATCCCCTCCAACATTCATTACTCTCCCCTACTATCATTTTAGCCAATCTTCTAGGTGTGAGGTGATACCTCAGAGTTGTTTTGATTTGCATTTCTCTAATTATTAGAGATTTAGGACACTTTCTCAAGTGCTTATTGATACTTTTGATTTCTTTATCTGAAAATTGCCTATTCATGTCCCTTGCCCATTTATCAATTGGGGAATGGCTTGATTTTTTATACAATTGATTTAACTCCTTGTATATTTGAGTAATTAGACCCCTGTCAGAGTCTTTTGTTATAAAGATTTTTTCCCAATTTGTTGTTTCCCTTCTGATTTTGGTTGCATTGTTTTTGTTTGTACAAAAGCTTTTTAATTTAATATAATCAAAATAATTTATTTTAAATTTTGTAATTTTCTCTAACTCTTGCCGGGTTTTAAAATCTTTCCTTTCCCAGAGATCTGACAGGCATACTATTCTGTGTTCACTTAATTTATTTATAATTTCCCTCTTTATACTCAAGTCATTCACCCATTCTGAATTTATCTTGGTGTAGGGTGTGAGATGTTGATCTAAACCTAATCTCTCCCATATTGTTTTCCAAATTTCCCAGCAGTTTTTGTCAAATAATGGATGTTTGTCTCAGAATTTGGGCTCTTTGGGTTTATCATACACTGTTTTGCTGACATCACTTACCCCAAGTCTATTCCATTGATCCTCCCTTCTGTCTCTTAGCCAGAACTATATCATTTTGATGACTGCTGCTTTATAGTATAGTTTAATATCTGGTACTGCTAGGCCACCTTCCTTCACATTTTTTCATTATTTCCCTTGATATTCTTGATCTTTTGTTATTCCAAATGAACTTTGTTATAGTTTTTTTCTAATTCAGTAAAAAAGTTTTTTGGTAGTTTGATAGGTATGGCACTAAATAGGTAAATTATTTTTAAAAGAACTTTCCTCACCATTATATCTTGCAGTATACGTGGCAGGTAGGTGGCATAGTGGATAAAGCATTGAGTCTGTAATCAGAAGTACTCATCTACCTGAGTTCAAATCTGTCCTCAGACACCAGGTATGTGATCTTGTGTAAATCACTTAACCCTGTTTGCCTCAGTTTGTCTCAAAAGGAAATAGCAAATCACTTCACCATTCTTGCCAAGAAGACCCCAAATAAGGGGAAAGGACCTACTTATACAAAAATATTTAAAGCAGCTCCTTTTGTAGTGGCATAGAATTGGAAACTGAAAGGATTTCCATCAATTAGAGAATGGCTGAACAAACTGTGGTACATGTTGGCAATGGTATTTATTGTGGTATAAGAAAGGATAAGCAGGATAATTTCAGAAAAAGATGGAAAGATCTGCAGGAACTGATGAAGAGCAAAATAAACAGAACTGGAAAAACATTATACACAATAACCACAATATTGGACAATGATTATCTGTGAAAACTTGGCTACTCTCAGCACCACAATGATCTGGGATAATCCTGAAAGATTTATGATGAGGAATGCTATCCACCTCCAGAGAAAGAACTATGGGAGTCATCTTTCAAAATCAGTGTAATTTTGATTTTATTTTGGGGTTTTATATGAATTTTCTCTTACAACAGTTACCAATATGGAAGTGTGTTTTGCACAACAATAAAAAATAAAAAAGAAGACCTCAAATGAGGTCACAAAGAGTAAGATATGACTGAAATAACTGAACAACAATCTCTCAGGCATTCCCTACAATAAAGAGAATCACATATCTAGGTCTTCCATACTTCGCCTTCCATCCCCACCAAAAGAGAAAGGTTAGAGAATGTGGCAAGCAAGGTGGCATAATAGATAGCCATGGTCCTTAGATTTTATCATCTTATAAATGCTATTTTCTTATTTTTTTTTTGGCCACAGTTATCTTTCAAATAAAAAAATCCCTTCTTTGAGCACTGATTCTTGTTGCTCTATTAAGGAAATAAAAGAATAAAGAAATAGAGCTGGAAGGAACTTCAGGAGCCAACTGATCCAATACTCTCATTTTACAGATGAGGAAACTGAGGACTACAGAGGTTAAGTAACTTGCTTATGGTCACACGGTAGTATCAAAGATGGGATTTAAACTAAGTACTCTGAATTCAAAGCTCTTCCTGCTGTGTTGAAGTAATCAATGGCCCTAAGAGAGTAGAGCACCATATCTTGTGGGGTTGCTACTTTCTTATTGAAATGAATACAATTCCTTATTTGTAATGTCGAGGCTTTGCTTCCCTTTTAAATATTATTAATAACATCTAGCACCTACCTCACGGGAATTTTGTCAAGGACGAAAAGGATAATATATTTAAAACCTCAAAGTTCTAAGGCAAATATTATTATCTCTTAGTAGGATTTGAACTGAAGACAGCAAGGGAAAAGAAGGTGAGGTCCCTAGAATTATAATCTGTATTTTCAATATGGAAATAGAGAAGTGATTATATTTATTCATGCTGTCTCCCACATTGTGTCCCACCTCAAATCTCCATTTGTTATCCCCACTTCTTTCAAGGTCCAACTTAAATATCACCTCATCACACATTCTCGCAGTTTCCCAGTCTCCCTCTTCACCTATCTTGAAAGCGAACTCTCTCTTTCTCAGTACCTCATAAAAGTTTATGGGGTTCTTTGTCCTTATTGCATTTTATTATGCACAACATAGCCTCATCAACTCATTAGATTATAAGCTTGCTGAGAATAAGGGCGCTGACACTTTTCATTCTTGTATCCTATCATGTAGCAAAGTGTTGCTCTGAATTCTTTATTCTCTTGAATAAAGAATGTGCCTAATAATTGTTTGTTGAATTTAGCTGAAGTTCAAACACTATCCAAAGATGTGCATACAATGCAGTACACAATTTGGGGTGATAATATTTAATGACAATTCGTTATGAATTTCTTGACTATTCATACCTTCATGGCTATGGTAAAATGAAACCCCTATATTAGTGAAACTGAAATTCTAACAAAACAGTCTCTACCAGGGTTTTTCCAAGAGTACAAAATATCAAAGCACCCTTGCTTAATTTATAAGTAAACTTTGCTATGCTATCATGTGCTAAAGCCTATAGGGCCCTTTACTTGTGGATCTTCTCATCTGCGTTACTTTATATCCACTTTTAATTACTGATACAAATTCCCTTTACCAGGAATATCTTACATGGCATTACAGGGGAAAGGAGAAAGAGGGCTAATATGTCGGCTCAGTTTAGAGAGCAAAATATACAAAAATAATTTATTTTTCCAAGTATGTGTCCAATCTCAACCCTTATCACATCACTTCTAGATCACTGAAATAGCCTCTAAGGAGGTGTCCTTGGTCATGGTCAGTTCAACACATAGTAGGAATCAATTGAAATAACATTTTGATCCATCACCCTCTTGCTTAGAAATCAAGAAGATTTCTATTTTCTCTAATAGCAAATCCAAAGTCTTCAGTTTGGGCCTCAAAGTCCATTTGCCCATCCCCTCCCTTTATTCTTTCTTCCTTATTATGTCTCAAAGTTGACTATGATTGAGGGAAACTAACTTGTTTCATTTCTCCTACACAAGCCTTGCTAGGATGTGTGACATAGTGCAGAGTTTTCTAATGTGATTAACACTCCTTGAGAGGTTAAAGTGGTGCCATAGAAACAACGCAAAACTCGATTGTAAGAAGATGCACTTTTCACTCCCAAATGGTTTTGAGCAGGCCTACATGTCCTCTCTGAAATTATTTCCTTATCCATGAAATGATGTTCATAACATCTGCCCTGCTTACAACAGAGGGTTGGTTGGTATGAAGCTCAAATGAAATAATGCTTTGCAAACATAGGGCTTACTGTATCAATGTCAGTAATAGGGACCCCAAAATATTTTGAGTAATGGACCTTTAGACTCCTAAAGAAAGGAAAAACTTTGAAAGGAAATATATTTTTGGAATTATGCATTCTGTTATGCCTGTAAAACAATATTGTTACTAAGTAGTGTCATACTCAAACTCTGGAAGCTGAGAGCCTCACCTTGACTGACAGTGAAGACAGTTGGAGACGGTGGAATGTTCCCAGAGACTGGCAGTAAGAAGCTGAGAGAGACCATCAATATCTCTGTCATCCAAACAGAATGCTTACTCTGGTTTGGCTATGGCCAGGCTGAGCCAGAGGAGGTGAAGAAAGAGAGCTCCAACATTACTGAACAGCCTACAGTCCTGAGGGATTAGTGTCTTAACTTTAGTGATGAGGTCTCCTATTCCCAATCCATTCCTGATCTTACCTTTCCCTTATTAACAACATAGATAAAAGTTATTAAGTACCTTCCTGGAGTAGTTATTCCATCACCACCCTGGGGAGGGAGCAACACAGTCAGATGAACGTTATCCAAGGCTAATAGAGCCCAATACCAATAATCAATCAACCCCAGGTGGGGCCTGAAAGGGTTACCTATCCACTGGCCTTTAGGGATCCTTCCTGGGCACTGTTATAAAGAAGGGCAATTATTATACCATCCAGCTGGGTGGCAGGACTTGGGTGTCCCTGCACCAGTCATCAAGGGAATCAAAATCACAGCTTCTCAGATTAATAACAACTAGAATAACTAGCCTAATAGTAGTAGTGTAGAGATAACCTGCTCCTTTATTTTTATAACAGTAGTTACATCTCTTGAGTTCTGGTTCTGGTGTCAGATAACCTTGGTTTAAATCCTGATTTTGCAACTTACTACCTCAGAGCATGTTGTTATGTGTACATCTCAGTATATCTATACTGAGTCTAGATCATATGGCCTTCAAGGTCCATTTCAGCTTTAAATCAATAATCCTATAATGCTCTCATTTCTCTTCCTTTGCAAATACCACCCTTTTACTAAGAATTTCCTCTACGAACCAGTGCCCAGCTCTATTTCTCATATACCTCTGCCCTTTGGAAACTGTGTTCAAAGACCATTTTGATAATACCTTATTGATCTTCCCTGGTCATCTTATTCCCTGGATCTTTGCCTCTGAGTGGAAAAAGGGATCAAAGGTGGTTTCATAGGCATTTTTCTGACCATTTTTTAAGTATCTGGATAGAGGAAATATGATGTCATTCCAACTCAGAGTATGTAAAACCCATATAGTTAGTTCCTTATTTTGTTTTTGGGACATAGAGGAAAGAATAAATACATGTGAGGAAAGTATATATATATATATATATATATATATATATATATAGAGAGAGAGAGAGAGAGAGAGAGAGAGAGAGAGAGAGAGAGATTATTTCATATAAACAAAATACATTCTCTCTTGATAATAGACCCCATTTGAGTTTTTTACTGAATCTGAAAGGCTCACATGGTACTAGCAAGTTGTTCCCTAAGCTTATTCCCAATTCTTGTCACCACAAGCCTATTCTCCCTCCATTTCCATGCCTGGTACATAATAAATGCTTAATAAATTCTTATTAACTTGACTTATTTCTTTGGAAATCTTCTTATAGAAAAGTTCTGGAAAGGAAATAACCTGTAGAAAAAACTGTCTTCAATTTCTTAAAGGACTATTATATTTTAAAAGAGATAAAATATATTGAGGTTAGTTTCAGAAGAGTAACAGGAGTTATCCAGTAATTAGGAATAACACGTAGAAACTGCAGAGAGGAAAATACAAGTTCAACATGAAGGAAAACTTGTTAAGAATCAGACATCTCCCTGACCAATGGATTATTTTGTTTTGCTAGGCAAACACATTTGTAGGAGAGAGGGCTTCTTTTTAGAAGGGAGAGGTGGCTTAGTTGGTGATATGAGAAAGGGAAAGAAGAACAATAAAACAATTGTAATGCACAAAAGAAAACAAAAAATACATAAGGTGATCCAAATAAAGCAATACATTTCTTGTTCCTCTTTTGAGAGATTTTTGTGTTTGTTGAGATGATCAAGTTGACAATAAAAAAGTGGAAAAAAATCTTTAAATATTTAGAGCTCTGCAAGTGTGTGGGAGAGAGAGAGAGAGAGAGAGAGAGAGAGAGAGAGAGAGAGAGAGAGAGAGAGAGAGAGAGAGAGAGAACGCTTTCAATGGTAGAAGGGTCTTTTGGTGTGTATTCTTTAAGTAAAGACTCCTGCATTAACATGAAGGGTTTCTTATTCTAGTAGAGGTTGGATGAGATCATACTGCATCCATGAAATTAATTCTGTGAGATTCCTAGTCTGACCTTGCCTTCAGGTGGATTCAAACTTAAATACCACTGCAAAAAGATGAAAGTCAATATTGTTTGTAAAGAACTCAGAAGAAAGGGCTTCAAAAACAATGTTTAGTAATACCCAACTATTTTCACACCCTTCTCTGTGAGGAATTCACCCTTGAGTCTGGCCCAAATGCCTTCCTGAGAAAAGTTTTATCTTATTTCTCTTGTTCTCATAAGAAGGGGAATTAAGAATAGCTGGTGTCCACACTATCACTAGAATTCCTAGAATTCAGTCATAGAAGGAAGTTAGGATAGAAGAGTCTTTGAAGATTCCTTGTTTTGTAGACAAGAAAACTGATACCAAGGGAGGTTAAATGACTTGTGGCCATTCTGCTGGCATGTTGTATAGATGCTGACTGGGCTAGATATGTACAAGGCCACAAATGGAGCTGATGGCAGAGCTAGAAACCAAACTTGAGTCTTCTGACTCTCAGTCCAGTGTACCTTTCATTTTATCACATGCTCCTCTAGAGTCTTTCAAATTTCCCTAATTTAGACAATCTGCCAGGTTTGGCTCACAACCAATCCCTACAGGCCACTGAGTGCTATCCATTCCAGAATTCTAGCAACCTTATGTATGTTTGCCCAATTCCCTTTGTTCAGCCATTGCCAGGTAAAAAAGATATCCAAAGGCCAACTGAGCTGTTCATGGGTCATATAAACTATACCAGACAAAATATGATCTTGCTTTCATCACTGCTCATTCTATACTGGTAGACATTGAGCTGGGGATGGGGGAGTGTGGAGAATAACAACTAAGCCTCAAGCCCTATCTTTGTGAATTTAGGACAATCTCCCTACAGAGAAAGGATCTCTACAGCAATCCTTGTAGTGCTGAGGATTCCTACCTTCTACCCTCACTAGGCAACACTTTCACCCATTAAGCCATTCTGAAAATACCTGCTTATGGCAACTACTTTCTCCTTTTACTTAGTCTCTAGCCTTACTGGAGACACACTCCCCAAACACTCATTCATGGTAAATACAGCCTGTTTCTTCTCATCTTTTACTGTAAGGCTGAATGCACAATCAAAACAAACTCTCTCTACAACCACTGCTATGTTTACAGCACTCAAGCTGACCTCCAAACACTCAAAAAAGCACATTCATCTGGCTGCTTCCTGACATCCCTAAGTGATTCTCCTTCCCCTACCTCAGCATAGAATTTCAATGTCCCTCATGTTCCAGCCACCCACACACAATGCCAAGAAATGAAGAGGAAATGTTCCCATGGAAGAAGCACCACCTATGTTTGTCCTCCCCTCCGAGTCCTGAAGTATCCAAAGCTGCTATATGTCAACCCTTCCACATCCTCATCACTCACTCTTACAGCTTGCCTGGAGAATTATGGCTCCTGTGTTCTTAGTTAACTCAGTCTTAATTCAATTTAACAAACATTTGCTAAGCATCTGTTATGTGCAAGGCACAAGTTATATACAACATGGAAAATACATAGGAGAAAACCAGGAAGTAAGAAATAGTTATGGGAATTTGCATTGAATCAAACAATGTCTCAGGAAGGAGCCCCCTTCACTCCTATCCAAGAAATGACCCTAGTTTCCTTATCAATGGCACGCAAGCTCTGGCAGGTCCTGCTGAGCTGGAAATACACTAAATATCTATCAATGGCTAGCTCAGCTAAATTTGGAGAGGTTAGCTTCCAGGTGCTAATTCTCTGTTATGGTAGGGGGTCATGTCTACTAAGAAAGAGAGAATGGAATCTGCATCAGTGGAAGGAAATAATCAAAATGATGAAATCACAAATGAATCTTTGAGCAAATTAGTAGCATGAAATATTATTCCCACTCTGGATATTATTAACCAAAGTTGGACGGACATTCCTAGAATATCTTCTTGTTGTTTGGCTTTTGTATCCCCAGTGCTTGGTAAATTCTTAATAAATGTTTGGTGATTAACTGATTCACCTCTTCCATTCTACTTACTCTCCAGGATGATCATCCAAGAAGTCTCAATTTCTTTAGCAATTAAATACCAAACCATAATACACCAGTCTATATTATACTATTCATACACATTTGCAGAGTAAATTAAATTCTGCCTTAGACTTGTGAGTCCATCACATAATTTGATTCAACAAACATTAAATTCTCATTATTTGCTGACCAATGTATTGGCCACTTTGAATATGCAGAAGAAAAATCAGTTTTCTGCCATCAAGAAGGTTCCAGTTGGAGAATCACAAAATCTCAGAGACAGAAAGAATTGTAGAGACCATCTAATTCAACCTATGCCTGAAAAAAGAGTCCCTTTATAAAAAGGTCATCCATCCTTTTCTTAAAGTCCTTCAGGTAGGAATAACTTATTACCCTCCAAGACACCCCAGTCCACCTTTAAATATCCTTAAGTGTTAGGAAATATTTTCTTAATAAGAGGTCTAAATCTGCCGTTCTGTAACTTCTACCCATTATTAGTTCTATACTCTGGAGCCAAGTAGTAAATCTAATTACTCCCCATGAGAGCCTTTCAAATACTTGAGGACAACACTTATTTTTCCTCTACCTCTTTTCTTCTTCCTACTGAATAGTGTTCACATGAGCTTGAGTCTTTTCATCATGTTAGTCATCCTCTTCAGGACACTCTCCAATATATATGGGTAAATCTTTATGTCCCATGAAATAAAGATAAGACATTCCTAAAGTGTAGCACCAAGAACTAAATAAAATACTCTGGACATGTTCTTATCAGGGCAAAGTATAGCAGAAATATCATCCCTCTTTCCTAGACACTTTGCCTCTCTCAATGAAGCTTAAGATAACGGTAGCCTTTTTTGGCTTCCATATCATACTGTTAATTCTTGTTGTTCCCAGAGTTCCCTACAACCCCCACATATTCTCCAGCCAAATTTCTATCTAGTCATTCTTTCCCAATCTTATATATCTAAAACTGATTTTTTAATACTAAGTAAAATATTTTATATTTATCACTATTGAAATTAATCTTGCTATATTTGGTTTGACTTTGCAGCTTGTCATAGTCTTCTTGGATCATGGTCATGGCATATATTAATGGTCCCCCAAAATTTTATATTACCTGAGAATTTGATAAGTATATACCCAATGTCACCACCCAAGTTTTTTCAGGGGAAAGATATTTGAAAGCACAGGATAAAGAAAAATCCTTTGGGCCCTCCACTGGACATCTTCCTTTGAGAGGGATACTATTAATAACTACTCTGGAGTTCCAATTATTCAACTACTTCCAAATCCTCCTGTTTTATCATATCGTCTATAGATCTTGAAGTAGCCCACAAAGATAATCTGAGCCATGTTTCAAAGACTTTGCTAAAATCTAGGTAACCCAAACCCACAGCATTTCTCTGTTCTACAGATCTGATGATAGATCACTCTGACATCAAATTAGGAAATGAAGTTAGTCTGGGAGGACCTGTTTTTGATGAAGTCATACTGGCTTTGTGATAATCTACAATGTAGGGGTGGGGTGAGAAATAGTCACAGTACTCTCATAAAAATTAAACTGAGAAAAGTAGTCTTAGAAATTAAATAGAGAGACAGAATGAAGGGATCTGTTAGGAAGCAGAGGGATATCCTTTAGCTGGGGGCATCTGTGAAGGTCTCAAAATAGCTCCAGAGTTTAATCCTATTAAGTGAGAGCAAAAGTTCAGTGGCCTGCCCATTGTAGATGCTATCTTTCTGGAAGGAGATGTGATCCTAGCAATATTCTTGGAATGCAGCTTCATCCTGGATACAAGTGGTAGTTTATCTCCACACTTTGTAAATGTAACCCCACATTCTCTGCTTAGTAAAATAAGGATCTGGGTTGGCCTAGTGGCCCCTGGATAGTTATGTTCCTTTGAGTAACCAAACCTGTTCAAACTATGGCTGAGATGAGATATGAGTCATCCCACAAAGAATGAATCTAAGGCTTCCAATTAGGTAGATCTCCTAGAGAGGGAAAGCGCATTATAAAATATTTTTCTCTTTTAGTAAAGTAATATGGTCAGGTTTGAGGAAGATCACTTTGACAAGTGAGTGGAGAATGGACTGGATTGAGAAGTGGTTTGTGGGAGGAAGACCATCAGCAGTCTATTTTAATAGTCCAGGCATGAAGTGATGAATATTATTAGATATGCAAAATGATTTTGGAAAATTAGAAGCCTACACAATTCATGGTAGTATCATTACTATCATATCCTATTGGTTCTATTCCTAAGTATGCCAATTTGAGAAGATAAAGTAATTTCCTGAATTCCAAAGACAACCCTGTAAGATAAGGAGACCATGTCTCAGGTATTTTCATGCACAGAGAGCATTGCATAAATGTTAGCTGACAAGGAGGGTGTTTGATATCTTAGCATTCAAGAAGAATATTCCAGATGCTGAAAGTTCTCTGGCTATGTAAGTAGGAGTTCTTTCCTCTTCATTACCCCAGCTTAGTCATCTGAAATCACTAATGTGTAAGTCACTTTCCAAGCTTCCAAAGAAGGTTACAAGGCATAACTATTCCCCCAATGCCTAGGACGATCTCTTCCCCAGTCTCCAACTCTTAGAATCCCTGACTTCATAGCAATACAATAATCCAGGACAATTCTCAGGGACTTATGAGAAAGAACGCTATTCACATCCAGAGAAAGAACTGTGGAAGTGGAAACAAAGAAGAAAACAACTGTTTGATCACATGTGTTGATGGAGATATGATTGGGGATGTAGACTCTAAGCAATCGCCCTGATGCAAATATTAATAATATGAAAATAGATCTTGATCAATGTCATATGTAAAACCCAGTGGAATTACTCATTGGCTATGAAGAGTGGGGAGGGAAATTACATGAATCATGTAACCATGGAAAAATATTCTAAATTAATGAGTTAAATACATTTTTGAAGCCCCCCTCCCCCAAAAAGAATCCCTGGTTTCAGGGGCAATTTGGTGGCTCAATGCATAGAGTGCCAGGCCTGGAGTTGGGAGAACCTGGGTTCAAATCTGGCCTTAAACACTTCCTAACTGTGTGACCCTAGGAAAATAACTTAACCGCAATTACTTAGCCCTCACTGCTCTTCTGCCTTAGACTAGATACTTGTCTCAATTCTAAGAAGGTAAGGGTTTAAAAAAATCCCTGGCTTCCTTCAAGATTCAGATCAAATCTCCCCTTCTACAGAAAACCTTTCCTGGTCTCCTCTAACTGGTAGGGCCATCCTCCCTATGGTTACCTTCCATCTACTAGGTATTTATTTGTTCTCCTTAACTCATCTTTTCTGTTCTCCCTCATTGGGATATCAGCTCTTTGAAGGCAGAGGTTTTTTTTTTTCCTTTGTGTCTCCAGCACTTAGCATAGTTCCTGATACATAGTAAGTGCTTTAAAAATGCTTAGTTGATTGATCTATTGATCACATCAAAAAATTTAATCACATTCAAACAAAGCCCAGTCAGACTCAATATCTGCCAAACTGACAAAGACATTTTTTATTTGAAATAAAAATGTATTAGACATCCAAACATTCTTAAGAATGGGAAAAAAAAACATGTATTTTTCTCTAAGTCTTCCTGTAACCAATTTGTGAAAATCACTTAGAGTCCTCCAATGTCCCTTAGAACCAAGCAAACATCTTCATTTCGTGGTGAGTCAGGTATGACTGTCTAAAAGATGGTTTCTCATTGAAATGGTTAGGGCACTGGACTTGGAATCAGAAAGATCTTAGTTCAAATCCTGCTTCAGACATTTTGTAGTTATATGATCCTGGGCAAGTCATTTAATCTATTATACTTCCTCTCTCATATGTAAAATGAAGGGTTTGAACTCCATTGCCAGCTCTAAATATATGATCCTATGTTTCTATTTTCTTATTATGAATTGAAAGAGAAAAAACTTACCAACAAAAGTTCATTTCTATTTGTTTCATTCACCAAAATATCTATTTATGCCTATTGAATTTTAAGGGTTTTGTTGTTCTTTCAAAGATCTACAGAAGGGAGACAAACTTATCTACTAAATAGAGGTTCTTTCAGCTCCTAGTGCCACTTCCTGTTATTTCCATGGAAACAGGTCCTTGCTCCTAAACAGAAATGACATTAATAATCAGGTGTCTATAGTCACACAAAAGGGAGGAAAAGGGACAGAAATTACCAACTATTCCTTCCTACGTCACTGGGGAATACAAGGGAGGAGAATCCAAACTGGGAAGTGGCTAAATGTTCTTCAAGAGCCCCTTTTTCTTTTCAGAATAGAAAAGGGACTCTACTCACTTACTTGACTTTTATTTCTAATCGCTCTCATTGCCAACCAATGGTAAGAAAAACTTGGCATTGCTAACAAGGTCTTGTAATGAAAACTTCTCAGACTGGCCATGAGGGATGCTAGAAAAGCATAAGTCAGAAAATATGCATTCATGTCCTAGCCCTGCCCCTGTCCAGCCAGAAGGCTCATTTCACATTGTTTGCTCATCTGTCAAGTGAAAGGGTTAAACTAAATATTCCCTTGTATCCCTTCCAGATCCAACAGAGTATGATTTCATATAAATTAAAGAATCTTAGGCTAGCCTCCTGTTCTACTCTAAAGTCCGCCCAAGCTCAGCAAGCTCAGCATTACCATTTATAGTCAAGCAAAGAGATCAGAGCATTTTCATCAAATACTTGGGATAAAAAAAGAAAAGTGTGTTTGAGTGATGTAGTACCTTACCCTTTTCATCTCTTTTAATCTGTGTTTAGATGATAGCAAACAAACAGATGAAAAGAAGAAAACAAATGTCAAAAATCGGGAGCTTTCCAAATAGCTAAACAGTTGACATTCTATAGATCAGATTTGTATGACTGAATTTTTCACTTTCCACCTAGATGTTTTTTTCTCATGTTTGACACAGCTTTGGGTCTTAGTAATTAAATTTAAGTCAAGCCAACTTGATTCAAAAGGTAGGAGGAAGGGAGCATCCAGAAGCCACACTATCTAAGGTTTCAGAGCTCCTCTAGGGAATTGTAATTTCTGTAAAGAAAGCTTTTGTGTTTGCTGGTCAGTTACTTTTCAGTCATATCCTACTATTTGAGACCTACTATTTGAGAGGCAGACAAGGTTATAACTAGCCCAGTGTCACACAGGTAGTAAGGGTCTGATGCCAAATTTGAACACATAACAATGAGTCTTCCTGACTCCAGGTCTGACATTCTAGCCATTTCACTATCTAGCTGCCCTATAAAGAGAGAAGGAACAAGCAGTTAAGAGTGGTACAGTAAAAAGAGATCTGGATCTAAAGTCAAAGAAATTGGGTTCAAATCCCACCTCTGTCATCCTGGTTGACTTTGGACAAATATCCTCATCTCTCTCAGCCTCAGATTTTTTCCTCTATAAAATTAGGAAGTTGGATTAGGTGATTTCTTGGGTCTCTTCCATCTGTAAATCTATGAACAATCAGGTCTAATCATGAGAGAGAGAGAGAGAGAGAGAGAGAGAGAGAGAGAGAGAGAGAGAGACAGAGACAGAGACAGAGACAGAGAGAGAGAAGGAGAGAGAGAGAGAGAGAGAGAGAGAGAGAGAGAGAGAGAGAGACAAAGAGAGAGACAGAGACAGANGAGACAGAGAGAGAGAGAGAGACAGAGAGACAGAGAGAGAGAAGGAGAGAGAGAGAGAGAGAGAGAGAGAGAGAGAGAGAGAGAGAGAGACAAAGAGAGAGACAGAGACAGAGACAGAGAGACAGAGAGAGAGAAAGAGAGACAAAGAGAGACAAAGAGAGAGACAGAGACAGAGACAGAGACAGAGACAGAGCACAAACCCTTGGAGTACTATAACCTTTTCATCCTGGCTTCATAATTGGAAATCTACATTCAGAAACTAGAACTATCTTCCTGCATCTAGGCCAGAGGAGCTTGAATGATTGACTGAACTTTTTCTTTTAATATTTTGATGACTGTATTTCAATATACATTATTCCCTTTGTGATCATGTATACTTTACACATTTGCAAATATTATTCTGCAAAGGGTTCCAAAGGCTTCACAAGATTACCAAAAAAATCCAGGACACAAGAAATATGAAGTACCACTGAGGCAGGGGTATAGGATAGATACCAGAGGGAAGCAGATCCAATTAGTGTCCCTGAAGTTTTTTGGTTGCATTCAGACATCTATATCATTCTTCCTCTACCGCTCTGAAAATCATAATGAGGACAAAATAAGGTGGAAAGAATACTAGCTCTGGGGTTAGAGGACTTAAGTGAAAAATCTTATTTTTGACACTCACCATGTATTCTTGGGTAAGTCACTAAAATGTGAAAAAAAATTTTAAAGAAGTTGGAACAAAAGGCCTCTGAGATTCCTTTAAATTTATGATCCTATGACTCCATTTAAAACACTGAGATGAGGATTGAGAGCCAGGCCTAGAGACAGAAGATCCTGAGTTCAAATCTGGCCTTAGACACTTCCTAGGTTTGTGACCCTGAGCAAATCACTTAACCCCCATTGCCTAGCCCCTACCATTCTTCTGCCTTGGAACAAATAAAGAGTATCAATTCTAAGATGGAAGGTAAGGACTTAAAAACTGTAACCATTTAAAACACCAGAAGATAACTTAGGAAATTGACTAGGGAAACATTATTTTAGGATTTTCCACATTAGTATGAATTTGAAATTCTAAGAAACTGAGAGCAACATCTTTAAGTGGAGCTAAAAAGGCAAATGTTTAAAACCAATTCACTCTATAATATTACAGTCTATCTAAGGACCAAAGAGATAGAGATGGAAAGGACCTCAGAAGTGATCGATGCCAATCACCTCATCTTGCAAAACAGGAAACCAAGGTCCAGAGATGTTAAATGATAAAAGTCAGGGAGACAGGAAGGAATGATGCCAGGATTCAATCATGGAACTCTGATTCCAAATCTAGCAACTGTTCTAGTATCCTACATTGCCTTATATCTCAGAAGAGGCAAGTAATACACATCTAGCCAATTCAAAATGTTGATATGTGCTGCTAGCAAAGTTTTCTACTCTTGTCTTCAATTCTGTAAACCCTTCTTAGTTTGAATATGAGATGAGATTTCATCATTTTTATTTTTTTAACTTACCCTGCAACTGGCTTGTTCACTTGACATCACTAAAACCAACCAGCAATCTTATCACATAATATGTGTTAACGTCTCTAGTCATAATGCCTTATCAACAATCAGACTGTGCATATATGTGCTCTATAATAAAAGTTCAAACCTATTTGGATAGATTACTGCCTCTCTTTTGGGCCTCTGCTTCCTTACTTATAAAATGAAGAGCTTGGAAATCAGTCTCTCCAATGTCCCCTCTGCCCCTCACAATCTAAGATTCCATGAAACAGTGAAATGCTCTAAGAAATACAATAATTAACCTAACTCATTTTCATTAATGCTTTTGTTGAACTCTCAGTCCTCATTTCCTAAAGATAAAGACCTAATGACATGTTACTTTGCCATTGGTCAAGAATAGTTTAAAGAAAAGTCTTTGAGATCTATTTCAGAATGTCAAGTATCTGAGGGACAGTAAATCTTAAAATGAAGCTTTATTAGATCATGATTCTCATCCTTCCCAAACCTACTATGAGGTTTTCTGACATTCTTCCTGTTTTAAATTTCTCTCCTCTAGGCTCTTATCTTTCTTCCCATCCCAATTCCCTCCTCTCTGTCTCCCATGCTGGGAAATATTGCTCCGGCATCTCTGTCTGGATTCCCTGGATTCCTTTAAGGCTCAGTTAAAATTTTACCTTCTGCAAGAAGTCTCTCTGTTCTCTTTTAATGCTAAGGCCTTCCCTCTGTAATTATCTTCTCTTTATATTGTATATAGCTTGTTTGTTATTTATGTTTGGGGAGCCCTGTCTTTGGTGCCCCCCAACCAGTTGCTTTATTTTTCCCTTTCTCATTCCCCAATTGGCTATATTCCCCAGATTTTCACCCAGAAGCATTAAAGAAGAAGGCACGACAGCATTCATTGGTTAAGGCTAACATCTAGTTCTGTGTGGGCATGGACACTGCTCCCATTCTAATGAAAATTATGTAGGTTAACAATAGACATATGCACACACTCATTTGTAGTCCTACTAGGTAATCCTAAAAGATTAACCACTTAGTTTTGACCTCGCACTAGACTTACAGTAAGATTGGTGGCAGAAATTAAGAGTACATGCATGAACTACCTCAATTCACTAAGCATTTTATTAGGTTCCTACTATGTTCCAATCAGTGTGGTAGATCCTCACAAGGATAAAAATAAAACACGCTCTTATTTCAAAATGCTTATATTGTATTCATAGTAGTACTTTGTGGTAGCAAGAAACTAGAAACAAAGTATTTGCCCATCAATTAGTGGAAATAGCTGAACAAATTGTGCAGCATAAATGTAATGGAACACCATTGTACCCTCTTCAAAGAGATCTGTGATCGCATCAATTTGAATATGCCTGCCAACAATGCAGATCAAAACCCTGCCATAAAGGACCTATATTTAAAAAAGACCTGTATAAATACATTTGTAGTGCCTTTTAGTGGTAGCAAAAAAAATATGGAATTAGAGAGGATGCTCATTAGTTAAGGAATGATTAAACAAGTTGTGGTAAGTGATTGTGATGGAATACTGTTGTGCTATAAGAAATGACAAGCAGGATGCTCTCAGAAAAACCTGGAAAGACTTAACATAAATTTATGCAAAGTGAAATGATCAGAACCAGGAGAACATTGTGCATAATAATGGCAATATAATCATCTGTGAAAAACTTGGTTACTTCAATCAATACAATGATTCAAGACAATTCCAAAGGACCCATGAAACAAAAAAATATCTACCTCCTGAGAGATCTGATGAACTTTCAGTGCAGACTGAAGCATACTCTTTATTCACTTTGTGTTTCTGGATTCTATTTTTTTTTGCAACATGGCTAATATGGAAATATGGTTTGCAAAGTTTCATAAGTATAATTGATGTCATATTGCTAGCCTTCCCAAAGTATTCAGGGGAACTAGGAGGAAGAGAATTTGGGACTCAGATTTTTAAATGTTAAAAAATAATAATATTTTTAAATCCTTCTAGTTGTGCCCTTCTATCCTGCATCACTCTTGCCCTGTGTTCCCTTATTGAACTGTGGCATATGATAAATAGGAGGAAGTCAGAAAAACAAAGGAAGATTTCTATGAAGTGATACAGCCAAAGAAAGCATAAGCAAACAAAATACACAATTACTACAAAAGTATAAATGAAAACAATACTAAAATGCAGCTGAACTCAGATTTATTCCAAAAAACAATCTTAGTTACAGAAAACAGAAAAGTAAATATCTACCCCACATCTTCCATGAGGTTAAAGGGAATGCTGCAGGTGTGGAATATTGTATACACTGTAAGACATGTTTGGTTTTGCTTAAATATTTTCCTTTGTTACAAGAGAGATTTCAATGTAGAAAAAGGGATATGACACTGGGAAATGATTAAGATTTTTTAAAAAACAACCCAAATGCATGAATTTTTTTAAAAAAGGGAAAAATGACTAAAATGAAAATCACTTAGTTAAATTTAAGCACCTTCTACCTCTATATGAGGAAAGGCAAAGAAAAAACTCACAAAGAACATCTCATGTTTTAAAAAAAATTCTAATCAACAAAATCTACTTGGGGGGAGTCTAGTTTTCTCAGTGGTTAGAGAATCAGGCCTGGATAGGGAAGGCTCTGGGTTCAAATAAGAACATTTATTTCGGATATTTCCTAGCTATGTGACTGGGCAAGTCACTTAACCCCCATTGCCTAGCCTTTACTGTTCTTCTGCCTTAGAAGCAATGAATAATATTGATTCTAAAATAGAAGGTAAGGGTTTAAAAAAAGAAAGGAAAGGGAAAGGAAAAAAGGAAAGGACAGGAGAGGGGAGGAGGGGAGAGGAGGGGAGGGGAGAGGAGAGGGGAGGAGAGGAGAGGGGAAGAGAGGAGAGGAGAGGACAGGAGGAGAGAGGAGAGGGGAGGAGAGGAGGGGAGAGGGGAGGA
>NC_058134.1:112815888-112826712 GCF_016433145.1 Gracilinanus agilis | reverse complement strand
AGAGAGGAAAGGAGAGGAGAGGAGAGGAGAGGAGAGGAGAGGAGAGGAGAGGAAAATGAAACTATTAGGATCAAAAGAAAATTTGTATTGACAGACTATCTTTATGTCACAAAAATAGCTTAATTTAATCAGAAAACCCCAGCTCCAAAGAGGTTTAAATAAGCAGCCAAGACAAATAGATTATTCCAATCAAGGGCAAGTTGAAGCCATTGTACATTAGTTGCAGAAACATAAATCAACTAAATTAATCTTGGGTCACATCAATCATAGGAAGAGATGAAAGTCCTCTCTGTTCAAGATCTGCTACTCTTCAGAGATTGCAGAAATCACATGTAACTCTTATTCTCTCCTCTTGTAAAACAAATTGAATCAAAAATTTTATGAATCCTAAAATTCATTGCTTATTGTAGACAGGTAATAATTCATTTTTACATAGCACAATACAAATTGTTTTCCTTTTAGCACCCCCTGAGGAAAATAGTATAATTAGTATGATAGTCTCCATTTTATATGAGCAAATTGAGAATCCAAGAGGTTAAATGACTTTCCCATGGCCAAACAGCTAGGGATTTATAAACAGGGAGTCAGACTCTACTTTTTCTGTTTTATTTATTATTTCCTACTTAATTTTTCCCACTTAAATGTAAAAAATAATTTTTGGTGTTAATTTTCTAAAATTGTGAAATCCATATTCTTTTTATCCCTCCCTTTCCAACCCACTTCCTGAAACAGTGAGCAATTTGCTATTCGTTATACATGTGCTACTATCATACAAAACATATTTCCATATTCATCGTGCTGTGAAAGAAGACATTTTTTTAAAAGCCATGCAATGAGGAAACTAAACTATTACTCTTTGTATATGATATGATGGTGTACTTAGAGAATCAACTAAAAACTAGTTGAAATAATAACTTCAGCAAAGTTGCAGGATATAAAATAAACTCACATAAATCATCAGAATTTATATATATGTATATATATAAATTAATAAATACTAGATATATATATATATATTACCAACAAAGTCCAGTAGTTAGAATTAGAAAGAGAAATTTCATTTAAAATCACTATAAACTATATACAATACCCAGGAATCTACTTGCCAAGGCAAACACAGGAATTATTTGAACACAATTACAAAACACTTTTTATACAAATATAGTCAGATCTAAACAACTGGAAAATATTAATTGCTCATGGGTAAGCCAAGCTAATATAATTAAGATGACAATTCTTCCTAAGTTAATTTATTTATTCAGTGCCTTACCAAACTACCAAATAATTATTTTATAGTACTAGAAAAAATAACGAAATTCATCTGTAAGAACAAAAAATCAAGAATATCAAGGGGACTAATGAAAAAAAATGTGAAGGAAGGAGTCTTAGCAGTATCAGCTCTCAAACTGTACTATAAAGCAACAATCAAAACAATCTGGTACTGGTTAAGGAATAGAATGGTAAATCAATGGAACAGATTAGATACACAATATGCAGAGGTGAATAACCTTAGCAACCTAGTGTTTGATAAACCCAAAGATCCCAGCTTTTGGAATAAGAACTTAATAACAAAACCTGCTGGGAAAACTGGAAAACAGTACGGGAGAAGCTAGGTATAAACTAATATCTCACACCCTGTACCATGATAGGGTCAAAATTGATGTATGATTTAGATATAAACATATAGATAGATATAGATAGATATAGATATAGATATAGATATAGATATATATAGATATATAGTGACACCATCACTAAATTAAGGGAACACAGCATAGTTTATCTGGCAGATCTTTGGAGAAGGGAAGAATTTATAAGAGATAGAGAGTATTATAAGATGTAAAAGGATTAATTTTTATTATATTAAATTAAAAACATTTTGTATAAACAAAACGAATCCAACCAAAATTAGAAGGGAAACAACAAATTGGGGGGAAAATCATAAAAAATGTCTCTGATTAAGGTCTAAATTCTCAAATTTATAAAGAACTAAGTCAAATTTATAAGAATACAAGCCATTTCCCAATTGACAAATGGTCAAAGGATATGACCAAGCAATTTTCAGATGAAGAAATCAAAGTCATCAGTAATCATATGAAAAATGTTCTAAATCACTAGATTAGAGAAACAAAAATTAAAATAACTCTGAGGTACCACCTCACACCTATCACCATACAGAAAATAAAATGAAACTGGTCTGTTTCAATCTGCATTCGTACTCTATCAGTTCTTTCTCTGGAGATGGATGGCATTTTTCATCTTAAGCCTGTTGGGATTATTTTGAATGACTGCATTGCTAAGAATAGCTAAATCCTTCATAGTTGTTCACTGTAGTACATTGCTGTTAACTGTGAGCAATGTTGGCCCTGATTCTGTTCACTTCAATCTGTATCCATTCATGTAGATCTTCCCAATAAACTATAAACTTCTTGAAGACAGGAATCAGTTAATCGACAGGCATTTATTAAATACCTAGCATATGCCAAGCATGCATATATGTATATACTGTATATACATATACACGTAAATATACACATACACACATATCATATAACTTCCCTAATAGAATCAATAGAATGTAAGCTTGTTGAGGGCAGAACTGTCACATTTCTTTGTCCAGTGCCTAGCAGAGTACTTAGCATATGTGTCAAATACATGTTTGTTGATTGAGTTTTCAAGTGCATACACACATATGCTTCCATAGATACACAAAAGGTATATATAAAATATATAGGCACTATGTTAGGAATAGTGATGGGAAAGTACTATCATCTAGGGTAGTAATAACAGGAAAGATTTCATGTAATAGGTGGTATACACAAGCTAAGGTCTGAAGAAAAATGGGAATTTTAACCAAAGAAGATATAACAGGAGGCACATTCAAAGCAAGGAGGATAAACTTTGCAAAGACACAGAAGTGAGAGACAAAGTGCTGTATATAAGGAACATCAAGAAAACCAGTTTGAGCTATAGTATGTGTGAAAAGGAAAATAATTTCTAATAAGTCTGGAAAGGTTAGCTGGTTCCAGGTGGTATAGGGCTTTCAAAGCTAATTAGAAGAATTTTTATTTGATCCTAGAGATGACAGAGAGCCACTGGTATTTATTGAGCAGGGGAGTGGCACTATCCCAGGAAGCAAATTTCTATTTTTTTAACAGTACCCCAAATTCCCTAATATTTCTCATATACCCATGATATACCCATACTTTTGTTTCATTAGAATTATTTGCCAGAGGGGCAGCAAGGTGGCACAGGGGATAGAATGCCAGGCCTGGAGTCAGGAAAACCTGGGTTCTAATCTGACCTCAAATACTTCCTCGCTATGTGACCCTGGGCAAGTCATTTAACTCCAATTGCCTGGCCCTCGCTACTCTTCTGTTTTCGAATTTATATTAGGACAGAAAGTGAGGGGGGGTTGATTACCAGAAATATGAATACCTCATGTTAAAAAAATCAGATATACAAAAATATTTCAAGAAAAAAAGTGTAAACTGCAAGTCAGGAAGTATGGTTCCATTATGAGCTCTGCATGAACTCTGGTGCTATCTCTGAACCTCAACTGGAGCAAATTACTATGGCTCTTTGGTCCTCAATTTCCATAATTTTTAAACGGGAGCTTGTACTAGATGTTCTCCAAAGCCCTAGCAATTCTTAAATTGTGTACTTCTAAAATGAAAACTTTCAAAGCAAAAAGAAAAAAAATGTGAAGGGTTGTTGGGGGATTATCTGCATTACAAATGGGCTCCTAGATTTATAATATATATTCACCCCAGGATTCCTTTCACTAGAATGCTCCTTAGGATATTTAAAGTATCTCTGGGTTTACAAAGTCTTAATTTACTTGCAACTCTTCAGGAACTTATCTGCATAAAGTGAGAGCTAAATATACCAGGATTCTTTTAAAGACCAGTTTCCCTTTGTGTCCTACTGTTTTGAAGGTGCCCAAAGAAACTGACTTATTTATTCTTTTTCTTTTTAAACCCTTAACTTCTGTCTTAGAATCAATACTGTGTATTGGTTCTAAGGAGGAAGAGTGCTAAGGGCTAGGTGATGGGGGCTCAGTGACTTACCGAGGGTCACACAGCTAGGAAGTATCTGAGGCCAAATTTGAACCCAAGACCTCCCATCCATAGGCCTGGCTCTCAAACCACTGAGCCACCCAGCTGTCCTTACTTAAAATGAGGCAATAAGTTATCTATTTAAAATAAGGTTTTACAGTTTCCCATCGATTACTATCCTTGGGTCAGAGTAGGTCATCTCTCCGGGTTAACAGTGGCACAACTGGACTGGCCACACTCCATATTAACTTTGGCCACAGAAGGATCAGTTTCACATGCAATACCCAGACCAGTTTGAGACTGCACTCCTCAGGCCAAGTGGCTAAAAGCACACCCAGATAGGAGGCTTTACAAGCCGGAAACATGGGAAGGTGGCCCAGGAGTGTATTGGGCAGTTGAACAAGCTGGTCTGGAGCCAAAGGATCATAAATGTAGAGTTGGAAGGAACCTCAGAGATCATCTAGTCCCACCTCCTTGATTTATGGATGAGGAAACCAAGGATCAGAGATGTTAAATGAGTCATCTTTCTGTCTCCAACTCAAACTCTTTAGCGACTAAGTTATACAGTGATCAAAAATGATACTAATTTAGCAATGTTTGTTTTTGATTCCAAAGAGGAAACTTCCTTTGATCCTTAAGTAGGTAAATCCAGATGGTATTTTATCAACCTTCATTTTTAATGAATCTTTTCCTTTCCTCTCCTCTTCCCTTATCTCCTCTACCCTCCATTGCCCTCTCTTCTCCTCTTCCTCTCCCCTCCCTTCTCTCATCATCTTCTCCCTGCGTTTCACCCTTTCCTCTCTTTCCCTTCCTTCTTTTCTCTTTTCCTTTTCTTTCCACATAACACCACCAAATTTTCTAGTTTTTTTCTATAGCTATTTCACACTGTGAAACTTGTCAGACTTTTCTTCCAGTCTCTGTTTCTCTCTACACTATTTGACATTTTCATCCGCAGTCAAACCAGTATTGATATGACTGGATGTATACTAGTTCCTCCACATCCAGATCCACAACAATGGGGAAAATGAATCCATCACATGTTAGGTGACTGATCTACCCCACGGAGCAAATTGAGAAGAAGAGGTGCCCCCCCCCTCCTGACACAAGTTCTTCCTTAACTTCTCCAGTAATGCTTTCCTTTCAGATCAGTTCTACATTATCTTTGGTCACATAATTTCACTTCTCAGATTTCACACCTGTAAAACAAGGGAATCAGATAAGCAAATCTGTCAATTTTCTTCCAGCTTTAATCACCAACTGTATTGTAGATTGTGTCCCAGAAGTCCTAATCCAATTTTAAACTATTAAATCAGAAGACTTTAAACCTATTAAAACTTAGTAGTTTTAAGTCCCCAAAGTCCTATTGAAGCTTCAAGCTCTTAAAATTTTAAATCACTAGGGCTTTGGAAGAGTATAAGTTTAGAAATCAGAGAGAATGGGTTCAAATCCCAGCTTGATTCTTTACTATCTGAATTTATTTTTGTTCAGTCATGTCCAACTCTTTGTGATCCCATTTTGGGGTTTTCTTGGTCAAGATACTGGAGTAGTTTGCTATTTCCTTCTACACTTCATTTACAGATGGGGAAACTGAGGCAAGCAGGGTTAAATGATTTGCTGCAGGTCACACAGCAAGTAAGTGTCTAAGGCTAGTTATAAATGCAGGTTTTCCTGACCCCAGCCTTGGCATTCTATTCAATGAGCCACCTAACTGATCCTACTATCCATGAAATATTGGGCAAATCATTTAATAGCCATGAACCTTGATTTCTCAACTGTAAAGTGGACCAGTTGCCTTCTGAGGTGCCTTTCAGCTCTTAATCTATGACCCTATATGTCTTTTTTCTTCCTTTTTCTACGTGTTAATAAGTCACGTGATAATTAGTAGTTTGTTTTCAAGAGCATTAAAGGGAACACTGAGGAAGAGGTTGCTACTTGGGCTTGTCTCTTTGGAAAAAATGATCTGGGTTTCAGTTTTTCCACCTCAAAACCCTCAGTGACTCTGCTGTAGCATGACTCCAAGTGAGGAAACCACAAGGCCTGGGGGAGGGAAGAAAAATAGATTAAGAGACAGACAGATTCCATAAAATACAAGATTTTTTCAGAGGCTGCCAACTGAATAGCTGCTTCCCAAAAGGCCTAAAGAAAAAAATTATTCTCAATATTTTGAAATCAAATAGAGATATCCCCTCAGTACGTTCACGTGGTGAGATTTAGAATGGATAGAGAGGAGCAATTTAAGAATCATATAATCTTAGGTTTAGAGCCGGAAGGAACCTCAGAGGTCATCTGGCTCAACCCTCTCATCCCATCCCCAGGTGAGCAAACTGAGGCTCACAGAAGTGACTGACTTATTTAAAGTAAAACAAGAGGTAAGTAGAAGCACTGGGATGAGGGCATAGACTCCAGCTCAAGTGGTTGAAGATTTGGATTTGTAGATCACCAAGGTCAGTTCTATCTCCTGTTTCACCAGTGAGAAATAGAAAGAAGTGAGCTTTGTGCTTTGTGCACAGTTCTTGGCACATAGTAAGCACCAGTAAATGTCCGTGGACTTGAATTGAATAGATTCCCTTCCTTTGCCGACAGATCTACCTGGCCGAGCTCGGATGCCATTGGGCTGGGAGCAAGGGTGGGACCGGCTTCCTTCTTCTATATCAGTCTAAAGGAGCCCAAAGTAAGGAGGGTTGTTGTTGAAGTCCTGCTGTACAGATGAGTAAGGGTCTGCACCTCAAGATCACCACATGCTCAGACTTCACTAAGAAAGCAGGAAATAACTGCCTTCTAATTCCTTCTCTCTGCTCCCACTGTGGCTAGCAACCAGGCACCTGGGACCATCCACAAACACCCATCTATGGCTCCAGAGGCCAGGAGAGGCTGAGGGAAGGTAGAGAAGGAAGAGCACAAAGTAGAGGTCAGAAAGCTTGCCAGAGGGAAGGGACCACTACAGATCTGTCTCTGCTTCTGCCTCTGCCTCTGCCCCCACAGATCCCAGAAAATATTAGAGCTGGAAGGGACATTAAAGCTTAGCTCGTGCCATCCAAAGCATAGCTGGGCACTGAAATGTCACCCGCTTGAACCTCAGGGAGAGGCCACTCTGCTACTTTAAACAATGTTTATAAACTTTCTCTTTCATTATGGACTTGAGAAATATGCAGATTTCAATGTACAAATGATGGAAAAAAGAATATTTGGGGCACTATTTTAACCTTATTAGCTATCATGTAAGGATTGCTATTCCATAGTATCCACCACTATAGTTGAGGCATGGGGGTGACAGGCTAGGACCAAGTGAAGATGAATGTAGGGGGCAGCTGGGTAGGTCAGTGGATTGAGAGCCAGATTGAAAGAGGAGAAGTCCTGGGTTCAAATCTGACCTCAGACACTTCCTAGCTGTGTGACCCTGGCCAAGTCACTTAACCCCTATTGCCTAGCTCTTACCACTCTTCTGCCTTGGAACCAATACACAGTATTGATTCTAAAATGGAAGGTAAATGTTTGAAAAAAAAAAGATGATGATGAATGTCACTAGTGATATAATTAGATACATAGGGCCAAGACATTTATAAATTTCTAAGCATGTGCAAAGTCTTAGACAGCCCTGAGCTAATCTGACCCTCCCTTTAGGACCCCAGAATCATTAAATGACTTGACCACAATCACATATAACAAGTTAGTGGCAAAGTTAGGACTAAAATCAGTCACTCAGTTAGCTAATAGGAATTAAGTCATCAGCTCCTATGGGCCAGACACTGTGCTAAATGATGGAAATACAAAGAAAGGCAAAAGGCAATTTCTGCCCTTGAGAAGGTCACAGTCTAATAAGGCTGCAGTACCAGGCTCTAATAAGAATAAAAACTAACATTTCTACAGCACTTACGATGTGCCAGGAACTGAACCTAAGTGATTTATAATCATAATCTCATTTGATCCTCACAACAACTCCATTATACCCCCACTTAACTTAATAAATAAGGAAACTGAGGCAAAGAAAGGTTAAGTGACTTAACCAGGGTCACACCACTAGTAAGTATATAAGGCTAGATTTGAACTCGGGTCTTCCTGACTAAGATCCTCTTATCTACTGTACTACCTAGCTGACTCTAGGCTTGTGCCCTTTCCATTACAGACCATCAAAGAATAGCAATGGCTGCAGCATCTGAGCAGAAAGAGAAGCTGCAAGGACAAGGGTTAAGAAGGATGACTGCCCAAGCCACTGATCAATAGTCACTATTCTGTTTCTACTATCTCACTGGGTATGTTTGAATGGTGACCATCGAGTCTCTCATATTTGTGGCCATTAGGTATTGTACTAAGTCCCTCAGTAAAGTAAATATAAATATACATATAGTTATATTCATAATGTAGCATATTATAAATATATATACTAGAGTTTTCTTTGCCATTTCGTGTTGTTTTATCTTCTATTTTACAAATTTCTCTTTTAATCGGACAATTTCTTCTTTGATGCTTGCTTTCAGTATATTAATTTGTGCATTTTCTAATTTATTTAATTCAGCATATTGATTTGTGCATTTTCTAATTTATTTAATTGCCCCCACAAATGATTAACTTTTTCTCTCACATAAATATAAGCATTCAAGGATATAAATTTATCATTAACAAGCTTTGGTCATTGTTCAGTTTTTCAAACGTAGCAAACTCTCCATGACCTCATTTTGGCATTTTCTTGGCTAAGATACTAGAATGATTTGCCATTTCCTGCTCCAGCTCATTTTACAAATGAGGAATCTAAAGCAAACAGGGTTAAGTGACTTGTCCAGGTACCAGAGCTAGATTCTGAAGCTGGATTTGAACTCAGGTTTTCCTGACTCTAGGTTTGATGCTCCCTCCACTGTGGTACCTAGTTGCCCATTTAAGGAGACAGATTCTTTTTTTTTAATCATATAAATTTAGTTTAGGTGACTGAAAGGTAGGCTAATAAAACAATGACTATATTGAAAATAAGGAAATTTGGCTTTAGGCCAATGTCCTTTAATTTGTTTCTGTGGTACCTGAGGTGAGATGTTTGTAGATTTGTAAAGGATTAGAGCTAGGGCCCACAGAACTCAGCTAATCCAACTGCCTTATTTTATAGATAAGCTTAAAAAAAAACCTTACCTTCAGTCATAGAATTAATACTGTATATTGGTTCCAAGGCAGAAGAGTAGAAAGGGTTAGGCAACAGGGGTTAAGTGACTTGCCCAGGGTCACACAGCTAAGAAATGTCAGAGGTCAGATTTGAACCTAGGATTTCCCATCTCTAGGATTGACTCAATTCACTGAGCCACCCAGCTACTCCCTACAGATAAACTTTTAAGGCCTAGAAAAAACAAACTGATTTGCCCAAAGTCACATACCTTGTTAACAAAAATACTGGGACGTGAACCAAATCTCCTTATTTCCCGGCAAATTGTCCTTCTACCTCCGTAGACTTTATCTCTCCCTATATAAGTATAAATCTTATGATCTTATAAATAAGATCACTCCTTGCCATGCAGAGGAATTATCAGGAAAAAAATGATTATTGGAATCCTCTATCAACCCGAGATATCAATGAATATCGAATTAATTTAAACTAAAATAAGAAAACTAAAGTTTACTGAAGGCTGTAGATTGTGCTTTCTCTCATCCCTGACTGCCAGAAGCATTAACTCATTCCAAAAGAATTTCACTGAGACCTCCCCACACATAGGCTGTTGGCTATATTGAGAGGTGACAGAATGACAAGGGAAATGCTGAGTTGTAAAACTGAATATGTGGAAAATATGATCCCACCTTTAAAAAATAAAAACCCATGTTGCTCCCAGCATCTTCATCCTTGCTTCTCTTGTTTAGTTAGTATGCCCTAACCCTCTCTTCACAGGCTCTTTTCTGCCTAGATCTTAGAGAGGTGTTGCTTACACAGAGTCTTCTTCAGAAACGTGGAACTGGATGCACTGGGCCCTGAATAAGAAGGAGAAGGAGGAGGGGAATGTGAGGAGAAGCCACTTGACTAATCAAGCCCTAGGTGCCATGGTTGGACAGAAACCTGCTTTCTAAACATCACCACCTATACCCAAATAGTGATTTGAATCGCCAGAGACAGTAATATCTTATAGGCTCAGCATTGGGGTTTGGCTGAGGTCACTAATTCCCCAAATTTGGATGCTCATTCAAACTTAATGAATTTGCAGGATTAGGTGAAGATTTGGAAGAACACAAGCAATGGTTAGATTTCCAGTAATTCCTTCTTCAAGCAAGGCAGAACAATCTATAAGCTGCTTAACAATAAATCTTCTACCAAGGATTTATATTATTAGCCTTTCAAATAACTAGAGAAAAGTTTCTATTCCCCAAAGCTACTGGTGACTTTTCCCACAAATTACCCCAGAGCAAATTCAACAATTGCTGCATTGTAAAGTTATCATTTGTTGGGTGAGAAACAGCATGTTAAAATGGATAATGGTCCAATCATAGTCACAAAGATCTGGATTCGAGTTTTGCCTCTGACACATATTGACTCTATTACTATAATAAAGACAACTTACCTTCTCAGTGTCGTAGGCAGTTCTCTAAGCCTAAAAGTAGCCTAAAAGATGTGCTTCTACGTTAAATGAGTTTTCTCCCAAAAGAATTCCCTATTTCAATAAACGACAGGCCCAGTGAAAAAAAAAAAAGAAAGGAGGGAAAGGGAAGAGAAAGAAAGAAAGAAAGAAAGAAAGAAAGAAAGAAAGAAAGAAAGAAAGAAAGAAAGAAAGAAAGAAAGAAAGAAAGAAAGAAAGAAAGAAAG
>NC_058134.1:112272273-112490198 GCF_016433145.1 Gracilinanus agilis | reverse complement strand
CCCCTCACCCCCCCTTAACTTTTCCACAGCTGGTCCAAACTCGAAATTGATTCCCTACTCTACTTTGCTCCAGCCCCAAGCCCTGCTGAGGGTTCCCACCCCCTACAAGTAAAAACCAATCGGGTGATCGCTTCGTAGATACAACCCAATCAGTGTTCTACTTCTTCTCCTCGGCCCACCTACATGGGCGGGGGGTGAAGCCGCTCCTCCGCCCCGGCCTAGGAATGTGGGCGGGAATTCCCGGTTTGACGTCACTGAGTAACTCCTCCTCCTGAAAGCCCATCTGAGGGGTGGAGTTTTTCACTGAGGGCCAATGGAATAACCCGATCCAGAGGTAACTGGCAGGGAAGAAAGCCACTGGAGCTAGGGAAACTTTGAGTCAACGGCCAATGAAATAGGGACAAGAATACATTTTTTTTAAAAGAGCAGGGGCGAGTTGTGCTTCCGCTGGAATTAAACTAATCCAGTAAGGGAAAACACGGATAGCTGTGAAACTACAGAGGTCTGAGATTAGTTTAATCATCCTAATTTTATATTCTCTATGACATCTTATGGTTTTCAAAGGCCTTTGGCTTCCTTTAACTCATATATTTTATTAAAATAAATTTATTATATTATATTATATTATTATATTAAATATTTTTATTTTAGAATTTTATCAAAATAATATACATTTGCAATTTGTTCCCAGAGATAGACAATATCCACAATAAATTTCAATTTATTGTGAACACCCTCCTTCAGGTGTCCTCTCCTCATTTCCTTCCAGGACCTTTTTCCATTCATTCAATGGGGAAAGGAGATAAGAATGAGGAAAGGGGGCAATTAATAAGGCTCTGGATCCTTGCCCTCGAAGAGCTTATATTCTATACAGCAAGTTTTATAAAAAGAGTTTGTGAAGAAATATATACAAATTAAAAGAATAAGAAGTGTGAGAAATATAACAGGTCCCTTCTACCAGGGAATTTAAAATGGATGGATGGATGAAGAAAGAGAAGAGATAGAGACAGAGACATTTATTAAGTCTCGACATGTTCCAGGTACTGTATGAAGCACTGGAGATATAAATATAAGCAAGAGAGACAGATATTCCATCCTCAAAGATTTTACCCAATAGAATAATGGGTGAAGACAATGCATTAGGAGAAGTTAGAAAGAGGTGGGGACAGGGAGAAGATTACACAGAAAAGGTGACATTTGGGTTGGGTTTTAAAGGATAAATAAGAGGTCATCCTTGAAATTCTTCTCTCTAAGATTAACATGATCTCTTAAGCCCAAAGACATTTTCTCTTTCTTCTTCCTTCTTGGACTCTGTAGCATTTGTAACTAACTACCTTCTCCTGGATACTCCCTCCCAAGAATCTATGTAACATGTTTTAGATTAAGGTCTGATGAAATGGTTGCCCAATTCCATTCGCACAGTTAATGGTTGAATATACTGCTTTGTTCACTGCCCTGTCACTTTAATTTGAACTGATTTTGGATCTTTTGTCTCTACAAAACCTCTCTACCTTCTCACCTAAGGGCTTCACCTCATATTTCATACACACACATTGAGGTCATCTTTCTTGAACTTCATTTTCTTCCCTTCCTTTCATCTCAAATCCCCTTAACATTATTCCCCTACTTCAACTTAGTCTTTCTAAATGACCCCATCTACTCCCATGTTCTTCAGCAATTTACTCCCAATGTGATCCCTTTTCTCTCTCTCTCTCTCTAATCTTCAGTTTCTCCCTAAAAAATGTTAAATGGCTTGCCCGATGTTTCTTATTTTTCCATAGAGTGTGAGGATCCCAAGAATATTAGTACAAAATGTTTGGGAAAGCATATTTCAGCAGTTTATTTGTGTAATAGATAATTTCTGGAAAAAGATGGAGAACAGCTTGAGTGACAGATCGTCAGTTATAGAACTTGGAATATACCCAGATGGCATGAGCCAAGGGCAAAAGACAGTTGGGACCACCTCTATAAAAGCCTAGGGGCTCAGCCATTCTGGGTCTCAGTCTTGAGAAAGGAATTTCTGGAGGGAGAGGGTGGTGAAGGGTGGGTAGGCCTATAGATCTGCAGATCCAGCGTCCATACCTTATTGCCACAAGAAGTTCATTCACCTATTACTAAACAGAACTGAGAGATAACAACAACACAGCTGTCAAGATTACCACTACCCCTTCCTTTCCTTTGGTCTAGACCAGTGATTTCCAAAGTGGGAGCCACCGCCCCCTGGTTGGTGCTGCAGCGATCCAGGAGAGCAGTGATGGCCACAGGTGCATTTGGGGGCAGTGAATAACTGTAAGGGGGCAGTGATAGTATGTGACAGGGGGTGCTGAGTAATATTTTTTTCTGGAAAGGGGGCGGTAGGCTAAAAAAGTTTGGGAACCACTAGTCTAGACCATGGCCAAGTCTGACCAGAGTCTGTGAGGGGGAGAAGAATCTCCAGCCAAATACCAACTTGTTGCTCATTGATTAGATTACTTTAACCTTCATTAGATTTAGCATAGCCATTCCCAATACCTCTTTCAGTATCCTGAACTCTAACCCTTTGAGTCTAAAGCATTAAACCCTTTCAAATTTGATTCAAATGAAGACTGACATTCATTCCAAGGGACAAGTAAATAATTATAGCCAAAGGAGAAAGGGAATTATCAGCATTGCAGTCAGTTAGCATTATCCATTCAAATACCAACAACTAGCCCATTACCAACCTTTATTATTTAACCTAACCCCAAGCCAAGGAACCAGAGGAGCTGTTGAACACTATATACATCTTCTCCCTCAATAACTTTGGCTTGGGCACTATTTGTGGGGTCAGGTGCTTAGCTGAGTTGATCATCCATAAGCCCTGGTGGTTACCAGCACACCTTGGTGGCTACCCAGGCATCACTATCCCAACTCAGCCTAGATCCATTACCACCTGAGGATCTTGGGCCAACCTGTCAGGCCCAGCTTATAGAAGCACCTTCCTGTCTATCCTTCCAGTTAACCCACTGCATTTGAGCATAACATTTGGCCATTATATTTGCTTCAGCTTTGAGAAAGTCTTAGTCTGTCAAGACAATACACTTTTGAGTTTCCCCCAAACAGTCAGTTATTTTCCTGCCCTTTATGGCATATTTCTGCAGTTTGTGTCTCTAATCCCTGCTCTAATCAAACTTCCCGGAAGGATTTGGAATTAATCATTTAATCAGCGTTTAGAGGTATCAGTATAACAGTTGCTGACGCAATTCCCTGCTTAGGTGAGCCTGGGGAACTTGCGTCTAGAAGAGTCTTGATGATGTATAAAGGAAATTCCATGGAAAGATTTGAGGATGTGTATATGTTCTGTGTTGGTCCTGGTCTGCTAACCAAGTGGTAAAGAGAAGCCTTTTTGATTGGCTATATAGCTGGACCTGGGGTTGCCTTCCAAATGTACTAGCCTTGGCCTTTTCCTTTCAGCTGCTCTGTCTTGGTCTGATTTCACTGATGACATTTAGTGAGAGATAATTCTTTAAGGGGAGATACCTTGAGCCCTCCTCCCCAAGTCTGATGTGTAGCTCCATGAAAAAGATCTTAGTCCTTTGACTCTCTGCTTATATTTTCTATTTTAGGTGAAGAAATTGAAAACTCCCAATGAATTTTAAAAGATCAGGAAATGAGTCTATGGTCTTATGAGCATCTAGGTTTTGAACCTAATTCAGCATCAAAGCCCTAAGAAGCTGGGAATAAGTTGAGACCCAGGCCAGAACTAGCTAAGATGAAGACTCATCAATCATGGATGTCACAACTGGGCATGAATTTGGTGAGATCAATGTTCTGTAGAAACTGTGCTAAATTTAAACCCTTTCTCCCTAGAGTCTGAGAATATGCCCCTTAACTGTTGGGGAAAATATTCAAACTTTTATTCCTTTGATATCTTTGAAATAAATACCTTTTCTAAAAAAAGTTAATTGATGTTAAATTAAATGGTTAAATAGAACTAAGATGTTACTCATCAGCACCTAACAATGAGGAAAATACAACCAGTAGAGGCTTGATCCAATGGCATTAGAAAAAAAATACTCCAAGCTTCTTCCTAGTATCCCTAGGAACCCTAGAGATAGACTTAGCCATCTGGCTCTAGGATAGTAGTCACAGCCAGACTAGCTACATCAGTTTCTACTATTATCTTTTAAAAACTATCACTGTTATCCCACCCTGGGTAATGATTAGCTTAACAAAACTTTTTTCCCAAAGGTCAATAATATAGCAGCCCAAATTTTGTACCAAACCTCAGTCCTCAAAAGTCTTTTAGATCTCAATATGAGACCACCAGCCTGGAAAAAAAAACTTGTATTCTTCAGCTCATTTAGGGTCCTTACATCAGAATATCATAATATCTGAATTAAAAGTTACCTCAGGGGCCATCTTCTCTAGGCAAAAGCCTGACCAAAACCTCTACAAATCTTTGACAACCAAATTTCCAGTTTCTACTTGAAGATCCCTATTGATTTAGAACCCACTACCTTCCAGGCAGCTCCCATTCCATTTTTGAGAGAATATAAACTTCTTGAGGGCAGACACAGATTTGTTTTTATCTTTGTGTGCCTTCAGTGCCTAGCACATATAATAACATTGATTTTGGATTACTTGAATTTTAAAAATATATTTTATTGATGCCTTTTGATTTTTTTTAACTCCACCACTATTTTTCAATACTTGCTTTACTCTTACAAAAATGCTTCCTTATAACAAAGAAAAAAGTTAAGCAAAACAAACCAATACAACAAGCTAGTCTGAGTACCTGCAATGTTACCATGCATATAGTCTATTACCTCTCTGGCTGAGGAAGAAAGAATATTTCATCTTTAGTATTCTAGGACCAAGAATTGGAATGGCACTAATTGTTAGGAAGTTTTTTCTTACCTTAAGCTTAAGTTTACCCACTATGAGACTTCTACCCATTGTTCCTGCTTCTGTCTCCTGGGATTCAGCATAATAAATCTGATATGTCTTCTAAATTCTAGACCTCCAGGTACTTGAAAACAACAATTGCAATTGTTTCCCCAGAGTTTTCTCTTTTCTAAGAGAAATATTTGTTGTTGTTGATCTGTCTTTTCTGACTCTTCATGACTTCATTTGGACTTTTCTTGACAAAGATATTAGAAGGGTTTGCCATTTCCTTCTCCAGTTTATTTTGTAGATGAGGAAACTGAGGCAAGCAGGGTTCAGTGACTTACCCAGGGCCAAACAGCTAGTAAGTGTTTGAGGTCAGATTTGAACTTAGAAAGACAAGTCTTCCTAACTTTGGGCCTGGAACTCTATCCACTGTACTACCTAGTTTCCCTCCAAGATAAATATATCCAGTTCTTTTAATCACACTGTGTATAATATAGTGTCCATCCATCCCTTCACTCTCTTGGTCCCCTTGTCTGGCAAGTAGTTTAATTGCTTGTTGTCTTTTCTATGGCACTCAGAATACAGAGCAATATTCCAGATATAACCTGATCAGGACAGAATGATGAAGGACTATTATCTCTCTTTTCATGGATACCATGTCTATTGATTAATATTGAGCAGTCAACTAAAACTTTTCTAATTTTTTTCATAGGAAGTATTCTCTACCATTCCTCCCACATCCTGTTCTTGTGGGGCTTTTTTCTTACTTAAAGTAAAAAAAAGTATTTATATTAAATTTTACTTTATTCCATTTGGTCTTTCATAATATATCATCAAAGATAATCATCATCATCCAATATGCTAGCTATCCCTCCAAGCTTTGGACTCTCTGAAAACCTGACAAGCATGACATCTACCTATCCCAGTGATTCCCAAATCCAAAAGTGCCATATAAGTGTGAGATAATAGCTGAGGCAGTTAGGTGGTGCAGTGCACACAGTACTGGGTATAGAGTCAGGAAGACTGGAATTCAAATCTATCTTTAGACACTTATTAGATGCATGATCCAAGACAAGTGACATAGTCTCTGTTTGTCTCAGTGAATTCAAAGGTAAAATAATAACAGCACTTACCTCTCAGGTCTGTTAAGAATCAAATGAGTAGGGGGCAGCTGGGTAGCTCAGTGGAATGAGAGTCAGGCCTAGAGACGGGAGGTCCTAGGTTCAAATCTGGCCTCGGCCACTTCTCAGCTGTGTGACCCTGGGCAAGTCACTTGACCCCCATTGCCTACCCTTACCAATCTTCTGCCTTGGAGCCAATACACAGTATTGACTCCAAGACGGAAGGTAAGGGTTTAAAAAAAAAAAAAAAAAAAAAAAAAAAAGAATCAAATGAGTAAAGTGCTTAGCACCATGCCAGAAACCCAGCAGGTACTATATAAATGCTAATTGCCTTCTCATAATAGTCGTAGTTGGTTTGAGTTTAGATCCTGTGGCTCTAAATCCAGCATCCTTCCAGCCCCTCTCACCATGCCACCTCTCAGTGGTTAATGGTTTTCTTCATCAATATACTTCAATGCCCTCAACTCTACTGTCAAATCCACTTTCTATGGCAAGTTTAGCTTGTTTCTTCTCAGAACAGGAATCTTCTCCCTGTTGATTTCTTGCTACATTCTATTAATCCTAGCTACTTTATTCCTTTGCCCTCTTTCTTCCTGAAACTTCTAGATACTGTGGTCCTTTTCTTAGAAATCACAGGTGGTTTCCTTGAATACTTGGTGCCAAAGTTATCAATTCATTGCTTCAATTTCCTTTTCTTTCTTGATCTTTGACTTTGCTCCAGCTGTACCTGCCTCCCCCTTCATCCATCATGCTTTTGGACAATTTACAAAGATTATATACAATCCCATCTCACCTCCCCCTTTTATAAAGGAGACACTCTTAGGTCTTTGTCATTTATACACTTTTCCTAGCTATACAATACAGTCTAAAGTCTGTGTTGTTTATTTTTTAATTTATAACCATAGCATGTCCTTGGCAATATTTCATATGCCATTCAGATATAGCCTTTCTCCATCCCTAAAAGCATTTGGCAAATGGTAAGCCTCAGTTTCTCCTTGCCACTGCTTTATTTCACACAGAACTTATCTACTCTTAACACCAAATTGGTTTATCACCTTTACTTGCCCTCTGTGTTTTTATAGCCATTCTTTCATTTATGGGGAAAATGAGCGACATCTTTAGCCTGTGTCCATTTCACAAAATTACTATCAAGTTCTTCCAATAACCCAGTCCTTTCTTTTCCTGGTGTTTTCTTCAAAAACAAATCTGTTGATCTAAAAAACATATCCAAACCCTGAATTGCATCAATCAGTCAATTATTAACAAGTATTTATTTAGTGTACTTTGTGCTAGGTACTAGAGAGATGAAGAAAAAAATGAAGTGGTCTTTGCTCCCAAAGACTTTACATTCCCAATCCAATCTACCTTTATTAAGTGCCTACTCTGTGCCAGGCACTGTACTAAGCACTGAGGATGTAATTAATAAAAAATATGTCTCCTGCCCTCAAAGAGCTTGAAATCTAATGGGCTGAAATAACACAAGAAAGGAGGCAGGGAAGTAGAGTGAAGGAAGAGGGCAGACCAGGGGAAACCCAGAAGGACAGCTTTTTGATCCATGGAATTGAAACCAGGTAGAATGATAGATGCAACGTAAAGTGATCTCAGAGTCCAGTATCTGCCCTATATAAAGGAAGGCATTTGGAGTAGTTTAGCATTCAGCTCTTTAGTGGGGGAAAAGAGACTGAGGGATGTAGTGTCAGTCAAGGCTTGAGTTAGTCTATGGTAATGGGCTTGCCAGGCCTATAGATGGGAGGTCCTGGATTCAAATTTAGCCTCAGTTTCTAGCAGTGTGACTGAGCAAGTTGCTTAACCCCTATTCCCTAGCCTTTGTTGCTCTTCTGCCTTGGAGCTGATACTTAGTATTGATTCTAAGACAGACCGTAAGAGTTTAAATATAAAACAAGACAGGATACATTTAACCTGAGAAGGGCAATCACGAAATGTTCCAGCAGAGTAACAGATACAAAGTAGAGTGTTATTTAGCTAGCATTTATGTAGCTCTTTAAAGTTAGTAAAACATTTTACATACATTATCTCAGATGATCCTCATAACAACCCTATGAGGTAGGTGCTATTATCATTAACACAGATATCTTCATTAAGTTCATTTTAGTAGAACTGGCGATCATGGTTTCCAACATATGCATTCCTATTAGGAAATTCTTCTCTTCTAAGTAGAGGAAATGTTCATATCTGTTCCCCTAAAGGAATCCTTTTGGCCTCTGAGAATCTGCATGGGCTAGGAAAAAGAAGGAAGACTTTCTTAGGACATTTTTTTAACCCTTACCTTCTGTCTTAGAATTGGTTCTGTGTATTGGTTCCAAGGCAGAAGAGTGGTAAGGGCTAGGCAGTGGGTTTAAATGACTTGTCCAGGGTCACACAGTTAGGAAGTGTCTGAGATCATATTCGATCTCAGGATCTCCCATCTCTAGGCCTGGCTCTTAATCCACTGAGCCACCAGCTGCCCTAAGACTTTCTTAAATCTAAGCAATCAATGAAACAATAAATCAAGGCCTCATTTGTAGCATTTGACAAGTTCCAGAGGTAGAAATTTTCACACTGAGAGTTTAGGACTTGACTGTCATGAACCAATTTGAGCTGACTCTGGTACCCTAGCCCATGGCCCCACCATCCTCTGCTTCTTTCATCCCATGTCTTGCTTCTCTAAATTGTTTCTCTGTCATCTTTAGCTAGCTATCTTCACAGTGATGGTGCATTGAGACCAGGTGATATAAATACTGTGGTAGTCAAGTACACAGTTTTATTGGTTCAGGTCAGATCAAGAACACAGCAAGTAGCAGTGGAATGGATGTGAATATTTTCTTATAATTTTCTCTTATGAGTGAATATGTCCACATGGTTTGTATATTATTCAATAAACTCTGTAACAACACCACTTGCAGTAAGGCCTTCTCAATGTTCCCTGAAATCCAGAACCTGACAGTATGACAATTTCTAGTTATACCAGAATAACCCTATCTCCTTTTTTCTTGGTGGGGAGAAGGGTGATGTTACCAGACTAGTAACTTGGGGAAATGATACAGACATTGTATAACTAGATTTCAGCAAAGCATTTAGGGATAGAGCCTTGCACACAGAAAGTCTGAATGCAACTTTGCTTCAGGCACTAGTTGGCCAATTGATCCTAGACAAGTCATATAAACTCTTTGAACCTCAAATTTCCTAATCCATACTATGTGGATGATAATAATATTTATTTTACAGGGTTGTTGTGAGGATCAAGTGAGCTCATTCCACCTACTGTAGCCTGCCCCTTTCTACTTTTGCTGCTGTTTGGTTGTTAAATCAACATTATCATTGCTACTCTGAATGATGGGACAACCTACTAATACTGACTCTATTTAGAAACTCTAGGATTCTGAATCTTAGGTTGAAGCTCCCTTCACTAGACATCACTCCCTACTCCCCCTCAATTCATCTATGACTGCTCTGTTCCTCCAGGTCTCTATCCCTGTTCCTTATCTCTCCTAATCCTATTAATCCTCTGGACAACTTCTAGTCATTGCACCCCTTCCTGTTTTCTGGAGCCATCACCCCTGTGCTGGCCTCACTTCAGAATATCTTGGTCTTCAAAATCTTAACCAGCTCTACTTTTTGCTATCTTTTTGTATTCCTTGGCCTTTCCAAATAGCAAACCTGGATCACCTTTAAAACTCTTTTTTCCCTAAAGTTGTGTTGCTAAACATAGATGAAGGAAATTACAATAATGCTGCCTGAATCCACTAGAAATTTACTTTATCCACTCTCAATGCACCCTCACTAGGAAGACAGCCAGCTAAGGGTGATAGAGAAAATTTTAGAAAAGCAAGACATGGGATGAAAGAAGCAGAGGATGATAAGACCATGGGTTAGGGTGCCAAAGCCAGCTCAAATTGGTTCATGCCAGTCAATTCCTAAATTCTCAGTGTGAACATTTCTACCTCAAATACTAAGAATAAGGCCTTGACATATTGTTTTATTGATTTCCTAGACTTGAGAAAACCAAGAAGAAAATGTGAATACATAATTCAAATGAACTTAAAAGTACACTGCACATATTTTTCTTTCATTTTTTTCAGTTAATTGTTAAATATTTGCCAGTATACCCCCTGGCCTGATTGAGGCCAATTCCCTGGTAGATTATATATGATATTGGAAAATGAGACATTCATAAGGTATTAAACAGTTAACAAAAAGAGATGCATTTATCCATAACAAAAGACTATTCAACAAGGATATACATTGACCACATTCTGAATTGATTCAGTTAAATGAAGCTCTCTTCCCTAAATTACCTATCATGGAATATTAGATTACCTATCATGGAATATTAGAGACCAGAGAGTACCTGGAACTCATCATGACTATTTTGTGCTCAAGTAACCATCATGTAATGTCAATAGCTAGTTTACTAAGCTAGTCAGGTCTCTAGGATAGTTTCAATGTCTTTTAAGGAAGATTAGACTAATTTGTATGGGGGCAGATGTTAAGATATTGTTCCCCTTACAATGTGGATTCAAGCCATTCTCACTATGGAAAAAGAGAAAGAAGCACAGAGGTAAGGACACTACTAATAAGAAGCTGGTCTGTGAGAATTTGGACATAATATGCACAACCCTGAACTTTTTCTTCTTGACTTTTTTCCGGGAACAATAGCATCCATTCAGAGCTGGAAGAGACCCAGAGGGCATCTAGTCACACCTTTACATTTGATAGCTAAGGAAATCAAGGCTAAGAAAAGTAATTCATTCATAGTCACCCAAATAGTAAGTAGAGGAAAGGGTTTGTTGCCTAAACAAATACAGTTGGTAGATGAAAACACAAATGTTACTAGAATCCCTCACCCCCCAAAAAGTTCCTCTCATCATCACTACCAGAAGTAAAATTATAAAACTAATTCTTTAGTATTCTCCAGTTTGGGCAGGGACCAACTCACCATGAGATGCTACTTCAGGTAAGGTCCACAGACTCAGTAGAGACTAATTGTAACTGTTAGATCCCCATTTAAAAATATAAGTTGTCTCAGGCCTAGAGATGGGTTCCTAGGTTTGAATCTGACCTCAAACACTTCCTAGCTATGTCACCCTAGGCAAATCACTTAACCCCCATTGCCTAGCTCTTACAACTCTTCTGCCTTGGAACCAATATACAGTATTGATTCTAAGACAGAAAGTAAGGATTAAATTTTTTTTTATTTAAAAAAAGAAAATGTAAGTTGTCCGGAATTCTTGCATTGTTGATCATAGTTAAGTCATTCACAGTTAAACATCATACTTTATTGCTATTATTGTGTACAACATTCTGGTTCTATTCACTTCACTGTACCATATCTCATATAAGTCTTTCCCATTTGTATGCATATGTGTGTGTTGATCTTCATTTCTTATGACACAATAGTATTCCATTACAATGATATACCCCAACTTGTTCAACCATTCCCCAATTGATGAACAGCATTCAGTTTCCAGTTCTTTAATACCACAAAAAGAGCTGCCATAAATATTTTTTATAAGTAGGTCCTTTTCCACTATCGTTCATCTCTTTGGGTTACAGACCTAGTAGTGGTAGTTCTGGGTCAAGGGGTATGAGCAATTTTATGGCACTTGAAACATTGTTCCAAATTGCTCTCCAGAATGGTTGTACCAGTTCACAGCTCCACCAACAGTGTTATTAGTGTCCAAATTTTTCCACATTCCCTCCAACATTTATCATATTCCTTTTTGGTCATATTAGCCAGTCTGATAGGTGTGAGGTGGTACCTCAGAGTTGTTTTATTTTGAATTTCTCTAAATAATAGTGATTTGAAGCATTTTTCATATGACTAGTTTTAATTTCTTCATCTGAGAACTACCTGTTTACACCTTTTGATCACTTATAAATTGGGGAATGTTTTGTATTTTTATAAATTTGACTCAGTTCTCTATATATTTGAGAAATGAGGTATTTGTCAGATACTTGCTATAAATTTTGCCCCCCCCCATTTGTTATTTTCTTTCTAATATTAGTTGCATTGATTTTGTGTAAAACTTTTAAAAAAATTAATGTAGTCAAAGTTATCTATTTTATATCTCATAACATTCTCTATGTCTAGTTTGGACATAAATCCTTCCCTTTTTCTTAGACCTGAGAGATAAACTATTCTCTGCTCCTCTAATTTGTTTATAGTTTTGTGAGAATTAAAACCCAGTTTGTACCCAGTTTCTTGGTATTCTAATATTAGTCTTGAGATGTTTCTCTAGTGAATTGGGTTTCCATTCAGTGCCCACCCTTTAATTGGTTTAAGAACAAGGACTAGGGCTTATCTGTATGAGAAGGACTCCAACCAGAAACCTCCTGGCTCCTGAAGACCAGCCTCTGAACCAGACTGAAATCAAGTCCATTCAATAGGGGTGACCCAGAAAAAGTTGCATCAGAGAAGTTGGCACCACTTTTTCCTGGTGAACATAGAAATGAAGTGAGTGGCGATCTCAGGTTAGCTAGATGACTGGTCACACAATGGACCCACTTTTCACTATTTAATAAATAATTATAAATTAATATAGTCTCCAGAAAATTTTCATCTTAACAGTTTTACTCTTTATTTCTAAATCATATATGTTTTGACTTCACTTTGGTATATGTAGTGAGGCATTATTCTGCATCTAGTTTCTGTCTTACTGTTTTCTAGTTTTCCCAACAGTTTTTGTCAAATAATGAATTCTTCCAAAGGCTTGGGTCTTTGGGTTTGTCAAACACTATGCCTCTATGGTCATTTACTACTGTGTATTGAGTACCTAATCTATCCCATTGGTCCACCACTGTTTTCTTATCCAGTACCAGATTGTTTTGATGGTTGTTGTAAATCAACAGTTTGAGACCTAGTGCAGCTAAGCCACTTTCTTTGTATTTTTTTCCACCAATTCCCTTGATATTCTTAGCCTTTTATTCTTCCAGATGACTTTTATTATTTTTTTCTAGCTCTATGAAAAAAATTTTTGTGTAGTTTAATTGATATGGCATTGAATAGGTAAATTAATTTAGGTCGAATTTTCATTTTTATTATATTGGCCCAGCCTATCCATGAGCAATTAATGCTTTTCTAATTGTTTAGATCTGACTTTATGTAAAAAGTTTTTTATAATTTTGATCATATAGTTTTCTAGGTTTGTCTTGGCAAGTGGACTTTAGTATAATCAAAATAATTTATTTTACATTTTGTAATTTTCTCTAACTCTTGCTTGGTTTTAAAATCTTTCCTTTCCCAGAGATCTGACAAGTATACTATTCTGTGTTCACTTAATTTATTTATAGTTTCCCTGTTTATATTCAGGTCATTCACCCATTCTAAATTTGTGTAGGGTGTGAGATATTAATCTAAACCTAATCTCTCCCATATTGTTTTCCAGTTTTCCCAGCAGTTTTTGTCAAATAATGGATTTTTGTCCCAAAAGTTGGATTCTTTGCATATATCATACACTCTCTTGCTGACATCACTTACCCCAAGTCTATTCCACTGATCCCCCCTTCTGACTCTTAGCCAGTACCATATTGTTTTGATCACCGCTGCTTTATAGTATAGTTTAATACAGGGGTTGGCAACCTTTTTGGCTGTGAGAGCCATAAATGCCATATCTTTTAAAATGTAATTTCATGAGAGCCATACAATGCTCACAGTACACACTCCTATAACAGTGCACGCTCCTGTAACAGTGCCTGGAAAAAAAATTGACTTTATGGCTCCTGCAGAAAGAGCCATATCTGGCCCTCAAAAGAGCCAGATATGGCTCGAGAACCATACGTTGCCAACCCCTGGTTTAATATCTGGTACTTCTAGGCCACCTTCCTTCACATTTTTTTTCATTATTTCCCTTGATATTCTTGATCTTTTGTTCTTCCAAATGAACTTTGTTACAGTTTTTTTTCTAATTCAATAAAGATTTTTGGTAGTTTGATAGGTATGGCACTAAATAGGTAAATTAATTTGGGTAGAATGGTCATTTTTGTTATGTTAGCTCATACTACCCATGAGCAATCAATGGTTTTCCAATTGTTTGGAAAGTGTTTTGTAGTTGTGTTCGTGTAATTCCTGTGTTTGTTTTCGTAGATAGATTCCTAAGTATTTTATATTGTGTAGGGTGATTTTAAATGGTGTTTCTCTTTCTACCTCTTGCTGCTGTGATGTGTTGGAAATATATAGAAATGCTGATGATTTATGTGCATTTATTTTGTAACCTGCAACTTTGCTAAAGTTGTTATTTCTACCAGCTTCTTAGTTGATTCTCTAGGATTTTTTTAAGTAGACCATCATATTATCTGCAAAGAGTGATAGCTTAGTATCCTCCTTGCCTATTTTAATGTCGTCAATTACTTTTTCTTCTCTAATTGCTACTGCTAGTGTTTCTAGTACAATGTTAAATAATAAAGGTGATAATGGGCATCCTTGTTTCACTCCTGATCTTATTGGGAAGGCTTCTAATTTATCCTCAATGCATATGATGCTTGTTGATGGTTTTAGGTATATACTGTTTATTATTTTTAGGAAAGGTCCTTCTATTCCTATACTTTCCAGTGTTTTCATTAGGAATGGGTACTGTATTTTGTCAAAGGCTTTTTCAGCATCTATTGAGATAATCACATGATTTTTGTTTGTTAGCTTGTTGGTATGGTCAATTATATGAATGGTTTTTCTAAAGTTGAACCATCCTTGCATTCCTGGTATACATTCGACCTGATCATGGTGGATCTTGATCACTTGCTGGAATCTTTTTGCTAGTATTCTATTTAAGATGTTTGCATCTATATTCATTAGGGAGATTGGTCTCTAGTTTTCTTTCTCTGTTTTTGATCTACCTGGATTTGAAATCAGTACCATATTCGTGTCATAAAAGGAATTTGGTCAGACTCTTTCTTTGCTTATTATATCAAATAATTTGTATAGTATTGGGATTAGTTGTTCTTTGAATGTTTGATAGAATTCACTTGTGAATCCATCAGGCCCTGGCAATTTTTTCTTAGGGAGTTCTTTGATGGCTTGTTCAATTTCTTTTTCAGATATGGGATTGTTTAGGTATTCAATTTATTCTGCTGTTAATCTAGGCAATTTATATTTTTGTAAATATTCACCCATCTCACCTAGATTGCTATATTTATTGCCATATAATTGGGCAAAATAGTTTTTAATGATTGCCTTAATTTCCTCTTGATTAGAGGTGAGGTCTCCCTTTTCATCTTTGATACTGTTAATTTGGTTTTCTTCTTTCCTTTTTTATTAGATTGACCAGTACTTTGTCTATTTTATCTGTTTTTTCAAAATACCAGCTTCTAGTCTTATTTATTAATTCAATAGTTCTTTTACTTTGGATTTTACTAATTTCTCCCTTGATTTTCAGTATTTCTAATTTAGTTTTCATCTGGGTATTTTTAATTTCCTTTCTTTCTGGTTTTTTAAATTGCATGCTCAATCCATTAATCTCTGCCCTCCCTAATTTGTTAATATATGCACTCAAGGATATAAATTTCCCCGAGTACTGCCTTAGCTGTATCCCACAGAATTTGGTAGGATGTCTCATCATTGTCATTCTCTTCAATGAAATTGTTGATTCTATTTCTTCTTTAACTGACTGGTTTGGAGAATCATATTATTTAATTTCCAATTAGTTTTTGATTTGGCTGTCCAGGTGCCCTTACTAATTATTATTTTTATTGCATTATGATCTGAGAAAGTTACATATATTATTTCTGCTTTTTTGCATTTGTTTGCAATGTTTCTATGCCCTATTACATGGTCAGTCTTTGAGAATGTACCATGTGCAACTGAAAAGAAGGTGTATTCCTTTTTGTCCCTATTCATTCATCTCCACATATCTATTAAATCTAGTTTTTCTAGGACTTCATTCACCTCTTATCTCTTTCTTATTTATTTTTTGGTTTGATTTATCTAGATCTGAAAGAGAAATATTTGGATCTCCCACTATTATGGTTTTACTATCTATTTCCTTCTTCAGCTCTGCCAGTTTCTCCTTTACGAATTTGGATCCTATGCCATTTGGTGCATACATACTGAGCACTGTTATTTCCTCATTGTCTATACTGCCTTTTATCAGGATGTAATAGCCTTCCCTGTCTTTTTTAATCATATCTATTTTTACTTTGGCTTTGTCAGAAATCATAATAGCCATTCCTGCCTTCTTTTTCTCATTTGACGCCCAAAAGATTTTGCTCAAGCCCTTAACCTTAAACTTGTGTATGTCCCCCCACCTCATATGTGTTTCTTGAAGACAACATATGGTAGGATTTGGGTTTCTAATCCACTCTGCTATTTGCTTCTATTTTATGGGCGAGTTCATCCCATTCACATTCAGAGTTATAATTATCAGTTGTGTATTCCCCAACATTTTGGTATCCTCTCCTAATTCTACCCCTTCTTCTTAGGCTATTTCCTTTTAAAACAGTGATTTGTTTTAAACCAGTAATCCTTGTCCCCTCCCTTGATTTACTACCCTTTCTACCCCCTCCCTTATTATTCCCCTCTTTTTATTTTTAAGGCCTAATGAATTCCCTCCCCTGCCTCCTTCCCTTCCTTTTTTGACCTCCCCACTCCCCTGTTCCCCTTGGTTTATCCCTTCTGACTTTCTCAGTAGGGCTGTATAGAGCTCTATATCCAAATGGATATAGCTACTCTTCCCTCTCAGGGTTAATTACACTGAGAGTAAGGTTTAAATATTACCTCTTAATGCTCTCTTCCTCTCCTTCTTATAGTAGTATTTGTCCCCTCCCCTTCCCATGCCCTCTTTGTGTATAATAGAATATCCTATTTTTCTTATTCATTCAAGTTCCTCTTGGTGCCATCTACTATTCACCCCCCTCTTTCCCACCAACCCGCATATCATCTTAGACCATTTAGTACTCCAACCTCTCCCTGTGAATAATTCTTCTAATTACTATAATAGTGGATACTATAATAGTGAATAGAGTTCACTACAGAGAATTATACATAACATTTCTCCATATAAGATAATTAGATCTTATTGAACCCCTTAAAGAGGCAAATTTAAAAATAAGAGTTTTCTTTCTTTCCCGTCTGTTTCTTATTTACCTTTTCATGTTTCTTTTGGTTTTTGGGATTGGCTATCAAACTTTCCATTTAGTCCTGGTCTTTTCTGTGCAAATACTTGGAAATCTTCTCTCTTGTTGAATGCCCATACTTTCCCCTGGAAGTATATAGTCAGTTTTGATGGGTAGGTGATCCTTGGTTGTAGACCCAGTTGTTTTGTCTTTCCGAATGTCATATTCCAAGCCTTGAGGTCATGTAGTGTGGAGGCTGCCAGATCCTGGGTGATCCTAACTGGTCCTCCTTGATATCTGAATTGTCTCTTTCTGGCTTCTTGTAAAATTTTTTCTTTTACTTGGAAGTTCTTGAATTTGGCTATTATATTCCTGGGCGTTGTGTTTTCAGGGTTTAGTGTAGAGGGTGATCTATGGATCCTTTCAATGTCTATATTGCCCTCTTGTTGTAGAACTTCAGGGCAGTTTTGCTGAATAATTTCTTTTAGTATGGAGTCCAAATGTCTATTAATTTCTGCTTTTTCAGGAAGACCAATGATTCTCAAATTGTCTCTTTTGAACCTTTTTTCTTGATCTGTCAATTTCTCAGTAAGATATTTCATGTTTCCTTCTATTTTATCAGTCTTTTGACTTTGCTTTATTTGTTCTTGCTGTCTTGAGAGATCATTGGCTTCTACTTGCCCAATTCTTGACTTTAGAAACTGGTTTTCTGCTATAGTCTTTTGATTTTCCTTTTCAATTTGGTCTATCCTATTTTCCAGCTGTTTGATTTTGGTCTCTAATTTGCTTATCAATTCTTTTGAATTGGGGGGCATCTTTTTGAAATAGCCCAATTCTTTCCTTTAGAAACTGTTTTTTGGCTATAATCTTTTGGTTTTCCTTTTCAATCTGGTTTGTTTGGTTCGTCAAGGCTTCTAGCTGGTCATTTCTGGTCTTTAATTTGCTTATCAGTCCATTTGATTTCTGAGCCTCACTTTCCAATTGTGAAATTCTGCCTTTTAAATTGTTATTTTCTTGCAAGATCTCTTCCATCTTTCTCATAATCTCAGATTTGAACTCTTCAAGACCTTTTGACCAGTTTTCATTTTTGGGGGAAGGTTTGGATATGGTTACTTGTTTGTTCTCCTCTGCTGTTTGCTCTGTTGTCTGGATTTTTTTCTGTGTAAAAGTTGTCAAGTGTTAAAGATTTCTTCTTGATCTTTCTCTTTTGGGGTTCCTGTGTCTGGTTTGCCATTGTTAGCACAGAGCCCTCTCAGCTTTATCCTCACGCCCAGGGTCTGTCTGCACTCTTTAGGCTCCTGAGGTCTCAGGTCTAGTTGTTCTCAGGGTTAAGCCTCCTGGTGGTGCCCTTGCTTGTTCTTCTGCATCAAGCTCCTTTAACAGTCTCAGGGTACTGCTTTCAGAGTCATGCACCCCTCTGCACTACGTCCCTACCCAAGGTCCATGCCTGCACTCAGGATCCACGTCCTCACCTGAGTCCAAGCCTGCGCTCAAGGTCTGTGTTCAAAGTCCATGTGTTCTTTAGCCTCTTGGGGTCTTAAGTCTTGCTGCTGTCAGGGGCAGGCCCTGGTGATCCCAGGTAGCTGCCAAGGACTTAATGGGTGCCCCAAACTTGCTCTAACTCTTGTGCGCTGGTTTTGGCTCTGTAGGTGATGTGGAGGGGGAGGGGGTTGCTCAGCTTGCATTTTAGTGAGAGCTATTTCACCTACTTATAGCATTCAAATGCCCTGATCCCATTTACCTTCAGTGCTGCACCCTGTTGTGGGGTCCCTTCATTCGTCTGGATTTGTTTTTATGTCCTCTTGAGGAGTCTTATATGTGTGGGTTAGGAGAGGTTAAGCAGCTGCTTCTCACTCTGCCGCCACCTTAACTTAGAACCAAGAGCCACATTTTCTGAGACACAAATTTGGCTCCACAATTTACAACAGATAGAAGTTTATGATTTGATATATAATCTTTGGGGGAGGATAGCAATTATATTTTTATTCTGAAGGAATATATTTGCTGATAGCTATAAAATTTCAAAAAAATTTTCTGTATTGATATGGGTAAATAAACACAAATATACACACGGGTTATTTTGGGGGAAAAGGTATGAAGGAGGAATGAAGGATGAGGAGGTAAAACTATCTTAGACAAATACAAAAGGGGCTATGACAATGTGAGTGAGTGGCAGTTGGGATCCAACTACCACTTAGACTAATTCATCCAGGGATACCTTACTGTTACAGGGAAAGAAACAACAGGAAAAAAATACTTTTTAATACCTAATTTAAAGGTAAAAAATGGGAGAGGTCACACTACTCTAAAATACTAAGGGATCAATTCAAGGTTAAAGGTTAAAGGGATTTCACTATACTAACACCATGCAGGGAGCCAGGACACAAAGGATTAATGGGATCTCATGTAGATGGTCTGATGGTCTTGATCAGTAGCTCAAAATGTATCAGTACAAGTATATTCCAAGAGCACAGGTTCCAGCCAAATAAATCTTCAGAGAAGTCAGGGAGACTGATCTTGCTTGTCCACCAAAACAAGATCAGCTTTGCTCAACCTGCTCTCCTTGATCTTGCTAGATGAGAAGTTCTAGATGTTGCTTTGAGATACCCAAAATCCACAAACTCTCAGGTCAATGGTTCTCCAACTCCTTCAAACCCCAACTGCCCTTAGAGAGAGTCTTCTGTGTTCAGTCCCTTGCTGTGTTCCAGGTTGGAATCTCAGCTCCTGCTAGCCTGCCTGGCTAAACTTCCAAATTTGCTTTTAAAGCCCATTTCCCTCTTACAGTATTCAAAAAAATTAGCTAGCCAGTCAAGTTACTAAGATTCAAACCTTGGTGGTATAACTGGTAAATAAATGAAAATAAACTGAAGTACATACTCAAAGCAAAATCAGTTTATTAACAGTGATATGTATACAAAGCAAGTCAGACTGGCTGCCACAGTAAGGGGCAGTGACCACAAAGGCATAGGAGGAACCCTTTTTATTGACACACAGGTATAGAAGGGGGTCTGGATAGTTGTGGTACATTATAATTGGTTATACTGGGAAAAGTGGATTGGCATTTAAGTGTAGCTGATACACTTTTCTGACAATTGAGGAATGTTAATTGTTCTGTGGGATGGATCTGTCTTCTGTAATCTATATTAGGGGATGTTACCATCAGGTTTGCTATTCCCTTAGGGAAGATCAGACCTCCCCTAATTGTACAAGGACAGGCAAGGACAGATGGGCATGTCTTTTGTGGGGGTAGCACCAGGTTAAGCCAGTTGGAAATTACCAACAATAAGCAGGTATCCACAGGACTAATGACATAAATGCTATCAGCTTTTCTTTTCAACCATACCTTTAAACTGATTCTGAAAGAAAACTTCATTCCTGAACAAGGTGAGTTCAAATAGATACTAACTCAATTATAAAAATCACTATAGCATAAAATCAATCACATTGTAAAATCAATACAGCAGATATCAAGAGGTAGAAATTTTTATCTTTTCACAGTGAGGTGGTATTATAAATGCCCAACTTTATATTCATCATTATAAAAAAGAATTACCCTTTTCAGCCACCTGCCAAAGCCAGGAAGAAGGGTTTTAGAAAAAGAGCTGAGGTGTTAGAATTAGAATTGTTATGGCTATTTGGGGAAAGAGAGAGAAAGATCTATGCCATGAATGCTGCCCTCACAAGTAGATAAAAGATGAGTAGAGTATTCTGTGTATTCATGGGGCAATGTAAAAGCAGTGGCTGGTGGCAGATTAGGGGTCTTCGGGGCTAAAAAGTGGGAAGGAAGTTCAAATGAGGATTTCTTAGAACTAGGATCCATTTACATTTGATTGACTCTAATAAAGAGGCATATTTATTGCTGAAAAACCCCACCCTATATCCATTTTCATAATTTGGAAAATCTGAGAATAACAGAAAAGCTGAAAAAATATCACATGAATATGATATATTCTTATCATAGTTGTAACCAGGTCCAAATCTTCTTTTCTTCTTCTCCAACTCTATGAACTGTCACAGTGTACCGTATAGCCAGTGAGAATACTTCCTGAATACTTTCTGTCTCTAAGTTTTGATGACACAATTCTCTCCTATTTTTCCTTCCTACCTTGTCTCACCTTTCTCAGTCTCCTTTGCTGGACCATTATCTAGTTCACACTCACTAACCATTGGTATCCTCCAAAGGTCTGTCTCTGATCTTCTCCTCCTATACTATCTCACTTGATAATCTCATCAGCCTTCATGGCTTCAGTTATTATATTTATGCAGGAGAGTCTCAGAACCATTTCAGCTCAAACCTTTCTCCTAAGCTCCAGTCTTGCATGACCAACTGCCACTTTGAGATCTCAAACTGTAGACAATTCCAATCCAACATGACCAAAACAGAACTCATTATCTTTCCTCTTAAGCACTCCTCTCTTCATTTGAGCTTCCTTATTACAGTGAAGGGTTTACCATCCTCCCAGTCACATGAGCTTGCATTCTCAACCCATCAATTCCATTCACTCCACATATCTAATCTGTTTCCAAATCTTGTCATTTCTAGAACATTTCTCACTTCTTTTCATTCACCATTATCTAAAGGATAAACATATAAAATCTTGTTTGGTTTTTAAAGCACTTCACAATGTGGTCCATTCCTGTCTTTCCAGTTTTCTTACACTTTACTCACATCTATATTCTTATTGCTCCTCTCACAAAAAAATCAGTTTCTTGACTTTCTGCTTTTGTGTTGGCTGTCCTCCATGCCTGAATGTTCTCCCTTCTCCCTTTATTTTCTTTTCCCCGTTTTCTTTCCCTTAAGACTTGCCTCAAATACCACCTTCAACAAGAGATCCCCTCCTTTTTTCCCCATCCCTAACCTTTTCCCAATGTGCCTCCCATCTGAGATTATATTCCATTTACACTATTTATGTGTGTCTATAGATATATATTTAAATTTACAAGAAAGGAAAATATTTATTTAAATAGAGTCAATGGAGATTACCATGGAATTTTAGTGCTTTCAGAAAAAAATGGAAGAAGAATCATCACAGATATACACACAAGGATAAATGGGGCATAATATAATATGTATAACATATAACAACATTATTATATAGTACATAGTATAAATGGTGTAAATTATATGTTACATGTAATATATAATCTAGTATTATATAATATATAGTGTATATTGCAATTATTACCTAGTCATATATTACCATATATAATCCTATATTATGTAATATGGTGTAAATGGAATGTAATCTCAGCAGGGATAGATGCATAAGTAGACAGACAGACAGAGACAGAGACAGAAAGTCAATCATTCTTCCCCATTAATTAGATTGTGAATTCCTTGAGGTCAGGGACTGGGTTTGCCTTTGTTTGTATGCCTATCAATTAGCACAGTGCCTGGTCCATAGCATATGTTTAAATATTTGTTAATTTCTTGCTTAACTAGGAAAAATAGTACAGTGAGAAAATGATCCTTAAAATTAGCATTCTTCTCTAAAGGGGAAATCAATCTGTTCCTTATACACTACTGCCCTCTGGTAGCAATAGTGGAGTGTAGCAATAGTGGAGTTGCAACAACAATAGCTGTTGTAATTCTGTCACCCTACTTTTAAACAAGATAGTCACAGTTAGGTTTTTTCCTCTTCATTAAAAAAAATCTCTTATTTTTAAAAAATTCAACTATCATCAACAATAATAAACATCTCAAAACACAAAGATCAAAGACTAGGTCTTCACATGATATAATAAATTTCAACCTCAAACAATGTTTGAGGATTTTAAAATATATACTGTTATGGGGATAATTTGAGGAAAGGTGTGTGGGATAAGGGAATTTGAAAGGAAGTTGTCAGAGACTTGCTAAGTGAGTAATCTAGGGTACAGGTAGGCTGGGATTAAGGAGATTCAGAATATAATGGGGCTGAAGTCAGGAGTATAACACAGAAGGTAAACAGAGATCTTCAGGGAGAGGAGAAATTAAACTAAACAGACAAACAGCAGGCTTTACAGACTGGGACTTAGACTCAAACATAGGCTGAGGGAAATAGACTAAACTGAAATTAACAACAGGCTTAGTTAATTTCACAGGAAGGGACTTGTTTTGAAGTAACACCTTCCTCCAAGATGGATACCCGGCTTCCCTTTAAGCCCAGAGTATGTTGGTTCTTTCCCTCTTCTTCCCTCTCTTGATAACTAACAGACAAATTATACTAATAGGTCTGTTGAAACACAAAAGGGTTTATTATCTTTAAAGGATGATTTGTCAGGAAAGTGGATCAAAGGAAAGCCCTAACAGTTGTCTCAGGAACCTCAGGTGGGGGAAGGGTGGCAAAGATGAAGTCTGAGTAAGGACCAGCCTTTAACTCAACTTACAAAATACTATTGATAACTAAAGGGAATAAAAGATGACTGACTAGTTTCTTTATATCTAATACTGTCAAATAACAATTAACACTTCACAGATTTTGAACTCCTCTCTAATTACTCTCCTTATTAACTCCACAGACATATAAGGTAGGGGAGGTAAGGTAGGAAATAATTTTAGGGAAGGAAGATATAAAGGGTTTATCCAAAATAATAATTTCTTAAGTAAATATATCAAAGCTAGGCTAAATTTCAATACTATGGCTAGGTAAGGAAGCAGCTCGGCTGATCAGACAACCTTCCTCCACGGGAGACCCTAATCAACTGTCTTTTCCTCAAGATTCCAAAACCCTAACTGATTTAGAACTCAGCCAAAGCTAGAAAAAATCCTATGACCCCCACTCTCTATATTACAAATGCCCCTTTTCTTTTCAAAATGTGCAACTAGCACCATTTTAATAGTTACTAAAGTCTAAGGGATTACTACTCTTATACTAAGCTAAATTCTTACTAAGCTCTTATCCCTAACTAAGTTTGCAAAATAATAAAAGGTTGCTATCTCCTAAGCTATGCTACAACTAAACTAAGCTAAAACTAAGACAGGTTAAGGTAAAAGCATAGGGGAGGAATGGGGATTTCAGTTTTTCAAAAAATTTTGAACAGAAAGGAAACAAATTACATTTTAAACATTCACACATATTCTTAAGGCTAATTTTTGCTAACTAGAACAAAGTAATGAATCCTATCTATGCATCTACCTAATTTTATGAACTAATCAGATAATATTAACTAAGAAAAGTTTTGCAAATATTTTTGTAAATAAGCTTCTAAATTCTAGTTCTCTTGCTAAAGTTAGTGTATAAATAGGTTGGTACATTTATGTCTATGTTAGAAATGTTAGTAATAATAAGTAAGCCTATATTTATGTAAGTCTATAGGTTAAACCATAGACCTTTGTTATGTACAATATTTACAAAGAAAATTTAGACAAATCTGTCCCTGTATTAACTTACTAAACTAACTAAACTGTCCCTGTGTGTTAGTAAAACTTATTACTAATGGTTAGTAAGCAAAATTACATATGTACATGACATGTCAGGTGATTTGAGTAGAATGGTGTCTGTACCAGAATAAGAGACTTTCTTTTACTAAGGCAGATATACCCTTCTCTCTTAAGTGTAAGTTTATGTTTCACATGTAGATGTGAAGTCATGAAAATGTTTTATGTGTTGTCCAGTGACTTATCCGTGTAATGATGTGTTACATACTTACTCCATCGGAATTCTTTTGCAATTAGTATGTACTGCTTGGATGGAATCTAGTGTTGTGTGCAGTGAGAATTCTGTTGGGTGTAAGTTATTTCTTTCCAAATACATGTGTCCAACGCTGATCCGATGTTCCTCTTCACAGTGTGGATGTCCTTCTTACGATAGATGTATTTGGTCACGGATGTCTTTGTAGTTCTCAGGTTTGCTGTCCTCGTGAAGATCTGCGAAGTCAGCAACAAGTGAGGCGTTCGATGCACCCGCGTTTGTCAACTTCTGACTTGTGTTGTTTTGATGTACCAGCACTTGTCACCTTCTGACTTGTGTCAGGAACAAATCATATATGATTATTTTCTCTTCTTCTTTTCTTTTGTGATTTTCAATAAAGATGATTATTATAGGTAACAAAAAAAAGATTCGTGATTAAGTCTTTGTGCTTTCATTCATTCATCGTCATTAGTTTCTAGCTCTGGTATTGATTGTAAATCTAATGTTGTGTCTTCTTCTTTCATTGATTCTTTTCCATTGTCATAATTATTTACAGATGATTCTTCTAAGTGATTGAGGTTGGGATAATCATTTGGGTGTAAAATTTGATTGTTCACTGGCTCTTGGTCTACTTCTGCTTCTGACTCATGCTCTGATTGTTGTTCTGATTGTTGTTCTATTTCTATGGTCTTATGTATACATTTTGGATTTACTGAGGACTTGCTTGATTGATCAGTTGGTGCTAATTGATCTTTGTGTTGTATAGTTTCTGGGTCTTGTGGTCATTGTTGTTGGAACATGTCTTTAGCTGGCTTGACATGGGTGACATGGAACCACGGATCTTTTCCTTCAATTTTGATTGCACTTGGAGTTGTTAATATAATTTGGAAAGGTCCAAGCCACTTGGGTTCTAACACAGACTTCCTAGCGAAGTTTCTGGTGTAAACATAATCTCTGGGTTGGAAGTTGTGTAGATCAAAATCAAAAGGCACTCTTTGATGTATCAAGCCTACTTTGTGAAGTTGATTTAATCGTTGCTTAAGCAATTTAATATATTCATATAACTTGCATTCCATACCTAGGTGTGATAATCTGTGAATGCTTTGAGGTGCTTTGCCATGGAATGGTGGATGTCCATATAGCATTTCAAATGGTGATATATGTGTGATGCTGTTGGGTTGGCTTCTTAGGTGGAATAGTGCTAATGGCAATGCATCAGGCCATTTCATGTGAGATTCTGCACATAATTTTGCCACAAGTTTTAGAAACCTATTCACTTGTTCAATCTGTCCACTGGACTGGGGTCTAAATATTGAGTGAAGATGTCTTTTAATTCCTAATGTTTCATAAACTGTAGCTAGAATCTTATTTGTGAAATGGGACCCAGAATCTGATGCAATATGTAATGGTATTGAGAATCTAGGTATTAATTCTCTTAGTAAGATTTTCACAACAAAAGCTGAGGTGTTACGCTTTGCTGGAAAAGCTTCTGGCCATTTAGTTAATCTATCCACTATTACTAAAGCATATCTATAACCTTTACTCCTTAGCATTGTGATGTAATCAATTTGTAAGCATTCAAATGGTGTGTACGCTAAAGGTTTTCCTCCCAGACTATGAACTTTTGTGATTGTCTGGTTATAATGCATACAGATTTTGCACCTCTGTGAAATTCTCATAGCTTCATATATGCCCCTTGCATTCCAATAACTATTTATAGAATCTGCCATGCCCAGAGTTCCATAATGCCCTTTCTGGTGTAGTGCATTGCAAAAGGTGTAATATAAGGATTTAGGTAACATCGGTTTTCCATTTGTTCCTAGCCAAACTCCGTTAACAAGATATGCAACGTGATGTTTCTTCCAATCCTTCACTTCCTTTGGGGAGTATGCATTTTTGAGATCTTCTTCCTCCACCAAAGATAAGTTCAGAATTGTCAAAGGTCCATATTTTGCTGCATATCTGGCTGTCACGTCCGCTCGTTTGTTCCCTAATTCCACTGGTCCTTGGGTTTTTGTATGAGCTTTGCAATGGATGACTGATACTTGGGCTGGTAATTGGATTGCATCCAACAACTGATTAATTAAATTGCCATACACTATTTGTTTGCCATTTGATGTAATGAAACCTTGATTTTTCCAAATTATAGCAGAATGATGGATGCTCGAAAAAGCATAACGAGAATCGGTAAAAATGTTAGCTTTGAGATTTTCTGAGATTTTTAGAGCATAGATTAGGCCAATCAATTCTGCTGCTTGAGCACTCATGGTAGATGGTAATGATGAGTACCAAAGGGTTTCAGAGGCTGTCACTACGGCTGCTCCGGTATATCTCTGATTGCCTACTACATATGACAATCCATCTGTGAATAAGGTAATATCGGGGTCTTTCATTGGCTTATCGTCTAAATCAGGTCTTGTTTTATGCATGATGTTAAGTGCATCTTCACAGATGTGTAGACTTTCTCCTTCCAGAGGTAAATCTGGAATCAGAGTTTCTGCACTGGTGAAAAGTTATATTTTCACTAGCCAACAGGATCGCTTGGTATCTCGATAATCTCTGAGAAGTGAATGCTTGTAAGTTGGTGTTTCTTAAAGTAGATTCCACTTGGTGTTGGGAAAATACTTTCAATTCACTCCCTAATACCAAGGATGAAGACTTTCTAATCATGATGGCTACAGCAGTTATGGCTTTTAAACAACTAGGCATACCACAAATCACTGAATCTAGCTAAGAGCTGTAGTAAGCAACTGGTCTACGTCTATTTCCAAATGTTTGTGTGAGAACACTGGAGGCTATCCCTTTGTCTTCATGCACATAAAGTAGGAATGGTTTGTCATGATCAGGGATACCTAGGGCTGGAGCTGATAGAGTAAGTGATTTCAATTTCTCTAATGCATGGATATGTTCTTTATTCAGCTTTAATGGTTCTGGAACTTCCTTCTTGGTTAGCTCTATCAGAGGTCTTGCGATGTAAGCATAACCTGGAATCCAGTTTCTACAGAAGCTCGTTATTCCTATGATTGCCCTGAGTTGCTTTTTGGTCTTAGGCAAACTCAAATTTTGTATATCCTGTGTTCTCTTTTTGGAAATTCTTCTGCAGCCTTTCTCTGGGATGAATCCTAAATAATTTACTTTTTCCTTTACGAATTGAAATTTCTATTTGGAAATTGTATGGCCCCTTTTGCCTAGCTCTTTGATCAAGTGTACGCTATCAGTGTAACAGACTTCAGCAGATGGTGACATTAGCAGGATGTCATCAACATAATGTACCATTTTGCTGTCAAGGAATGTTATCGACTCAAGGTCTCTCTGCAGAATTTGGCAAAAGAGTGAAGCTGAATCTGCAAATCCCTGGGGCAAACGCATCCAGAAGACAGATTTACCCTCCCTGGAGAAAGCGAACAGCTTCTGGCTGTCTCTGTGCAGGGGAACAGAGAAGTACGCAGAGCTCAGGTCCAGAACAGTAAACCAAGCAGCTTCAGGTGGAATGGCTGCAATGATTTGTGATGGACTTGGTACCACGGCATAGGTCTTTTGCACATGGTCATTTATTGCTCTGAGATCTTGAACTAAACGCCATTGAGTCTTCCCATCAGGAGATAATTTTGCTTTCTTTATTGGCATGATTGGTGTATTGTATTGTTAAAATCCATATTTTAATATGCCCTGCTCCAATAAGCTTTCTATGATGGGTTTCACTCCTTCTATCGCTTCTTGACTAAGTCTGAACTGAGGAATTCTTGGAGGTAAGCCTTCTTTCACCTCTATCTTTACTGGTTCCACTGACAATATCCTGCCCACCTCATTTGAATTTTTAGCCCACACATAATCTGGAATATCATCTGGAACCTCATAGATGTTATCAGTTTATTGGTATGATGGTTCCTCACTACATGTGTCTAAAAATAAAATGGGATGGTGTTTCAGAGATCTCTTGGGTATGTGTAAATAAATTTGTCCATCCGGTTGACATTGGATGGTTGCAGCCAATTTGCATAGAAGATCTCTTCCCACGAGGTTTGAAGGACATGATGGCATCAATAGGAAGGTGTGTTCAAGAGTCAGAGGTCCAAATTTTAACATTTTAACTTTTAGCTTTGGGACTTGTTGTGCTACCCCAGAAGCTCCTCTTACTCTTAAACTGCCTTGAAATTGACATCCTTCAGGTGGTTCTCGTAGTACGGAACAAGTTGCCCCCATGTCCAGTAATCCCTCATAGTGTACCCACCCCCCTTCCCGATTTCTAGAGTAACTAAGGGTTCTCCACTGTCATTGGACTTTACTGGCACTAAAGGTAATAAAGAATCCTCAGTATTCTGTGTACACTTGTCATTGATTCTTTGTTGCGTATGGTCTTTTGTCTCTAAACCCAAACTTCCTATAGCACCATTAGGCAAGTTCAGTTTAGAATCAGGATTACAGAAAGCAGATTAAAGAGCATACTCTCTTTGAGAGCTTGTAAATCATTGTCACTATTGCAGATTCCATGTTGGCTTTCATTAAGGGCTTCAGAAATGGAGATGTGATTTGATTTATCTTCCACTCTGCTCTTTAAAGAACTATCAAGCCTCAAATCAGCAATCTGTCCTTCAGTAGTCTCCGGGATTATATGATAGTTAGATTGTGTTCCCTTCAACACTTCAGGTTCAACTAATGATTCTAAAGCTGACTCATGTTCTCTATTTTGCCCTACTGTTTTTGTGACTGACGTTAGATGATTTTTGTTATCAATCATAGCAACAGTCTTGATGTTATGTTTAGCTACACTGATTTTAGAAGAAGACAACTGTTCCCTATCTCTTCCCCAAAGTTTAGGATTTAAGTTTAGGTTTTGTTTGACTTGGCTCGCCAGACTGTTATGGAAAAAACTATATGACTCCCACTCTCTATATTACAATACATATATAATATAAATAAAAATATACATAACCAGAGAGTAAAAAGTTACTTTGTTTTTTAACCCATTCTATATCTCTCTTTTATTCCCTCTTTAAAATGCTTTATTGTTACTCTTTTTCTGTATCTATCACTGCCCACCACCCACTTCTTCCTTTCTCCTAAGCAAAATCTCTTCTTTATAACAAATATCTACAGTCAAGTAAAACAAATCCAAATAGTTGGCATATCTGAGACTGTCCATCACTCCTCTACCAAGAGACATAGGAGACACTTCATCATCAGTCTTTTTAAGTCTTGATTGGTTGCTGCTTTAGGCACTATTCTGAGATCTTTCAGAGTTGTTTCCTCCCGCACTATTGTGTTCATAGCATAAATTGTTTTCCTGGTAAAATCCACTCTGCATTCATGCATACCACTCTTGCCATAGTCTCTAAATCTGTCACGTTCTTTGTTTCTTATTGTACAATAAAATTCCATTGTATTACCACAATTTATACAACCATTTTCCAACTAATAAGCACTTAGTTTCTAGTTTCTTGCCACAACAAAAAGTGCAGCCATAAATCTTCTTGCATAAATATTTCTTTTCTTTTTATTCCTAATCTACTTGGAATATATGTTTCAGTCTTGAAAGGTCAAGGAGAATATACATTTTAGTGTTTTTTATTGGTATAATTCCAATTTTTTCTGAGATTGATAAACCAATTCACAGCCTCCCCTCCTTCTTTTAAATGGCCCTTGTAAGGGGGAAATAGGGGTCTTATGGGTTCAATATATTAAAAGGTGGTCACCAGAGGATTGAACTATTATCAATCCTTAATTAAGAATAATCTCAAATCAAAATTGACTTTTATGTAAATTTATTTACATGAAAGAAGAGAGAGAGAAAGACATTAAGAATCTATCTCACTATTTAGTCCAGGTAGATCTTAAACCTCAGCCGAGGGTTAAAGGGTTAAAGGCCCTGAGGTGAATGGAGCAAACTCTACTCACAGAGTCTATAAAAGGAAGTTTCCCAATAGAAGTTCAGGAAGAGTCAGTCTTTAAACTCACCACATGGAACAGTCTCAGTCACAAACCAGCGAAGCTCTCTCAGGTCTCCTTCACCACACCAGTTGCAGCCTCACTCCCTCCTAATTTGCATGTCCAATCACAATAGACAATTCTCATAGACCACCTAGGGGGCAGGTCAGTTGATTCTGATTCGTCCCTCACTCCAGCACGTGAGAATTATGGACCTCCCAGAATTAGAGGTGTTTTCACCTTTGGTGATTAAATCTAAAGATGGGCAGTATAGACTTAATCTAATTATCATACCCTCATTCATCTTCATTTTCACTTACCTTGAGAATTTTCTAGTAATCTATGGTATTTTCATGAGTGATTAAGTTTCAAAAACAAGAGAGGTTCTGATTAGAAGAAATTCTCATAAATCATGCAAAATCCATTACAAATGCTATCAGTTTTAGGGAGCAACTAGGTGGCTCAGTGGATTGAGAGTCAGGCCTAGAAATAAAATGTCCTGGGTTCAAATCTGGATTCCTATACTTCCTAGATGTGTAACCATAGGCAAGTCACTTAACCTCCATTTCCTTACCCTTACTGCTTTTGTCCCTTGGAACTAATACACAGTATTGATTCTAAGAGAGAAGGTAAGAGTTAAAAAAAATTTTTTATGCTGTCAGTTTTGTATAAGACTTACTGCCCTACAACCACTGAAGAAAGAATACTTCAATTTCTCCCGTCTTCAGTAAAATCCCACAGAAACACATTCTTGCCACTTGAAATCCCTGGCCACTATTGCCATCCATATCACATACTCCAAATAATTCCAGGCCACTGTAATTCCCTAGATCTCCATTATGAAAAAAATTTACTTGATCCACAACAATCCTTTTCCAAGTTCCAAGAAAGTTTTCTGTATTCACTACTTCCATTCCCCTTCCTCACCCCACCCCCATTTCTTAAAGGTTATCAACAATATTTACACTGCTAAATCTAGTGAATTTTTTTAGGCCTCGTCTTTTTTGAACTCTGAAATTCTGAATGCCATTGAGTACCTCTTCATCCTTTTATAGCCTTTCCTTCTTTGTTTCAAGGATATTCCTTTCTCCTGTTTCTCATCCTACTGGTCTGTTCCTTTTCAGTCTTGCTTCATTTGGTGAGATATCATTATAGGCTAGCTATCAAGCCATTTGGAAAGAAAGACAAAGAGCCAGAAAAACATGAAATTCAGAGAAGTTTTGGAGTCATGCCAAGATAGAAGTTGACAAGCATAAAAACGGTATGAAGATGGTGAGAGAACAACATTGTGGATTGGGGTATATGGTGGTAATCAGAGTGAAAATATGACTTATAACTCCACAAAGAATGTAAACTATCTTGAGTAAACATAAACAAGCAAAAGAAACTCCAACTATCCAACTACAGGAAAACGTACATATGACCCTGGACTATTTCTGGTACAATGCCTTCTTTGTTCTGTTTCTATATAATGTCTGGCTTGATCTGGGATTGGTACAGGTATCCACCATGTTATTCTGACTTGCTACTACCAAAGATCGGCCTCTTGTGGGTAAACTCCCTCAATAAACCTAATTAACACATATTAATTACCAAGCTAGAATGTACCTCTCACTCTTTGGTGTCCCAGCCCTTCTTATAGAGTCGTAAACCCCAAGTCAAGCCATCTGTCCATTTAACACTTCGTTTCCCTGCGTTGGTAAATGTGATAATGAGGGGATTACAATTAGGAGGACTGGGGGTGCACACAGATGGACGGGATAGATTGCGGGTTATTGCTATCAAGTCCTGGTTCGCCTGGATCCAATATCCAGTGCCAATTGTTTCACATCCCCAGGCTGCACAAAATCCGTCTGTCTGGTCCCCACAGTGTGGTGGCTGATCAAAGCCAGGGCAGCCATATAGAGGAAACTGAGTGTATTGAGTCCAGTAATCCGGGAGGCTAGGCACACCAGGGAAGGTGGGGGCGCAGTAGTGGATTGAGGACATCTGGGGGGCACCTAGGGCACAAAGATCAACCAGAATGGAAGGAAACCACGTCCATTGGGGCCATTGGGAAGAAGAAACGGAGGTAATGATGGCTTGATTTACTGGATTGATGATCTCCCATCGTTGTTGGACCAGGAGATGAGGACTGGAAGTGGTGACCGGAAGGAAGGTGGAGTAGATGATGTAAACCGCCAGAGAAAACGATTTCAGGATCTGAGGTCCCATCTGTGATGTTGTCAGGGTTGTGGTTCTGAAAAAGGAAGAAGAAAAAGACTTCTCCCTGGCTTAGGAGGGTTAGTATCAGGGGCGAAAGGTTTAATCAGTCTAGATGGAATCCAACGGGCATTATTAGCCGCTTTATCAAAAATACAGGCGGAGCCCTTTCCCCAGATAATGACAGGGTCGGGGCCACACCAGAGGCCCGTGACGGGGTCACGCCAAAGGACTGTGGCCAGATTAGATGAAGTATGTGGATTCCAGTGGCGATCAGCAGCGGAACGCCCTTCAGCATCCAGCGTGAGGAAATTGAGAACAAAGAGGGCGTGAGCAAGAAGCAAAGTCTGATTGCCACTTAAGGGATAAAGAGTTTCTTGGGCTTTGAGTTTAAAAAGAGTATTTTTAAGAGTTTGGTTTGCTCGTTCAACAATGCCTTGCCCTTGTGGGTTGTAAGGTATGCCTGTAACATGTTTTATGCCTAGCTGGGAACAAAATTGTTTAAAGGCTTGGCTGGTATAGCCAGGGCCATTGTCTGTTTTAATGGAGAGAGGTTTCCCCATCATAGACATGGCAAAAAATATATGCTTAATGACGTGTTTAGTGGCTTCCCCCGATTGTGCAGATGCGAAAAGAAAGCCACTAAATGTATCAATGGAAACATGAACATACTTAAGTTTAGCAAAAGAAGGGACGTGGGTGACGTCCATCTGCCATAAGTGGCCGGGGAGAAGACCACGGGGGTTAATTCCCAAATGGGGTTCAGGCAAGAGAGTAACACAATTCTTACAATTTTTCACAATTGACCTGGCCTGTTCTCTGGGAATTTTGTAGGCCAGGCGGAGTGATTGAGAGTTAAGGTGGTGAAGCCTATGTGCCTCTGTAGCGAGGGAGACGGGATCCGAGGAGAGGGCGGTAGAGGGGGTGGGTGTGGTTACTAAGGCAGTTAAGCGAGTGTGCTGGTGGTCCGCAGGGTCATTCCCGAAGGATAAGGGGCCCGGGAGGCCGGAGTGGGCACGTATGTGGCCCACGAAAAAGGGGCAGGACCGTGATCGAATGGCTTGCTGGAGTTGGGAAAAAAGAAGAAAAGTAGCAGTTGTTGGTTGGATTGCAGGAACGATTTCTAGTCGGAGCAGGGATTGGACAACATACCTGCTATCCGAATAGAGATTAAATGGAGTATCGGGCAGGGAGTGAAAAACTGTTAAGGCAGCATAAAGTTCCACCAGCTGTGCGGACTCATAAGGAGTTTGGATGGAGCAAGGGTGATTGTTCATGACTATGGCAGCAAGGCTAGTTTTGGAACCGTCCACAAAAATTGTGGGTGCTCCTGAGATGGGGGAGGATCGGGTTTGACGTGTGAGTATGAAGGGGGTAAGATTAAGAAACTGTAACAATTTATTACTGGGCATGTGATTATCTAAGGTGCCCTGAAACGTGGACATGAGTACAGCCCAGTTATCATTCTGAGATTTGAGGCAGTCGAGCTGTTCTCTGCTATAAGGGGATACCACGTGGTCAGGGGGACGGCCAAAATGGCGTGTAGAAAGGCGAATGCCTATCATAGCTATACGGGCAACCAAATCGGGGTACGGGGTAAGAATCTTTCGATTGTACATGGGGAGATGTATCCAAATGAGGGGAGAAGGATCTTGCCATAGGAGTCCAGTGGGAGAGAATTCAGTAGGGAAGATGAGGAGGTACAGGGATAATTTTGGGGAGAAGTATCCAATATTCTGTGTAGCTATAGCCCGTTCTACCTTTTTGAGGGAAGCTTCACCTGCCGGGGTCAAAGAACGAGGGGAGGAAGGGTCAGCATCCCCTCTAAGAATGTCCTCCAGCGGACGGAGGTCTGCTTTGGAAAGTTGCAGATAGGGGCGTAGCCAATTAATGTCCCCTAAAAGCTTCTGGAAATCATTAAGAGTCTTGAGGGAAGAGCGTTTAAGCTCAACCTTATTGGAGAAGAGCCGGTCGGGTTCAAGCTGAAATCCTAGGAAGGTGAAGGGGTATTGAGTTTGAATTTTATCTGGGGCAATGCTAAAGCCGCGAGCTTGGAGCGCTCTGACAATAGCCTGGGCTATAGTCTGTGTCAATGAGGGGGAAGGGGCAGCAATGAGGAGATCATCCATATAATGGATGATATAGGCCGAAGGATACTGAGTCCTGACAGGGTCAATAGATTGAGCAACGAATTTCTGACATAATGCAGGGGAATTAGCCATACCTTGGGGCAACACGGACCAATGAAATCGGGGGTTAGGCCCTATATGATTGACTATGGGAATGGAAAATGCAAAGCGAGGGCTATTGGAGGGATCAAGAGGGATTGAGAAAAAGCAATCTTTAATATCGATGACAATTTTGCTGAACCCTTTTGGGATAGCAGTCGGGGATGGAAGGCCTGACTGTAAAACCCCCATGGGTAGCATGGTCTTATTGACCTCACGTAGGTCCTGTGGAAGTCTCCATTTCCCCGATTTCTTTTTAATAACAAAAATAGGTATATTCCATGGGGAAGTGGAAGGTTCAAGGTGTCCAAGAGAGAGTTGCTCCTGCACTAGCATTAGGGCAGCTTGAACCTTCTCAGATGTTAGAGGCCACTGGTCAATCCAGACAGGGGAATCGGACTTCCAGGTGATCTTATCTGCCTGGATTGCAGGGGGATCAGTGACCTTTATAAAATTTTTTTTGACCCAAGTCCTCCTTTATCGTTTTGGGCTGGGGGGGATATTGGGTGTAAGATGCCTTGTTCGTTCTTGCCAAGGCCTTTGCCTGGGAGGTACCCAGATTTCAGCATCACTGTGGCTAACCCTAAGGAGCCGCATCTGGGCCAGAATATCCCTGCCCCAGAGATTAACGGGGAGTCCCGCGACTACATAGGGACGGGTAGTGCCACTATTGCCCTCAGTATCTTGCCAATGGAGGAGCTTAGTACTTTGGAGGGTATCTTGGATCTGACCTATTCCTGACAGGTGGGTGGCTGAGGGTTGAAGGGGCCAGGCTCGGGGCCAATGAGCCTGGGAGATGACAGTAGAGTCTGCCCCTGTGTCCAGCAGCCCTGTGAAGGTTTTTCCTTCGATCTTTAATTGCAGAGTGGGTCGGGACTCAGTAAGTTGTTGTACCCAATAAATGTTGGAAGAGCCGGGTGAGGAAGGACCTCGTTTTTGGGCTGCTGCAGGAAAATCACCTATCATGGGGAGGGGGAGGGCCTGAGCTAAGCCTTTACCGGCAGGAATGGTAACCGGACCGTGAGGAGATTCTATGATAAGTTTTATCTCCCCTGTGTAGTCTTTATCAACAAGGGTGGGATGCACAACTACACCTTGTAAGGTGGTGAGCACCCTGCCGATGGTGGTCCGAATTTGCCAGTGGGGAGGACTACAGGGCCTTCTTCAGGGGTCAATATTCGGGTGGAGGCGGCACAGAGGTCCAGGCCTGCACTGCCGGCTGTGGCTCGAGTAAGGGAACTGGGCAGGGGCTCCCGTAGGAGCCCCGCATCCCGTTTCCCGACATTGGGGAAAAGTTCTGAGGTTTGGCTCGGCAATCTTGAGCCCAGTGCCGACCCTTTCGACATTTAGGGCAAACGCTGGGAGGTGGTCTTTGGGCTTGAGCCTGAAGGGGGGTGGGAGTCTGGTTAAAGGGACATTCACGGGCGAAATGGCCAGGTTGCCCGCATTTAAAGCAATTTCGGGGGGTGGTGGGGCGAGAGGCCTGAATGGCTGCCCCAATGGCTAAGGAGATGGACTTGTTTAGTTTGTGGTCATAGGCATCAATGTCACTGCATAGGCGTACCATCCCATTTAGATCAAGATCTCTAGCTTGCCCCTTTAAGGCTGCCTTACAGGCAGAGTTAGCGTTTTCAATCGCTAGATGTCTAACCACTGGGTTGTCTGACCCATCCTGACCTAAGACTCTCTCAGCAGTTTCAAGGAGTTTTGCAACAAACTGCGCGTAGGGCTCATTGGGTCCCTGAAGGATTTTCGAGAGAGGTGCCGTAACAGAGCCAGTGGCAGGAACTGCCCGCCATGCGGCCATAGCGGCTTGCGCCGTTTGCATGAGTAAGCCAGGAGGCAGCCTCATCTGTTGGTTTTCTAATGCAAAGCGGTCACGGCCGACAATCTTGTCGGTCATCCAATTAGCTGTCTGGGCATTTTTTAAGTTGAGCCTAGCTTGATGTTCTGCCCTTTCTAAGAACTCTGCCTTCCAGATTAGAAATTGCCCTTGGGATAGGACAGATTGCACAACTTTGGTCCATTCTGAGGGGAGCATGTGTCCCTCTCCTCCAAGCCCTTCTAGAATGGAGAGTGTAAAAGGGGCATTCAGGCCATAATTTTTGACTGCCGAATGCAGGTCTTTAATGTGCTTAATTTTTAATTTTTTATAAATTGGCCGATGATGGTGAGGGAGGCCTGAAGTATCTGTGGCCCTGGAATTTCCACGGGATCCGCTTTCCTCCTCCCCCTCTTCCTCCTGCTCGGAGTCAGAGGAATCATGTGGGAGGGGGGTTTCTAAAGGAAGGTTTTCGGGGGCAATCTCTGTGGCCTGTTGTCTAGTAACGACAGGGAAAACAAGGGCAGGGTTCTTAGACTTTGTCATAGTTTTTGGCTGCACCGGCTTGATATTACAGTTCAGTGGCAGGAGAATGTTTGACTGCAAGTCCTGCAACTGATTGGTTAATTTATAAATCTCCCTCTGCAAGTCTAAGAACTGCCTAAGATCTGTGACTTGCTTTCTAAGCTGGCTTGTGGCTTCTCTAAGTTCAGCCGAACCTGGGAGAGCTGGAGAGGCAAGTTGAGGGATGGGGGATGGGAGGTTGTAGGGAGGAGGTCTATTCCTCAGAGGGCCATTGTTATGGTAGTGGGCTGTCTCCTCCTCTAGCTCTGCTTGATGAGCCAGATTAAGTGTGCTATCTTGAGGAGGGTCCGTGTATAGGACTGGATAAAGGCGTGGTCTGGGCTTAGAGGGAACAAGGGGCTCCTCAAGGGAGGGATTTTTGATAGGTTCCTCTGAAAGAGACGAGGGACACTCATTCCCCTGGAGGGGCGAGCTCTGTTCTTTAGTCGAGTTTGGTTCTTCATTTTTTATCTTAGATTCTAAGATAGCGTCCTCGGCCAAGCTGAGGAGGTGCGAGACTTGTTGACTCGTGTCGGCTTCTTTAAGGATGTCACGAATTAGGCCATAGAAAGAAAAGTAATCATCTGGAATCTCCTTGCCGGCTCTTAAAAGGCCATTAAGTTCCTTACCTACTTTGTCCCAAGTGAGCGGATGAATGCCCGTGCTATGCAAAATGAGCCAAGGGCAGTGCTGCTCTATAAAGCAGAAAAACCTGAACAGGTCCTTCTTTTTTACTCTAATGCCTCTCTTCCTTAGACTATGTTTTAGTTCAGTCACGAACACTGTTTCCTTCGAGAGTGTTTTTCCCATCATGCACACGTATTCCTTCCACTTTCCTAGCACACACACACACACACCTTTTTTTAGAAACACTCTTGATTTTTAAATGCCTATGGGGGATGGGACAACTTACCCTACCTCGAGGCGTCTTGCTCAGCCTCTACCCGTTGCGTATCTTCGAGGCCGGGACAGCTGCTCCTCAGTTGTCCGGTAAGCCGTTTTCTCCGTGCCTCGCGTTGGGCGCCACTGTCCGGGTCCAGCTGGACACAACCGAGGGGTCCGGGGAAACGGCAACCTAAAAACCCATAGGGAAAGAAGAGGGGAGACCTCGCATGCAAGACAGAGTCGTTTAGATGGATACAAGGCTCGTTTATTGCAGATCTATGACAAGAATATATAGGTTGAGGGCAGAAGGGGGTCGGCAGATATTAAGGGGGAAAGGAACGCGGAAAGGGAGCATAGAAAATCTCTGGTGGCGTCTTACTGTCTCCAAGCATGGCTGGGCCTATGATCAATATCTTATCTTAGAAGAGTGAATGATATCTATTCTTAGAAGAGTGACTATCTTATCTTAAAGTCTTGGTCCCTAACACTGATAGAGTTTTTCAATTTTTTTCTGACTTATACCTGTATTATCACACAAAACCTATTTCTACATTATTCATTTTTGTAAATGAATAATCTTATAAAACCAAAACTTTGAATTATGTGCCCAAATAAACAAGTGATAACTCATATGTTTTCATCTGCATTTATATCCCAACAGTTCTTTCTCTGTAGGTGGATTGCATTCTTTGTCATGCGTCCCTCAAAATTGTCTTGGATTGCTAATATGTATTGCTATTACGCATTTGATCATCCCTCAACATTTCAGTTAATGTGTATAATGATCTCCTGGTTCTGCTTACTTCACTCTGCATCAGTTCATGTAGAACTTTTTAGTTCTTTCTGAAATCATCCTGTTCATCAATCCTTATAATACAATAGTATTCCATCACTGTCATATACCATAATTTGTTCAGCTATTCCCCAATTGAGAGACATCCCTTTAGTTTCCAATTCTTTGTATTAGACATTTTTTAAAGGAACTGGCTATTTACCTTAGTCAATAAGAGTAAATCATTAATCTGAATTAAAAGAATTAATCAAACATTCACATGATGCTAGGAGCTAAAAGAATGCAAGAGGTGGAGGTTAGAATGGGCTTTAGGTAGCTCATCTGATCAGAGATTTAAATTAGATTTGTCTAGAAATTTCTTTCTATCTTTGATATAAAAGTATGAGCAGACTGCCATAGTGCAAGAACTTAAGATGGAAGATGGTAGGTTAAGGAATGGCTCAAGAAAGACAGACTGAATTAGAGAAGTCCCTTAGCTCAGTGCATGCCCTATATTTTGCATTTGATGTTTCTCAATTCATTGAAAAGAAAATCATTGGAAGAATAAGAATACTCAAGCATAGAATAAAATAAAAAGGAATGATCCTAGCATTTATCCAGGAAAAAGATCATAGTCCAAATGATGTTAGATACTAAATTCAGGAGAAATAAGAAAAGAAACAACTGGATAAAAACAAAGAGCTTGCCATAGGCACCCACTTTGAATGTAAAAATAGAGGAAACGTTTTTCCAGATGGAAACTTTATTCAAACATGTGATATTAGATGGGAAGGGTAGAAGATTTTGATAGGTCCATTTAGATACCCTAATAAATGTGTGCCTTTTCCATCCTTTGTTCTCACCTCACAGAAGAGAGAGAAGAAAAGAGAGCACTGATAGACTCTGAAGAAGAAATAACTGTATGCTCAAATCAAGGAGAGCAAACGGCTTCCAGTGATCATTAATTATCCACCAGGCTACAAAGAAGCCAACTAGATAGTCTCCTGATGCTTGCAATTGGTGGAGGTTTGAAGAACAGAGTAAGTACCAAGAGAACAGAGTGCTGGCAGAAAGAGTCAATGCTGTATTTGTAGAATTAATAGAAGGACTCAGAAAAAAGGGGCAGTTATGTGAAGTTCCTAATATGAAAATAAGAAGATTCATATGTGACTGGATTTCAGATAAGAGAGTCTCATATTTGTGTGTTCCTGTGACCTCTGATATAAGCATGCCAAACAGAATACAGTGCTGAAGGTTATTCTTGATGACTCATTGTCCTCATGTCCCAAGATCTTTGGGATCTATAGAATATTGAATACAACCCACTGTAGTAGACTATCTCTCTAGGGGTATGTGAAATTCAAGAATACCCAAACACTAACATAGAAGGAGAATGAACAAAATGATTAGACTCTCCTCAGTTCCCTTGATCTACCTCAGAGGCCTCACTCGGCTCTTTAGTTCTCTCCTGCTATAAAAACATAGAGCTTTGCTTACAAGTCATATCATCTTTGCAAAGTTCCCTAATCTCTTCATCCCTCACTTTTATCCTATGTAAAATGAAAGGATTGGACTAGATCAGTGGTTCTCAAACTTTTTTGGCCTACTGCCCCCTTTCCAGAAAAAAAATTACTTAGCCCCCTGGAAATTAATATTTTAAATTTTGATAGCAATTAATAGGAAAGATAAATGCACCTGTGGTCATCACCACCTTCCTGGATCACTGCAGCACCCACCAGGGGGCGATAGCGCTCACTTTGGGAATCACTGGACTAGATGTTCCCCAAGATCCCAGTAGGTTAGGTTGCCTAAAGGAGACAGCATATTAGTAACTTTATAAGATATTTATAAGATATAGAAAAAATAGCTAGAAGACAATCTTAAAGGGAAGGGTATTCATGGGGAGATGAAAGGTAATGAAAGGTTTCCTTCAGACAGTGACAAAGGAGCCAAGTCTTCAAGGAGTATGCTAAGGAAACTAAGGGACTGAGGTGAGAGTGCAGAGTATTCTGACACTGGAAACAAAGACCAGAGATAAACTGCCATGTTTGAGGAACTGCAGATAGGTCAATGTAGCTGAACTATAGAATGCATGAAAAAGAATAAGATGTAAGAAAACCGGAGAGGTAGCAGAGGGATAAGTGATAAAGAGCTTTAAATCCCAAACATAGACTTTCTATTTGATACATGAGATAATAGAGAGTCACAAGACCTTATTGAGTAGGGCAATGGCATAGTTGAATCTTGAAATGTTTATCAGGTCAGTTGCTATTACTATGGGATACCTTGTATTTTCTTCTTTTTTCATGATAAATTAAGTTTAATTAATTAAATTTAAGTATATTAATACTTCTTGTTGTCTTGTGGAGTCATTGACTTCTATTTGGTTCTGAAAGGATAATAATGGGAATAGAAGAATAACTAGATGCCAGACAAACTGGGGACACTCTCACACCTCACAAGGGAAGGACTGACAGATAAACACATGGAAACCAAATGGGGATGTGAGGTTTGGGAATGACAGTTGATCAAGTAACTGATAAGCTACCAACCAGGGAAAAATCAATGAAGTGGGTTCTTTATTGCTTAGAGAAAATAGGAAGTACTAACAAACTGGGTTTGTTGGTATTTAATGAGAGAAGTGGGGAGAGGGGTTTTCTATGCTAAGGAATAGCCCTAATGGTTTAATTAAACTAAGTTCTAAACTAAGCTAAACCTCTAACTAGAATAAGGGGCTGGAGAGGAGGGCTTCTCATTGCACTAGTCCAGTGATGCTCTAAGATGATCATAGATGTCACAGAAACAGGAATAAATCCGATATACAGCCAATCAATACAAAACCTGTTCTAAGGAGTAAGGTAGATAAATCTGCTGTCCACCAACAGATAATCCAGACCTTTCCTCAACCTAGGCCATGATAGTTAGTTGGAGTATCTTCTTCTCAGTGATATCCCACACTGTCAGCTCTTTGGATATTTGGCAAAGCTAGACCACACAGTAAAAAAACCTCCTTCCCTTCAGCTTTGTCAAAACTACCCACTCCTTTTCAAAACCCCAGCTTCATTCCATTATGGAACTCTCAGGTCTTTAGAGACAGCCTGACAGCCTATGTGCTAATGTCTTAATTTCCTCATTACAGTTCATTCTCATTTTCAGGGAGTTTGTTGCTTAGGAAAGATTTTATATCTCTTGTGCCAACCTGGTAATTCTCTTTCCAATTCCTTTTTCCCTAGCTCTCATTTCATTTCCAGTTATTTTTCCTCTAATACTCTCATTTCATATATGTTATAAGGAAAAGTTACGTTAAGGAGCAAAGTGTGTAAGTTTGCAGAGGGCAGAGACATGGGGCAGCAGAGTAAAAGATTCTGGAATTCTGCAGGGGAGAGCTAAGTTTTTACTTAGAGACAGTTGGGGCTTGAGCTGGGTCCTTTCTCTCATTTTGACCTGGAGGGACTGGCTATTTTTCTCTTGGTTGTTTTCTACCTTATCTTCCCATCCTATCTGCTACTCTGTTATCTTGCTTCCCTGCTAGCTGGTTGATATCTGCTGAGTTCCTGGTGATCTTGGAATTTGATCATGAGACCAGACCTAGATCTTTTTGAATCTTTGATCTTATTTGGACCCTATCAGGCTTACACAGACCCTTTCCTTAAAATCAGCAAAGGGGGGTTTAGTGCTAGTTTAGCCAAGAACAGGAATTGGGATTTTAGATAGTGAGGAGAGGAATAGAGTAGGAAAATCACTCTGAAGAAATCTCTGTGAAGAGATATTTAGATCTGGGTTTTTTAGGTAGTTGGCATTAGATTAGGATTATCCAAACTTCCCATTTCACCTTCCCTTGTTAATAAATCCAGCATCCATCCCTGATATATACTGGTCTGTATTTATTAACTCAGGACAGGCTTTACCTGGACTGAGTCTGTCATCCCACAGTTAACCTAATCACATTGGCCCAGTTTAATCCATTCCCAAAACCCTCAACATTTTTACATATAGTAAAAACATTTTAAAATCTTATGTTATCTTATCCAGTCATTTTAATTGAATATAAATAATTGGAAGCTTTTTTGTATATATTTTGGAGTCATTCTCTTCTGGGTTTATGTATTGATGATTCCCATCACCATATTAGTTTTTCTGTTATGGAATTCTTGTTTGCTTATTTGTTTACTCATTCTTCCAGTCTACTTCCTGAATTTCAGATTTGATGTAAGGGCTGAGCTTTGTACACTAACGGAAGGACAGTCTGGGATGGTCCTGTTACCTTCTTGGGATCTTAAGTTTGTCTTATAGTAGGATTTCGGGGATAGCTCAGGCTGGAAGCTTACAACCTTTTTTGAAAAATAATTTTATATTTTTAATATTTCTTACTGATCTCAGGGATCTCACTAATATGGATATTCCCTCTAATAATGCATATTTAACCAATCCATTCTTTATCCTATAATATTCTGTGTCCTTCCATAAAATTTCCATCTAATACACACCCTTTTAGTATTAGATGAGTACCACTAAACATGTGACTGGGTCATTTGTTATCCTTTCCCTCTAATGATGATGATAATAATCATAATATGTAGATATGACTTAATATATTATACCTCCTTACCAAATCAAAAGCTTATAGTTTGAGAAGAGAATAAGAAGCAAAATGACTAAAAGATAAAGAAGCATGCTTTTTATACAAATGTGAATAGATCTAATTTCTTTTCTTTTTTTGATTTGAAAAATTTTATTTAATTAATTGATTTAGAATATTTTTCCATGGTTCCCTGGTTCATGTTCTTTCCCTCTCCTCCTCCCATCCCACTCCCATAGCCAAAGAGCAATTCCACTTGGTTTTACATATGTCATTGATCAAGACTTATTTTCATATTATTAATATTTGAATTAGAATGATCTCTTAGTGTCTACATCCCCAATTATAACTCATCGACCCATGTGATTAAGCAGTTGTTTTTCTTCTGTGTTTCTACTTCCACAGTTCTTTCTCTGGATGTAAATAGCATTCTTTCTCATAAATTCTCATTGCTACTAGTAGAGAAGTCCATTAAATTTGGTTGTGCCACAGTGTATCAGTCTGTGTATAATGTTCTCCTGGATCTGCTCCTTTCACTCTGCATCAGTTCCTGGAGGTCATTCCAGTTCATATGGAATTCCTCCAGTTCATTATTCCTTTCAGCACAATAGTATTCTATTACCAATAGATACCACAACTTGTTCAGCCATTCCCGAATTGGAGGGCATCCCCTCATTTTCTAACTTTTTGCCACCACAAAGAGTGCAGCTATGAATATTTTTGTACAAGTCACAGATCCATTTTCTAAGAAATCAAACTGTAATTTTTTTGTGAGAGTGATGAAAAGAGCTTACATTTATATATGCTTTAAGATTTATAAAGAACTTTACATACATTGACCCTCATTAGTATCTTGTGAAATTGGTGCTATTATTAATTCTGTTGAACAGAAATAGAAACTGATTTTCAGAGAGTTAAGTGTCTTGCCTAAGGTCACACAGTTTATAGATATCTGGGGTAGAATATGGGCATGAGTATTCTAGACCAGTGGTTCCCAAACTTTTTTGGCCTACTTCCCCTTTTCCAGAAAAAATATTACTTCGCCCCATGGAAATTAATTTTTTTCCCATTTTAATAGCAATTAATGGGAAAGATAAATGCACCTGTGGCCTTCATTTCCCCTCTAGATCGCTGCAGCACCCACCAGGAGGCAGTAGCACCCACTATGGGAATCACTGTTCTAGACTCTAAGTTGAGCACACTTGTCATTATAGCATATTTCCTTTGGGGATAGATGTGGGGTTGGGGTGAGAACATTTTTGATAAATAAAAGATGGCACAAGGATACCACTTATGTTAACATCAATATACAGTTACCCCTTATACATCATGACTTTTTCCATCCTGATTTTGATATATCACATTCAGCAAAATAAATTAAATGGAAATGTGGGGAAAGTTGAGTGGAATCCATAGATGGCAAAGAAAAAGTTTAGAAATTCAAAAATGTATACTTAACTCAAAATTTATAAAGTACTATAAATACCACATAAAAGAAAAAGAAAAAATCAGAGTTCTCCTCTCATACAAAGTCATGGCCAAAAATTTTTACATGGATTTTCTGATTGTAGGGGCACCATACCCTTAAACCGCATAATATGGAAAGAATAACTGTATTTCGTTTCAAAAACATATGAGTAATTGGCTTAAGTCAAAATGAGAAGACAAAATAGTATGAACTCTTCTGTGTGTGTGTGAATACATAAATATTAATTTTTATTTTAAAATATATAATATATGTAACAAACAGTAATATAATACATGCAATTTTTTAGAAACATGTAAATATGCTTGTCCAAAAGAAACAAATTTTTACATGAGCTATGTCCAAAATCTGTCTCATTTTCCCCCTTCCTTTCAACCCTCTGTCCTCCCCAAGAAGGCAAGTAACATGATAAAAGTTGTGCATATATTATCATAAAATACACAGCTCCCTGTTCAACATGTTGTGAAACAAGACATATTGCTTATGCTATGGAAAAATTCATGGAGGAAACAAAGTAAAGAATAGTATGTTTCAATCTGCATTCAGAATCCATCTGTTCCTTCTATGGAGTGGGTATTCTTTTTTCTTCATGAATCCCTTGAAGATGTCCTGGATTCTTGCCTTGTTGGAAATAATTAAGTCATTCATAGCTGATTGCAAGATATTATTGTTGTTACAGTGTACAATGTTCTCTTGGTTCTGCTCACTTCACTTTGCATCACTTCTTTCCAGGTTTGTGTGTGTGTGTGTGTGTGTGTGTGTGTGTGTGTGTGTGTGTGTTTGTGTGTATGTGTGTGTGTGTGATCATCTTGTTTGTTATTTCTTATGGCACAATAGTACTCTGTTATAATCATATATCACAACTTGTTCAGCTATTAAACAGTTCCTAGTTCTTTATCACTACAAAAAGTGCTGCTATAAACATTTTTTTTTAACCCTTGCCTTCTGTCTTGGTTGCAAGACAGAAGAGTAGTAAGGGCTAGGCAATGGGGGTTAAGTGACTTGCCCAGGGTCTGTTATGACCAGTAGGGGGCTAAGGTAGTATTTGAGGGATAACTCAGGAGAAGCCAAATAGCACAGCTTGATATGAGAATAAGATTTGATCACCACACCAGCTAGGCTAAGCTTCCTTTAAGAGTGAGAATTCTCTAGCTAACCACAAGGCCTTAGCAATCTGTTTCTGGCTGTCAGTTGGGTAGAAGGTAACCAGGAAGTTGAAGGTTGATTTCCTGAAACCTTTGGTTATTTTTATAAGGTTAGCACTAGCTTGAAGTGGCTATGATCAGTTTAAGGTGTTATTAGGATCTGACTACACATTTACAGATGTTGTCATCACAGTAAGTCGTTTGACTTTTAAGGATCACTATAGGCTTAGAGATTAAACTGGGTTTATTTGATAAATTGATGGGTAGGTAAATTGAGAGGTGAGTGGGTGATGGAAACCCTGAATAATCTTGCCTAAAGTATTATAAATCTAAATAAATATTTAAAATGAATATGTTCCCTAAGGAGCAGAGTTCAAAGGGACCTTGGGGATCTCCCTCTAACTCTGAAGCTGTTTGATGCTGAGCCCAGGGCTATGAAGTCCCTGGGTCAGATGCTGTTGTAATTCTTGTTGTTTGCTGAATAATCTGCTTATTGGTTTTGCCAATAAAAGGTATTTGATATGGCTAGCAATAAAGGTTGACCCTGCCTGCCTGCCTATATCCAAACTTCCCACCTCCCAGCTCGGTCTGTTACCTCCTTCCTCCCTAACCCAAGTTGAAAAATGAGACCCTTAGGGGTCTGTGGACCTCAATTTATACCCTGTCCTTAACCTTGGCACATGCCCAGGGCTGCTTTGCCAGATTGTGAGTTCCAAAGTGGCAAACTGCTTTTATGTACCTATAGAAAATGGCTGCCCATTTCTGTACATTACAGGTCACACAGCTGGGAAGTGTCTGAGGCCAGATTTGAACTTAGGACCTCCTGTCTCTAGGCCTGGCTCTCAATCCACTGAGCTACCTAGTTGCCCCTATAAACATACTTTGTGTTTCTTTTTTCTTCATCACTTTAAGAAATAAACTTCACAGTGGTATTACAGGGTTAAAAGGTAAACACAAGTTTTATAATTCTTTGAGTATAATTCCAGATTGCTCTCCAAAAGGGTTGAATTAGTTTATAGTTCCACCAACAATGTATTAGTGTTCCTATTTTTCCACATTTCTTCCAACATTTGTCCTTTTCCCCTTTTATCATTTTAACCAGATAGATGTAAGATGATATCTCAGAATTGTTTTGATTTTTATTTCTTTAGTCAATAATTATATAGAGCAAATTTTCACATATTTATACATAATTTTGATTTATTATCCAAAAACTGCCTGCTCATTGTTTTTTTTATCATTTATCAATTAAGGAATGGCTCACACTAATATATTTGATGAAGTTCTCCATATATTTTAAATATTAGACCCCTGAAAAACTATCCACAAAAATTTTATACCAACTTATTGCTTTCCTTATAATCTTTAGATACATTAGTTTTATTTGAACAAAAATTCTTCAATTTAATATATTCAAATCATCCATTTTACATTTCACAATGCTTTCTATCTCTTATTCATTCATAAATTAATTTCTTATCAATAAATATAATAGGTAATATATAGCCTATAATTCTAAATGTGTTTATATTTCCCTTTATACTTGAGTCATCAGTCCATTTTGATTCTATCTTGAAAAATGGTATAAGACATGGGTCTATGTCTAGTTCCAGCCAAACTGCTTTCCAGTTTTCCCAACAATTTTTACCAGGCAATGAGTTCTTATTCCAAAAACTTAACTTTACCTTTGTCAAACACAAGGTTACTATAATCTTTTATGACTGTTTGTTCTATATCTATTGTTTGTTCTATGTCTATTGTATTCCATTGCTCTAGTTTTCTATTTATTAGTCAGTTCCAGATAGTTTTAATAATTACTGCTTTATAATATAGTTTGAAATCTGGTACTATTAGACCTTCTTTTTAAAATTTTCATTCATTTTTACATTTTCTTCTTATTTTATTTGTTATTTATAACTTTTCTTTTTCCAAATGAATTTTCTCATTTCTTCTAGTTCATTAAAATAATTTTTGGTAAGTTAGTTGGGATAGCATTGAATAAGTAAATTAGTTTAGGTGGGGCTATCATTTTAATTCTATTGGCTCTGCCCATTGATGAAAAATTAATATTTCTCCAATTATTTTAATCTGGTTTTATTTGTATAAAATTTATTTTGTAATTATGTTCATATATTCTGGATTTGTTTTGGAAGATATATTCCTTGGTATTTTATTCACTCTATGGTTAATTTAAGTGGGTTATCTCTTAGTATCTCATTTTTGTTATCATTTATTTTTATTTTTTGTATAGAACATAATAGAATATGTAACAATAATATAATACATAAGATTTGTCATAAACATGTACTTTATTATATCTCATTCCTTTTTTTACCTCCCTCTCATCTCTCTCTTCTCCCCAAGAAGCTTCTTTTCCTTCCTTAATATCTCTTCTTATAGCATATTGTTAGTGATCTATAGAAACATATAAATGCTGATGATTTATATAGATTTATTTTAGAACCTACTACTTTGCTAGAATTATTGTAGTTTCAATTAATTTTAGTTGAATCTCTAGGATTATATATATATATGTATATACATATACATATACATATACAAATATCATCATATCATCTGTAAAAAGAAAGATTTGTTATCTCTCCTCATTCTGTTAGTTTCCATTTTGTTTTCTTATTGGTCTTACTAGTATTTCTTGTACAATATTAAATAATATTGGTGATAATGGGCAACCTTGTTTTACTTCTGATTGTAAGGATTAAAAATGGTTTGACTAAATTTTGGAGTTAGAAAAAGTATTGTGACCACTCTTTATAAAAATTAAAGTTAAATTTTGAGTCAATAGGCTGTTTAGTAGCTTTATTTACAGCAAGGTAGAGATATTAAAGTGGGAAATATAGGAAGGAGGTAGACATTATCGCCTAGCTAAAAATACCCTAACTCCTAATCCTAGTGCCTCTAGACTGCAAATGTGAATCTGAATCTCACCAATCCACAAGAGTGTTTTCAGTCAGGAGTTCCAACAACCAAAAACTGATGCTGAAGAGGCCGATCCAAAAAAGACAGTCTCTAATGCCAAGGAAGTAGGAGTCTCACTTGAGTAAGCATCCTTCTTCAACCCAAGACTCCAATATAGGAATGGGAATCTTCACCAGAATCCAAAATCTGGATCAAGAAAGCTGCTAAGAGCCAAGGATGAAAAGCTAGAATAAAGACCCCAATCTCTCTCCTACTTATATACAGTTTTCTCCACCCATCAGCTCTTGTCATCACATCTCAGGAATCAATTAAAGCCTTTCAATTTGCCTAACACTGTGGGGGGTGGGGAGAGGCACCAGTGCTTGTAGCCTGTTAGGGCATGAACTCTCTTTGTTAGTGACTTACTAAGTGTTAAGTAGGGATACTTTAAGTTCTTGATTGATTAACTTAGAATAGACAAAAGGAATAAAAAATTCCCTTTCCTGATCTTATAGGGAAGCCTTTTAACTTATTCCAGTTCAGATAATCTTTGCTGATGGTTTTAAATATATACTACTTATTAATCTAAGGAAAAATCCATTTAAACCAGTACTTTCAAGTGATTTTAATAGGAATTAATATTTTATTTTGTGAAAAGACTTTTCTGTATTTATTGATATCATGAATTGTGTTGATTTTTGGTTGATGTGAACAATTATATTAATAATTTTCCATATATTAAACCATTCCTGTTACAAATTCTATTTCATCATAATTTATGATCTTTTGCATCTATATTCATTACTGAAATTGGCCTATGATTTTCTTTTTTTCTTTTTGCTCTTTCTGGTTTAGGTATCAGCACCTTATTTGTTTCATAAAAGGAGTTTGATAGTGTGAAGATAGAATTATCTCTCTTTGTCTATTTTAAGGAAGTTAGTCAAGAATTCAAAGCACCTCTATTCAACACTTAAGTAAGAGAGTTCACAAGTCAAAAACTCTCACCTCCAAATAGGACTGCCCAACCCTGGGTAGCACTAAGCAAATTGAAAGTCTGCAATTGGTTTCTGTGAAGAAGAGGGAGAGACAGGAAATGACATGGAAAAGGAACATAAAAGAGATGAGTATGGCCCTGGCCTTTGGGGAGATTGTTCCTGGAGATTCCTGCCTTGGCTTTGGAGGAGACTATTTCCCTGGATTCTGCATGGGTGAGTGAAGCTACTTTCTTTTCCTGTGAGTCATTCTGCATTGGTGGAACTCGGGCTGAAGACACCAACAGGACTTCTAGCTGAGGATTACTGGGAAATCAACATGGAGATCAGGACTTGGGGAAGCCCCTGACAGGGCTGAGCCTGACTTCACCAAAGAAGGGCTGGTAGACTTGTTAAGGCTCTGTCTCTTTTCTACATTTCCCACTTTCACTTTTTCTTCATTGTTGTAAATAAAAGTTGCTAAAAGTCATTTTGACTTAAGCTATAATATTTTTAAATTGTCAACCATAATATTACTTTATAACACACTTATTGACTCAAAACCCCCAATTTTAATCCTTACAATAGGATTCCTTTTCTTCCAGTTGTTCTAAATAATTCATTTAATATTTAAATCCATTTTGTTAGGCTTTTTTGTAAAATAATTCTTAGTCTTATTTATTAATTCAATGGTTTTCTTACCTTCAATTTAATTACCTTTTATTTTTAAGATTTCCAATTTCATTTTTAATTGGGTATTTTTATGTTGTTTTCCTAAGTCATTCCAGTTCACATTGAATTCCTCCAGTTCTTTATTCCTTTGAGCACAATAGTATTCCATCACCTACAGATAGTGCAATTTCTTCAGCCATTCCCCAATTGAAGGCATCCTCTCATTTTCCAATTTTTTGCCACCACAAAGAACACGGCTATAAATATTTTTGTACAAGTCTTTTTCCTTCTTATCTCTATGGGATATAAATCAAGCAGTGCTATGGCTGCATCAAAAGGCAGATAGTATTTTAAATCCCTTTGAGCATAGTTCCAAATTGCCATCAAGAATGGTTGGATCAATACACAATTCCACCAGCAATGCATTAATGTCCCAATTTGGCCACATCCCCTCCCACATTCATTGCTCTCCCTTGTTGTCATTTTAGCCAATCTGCTAGGTGTGAGGTAATCAGAGTTGTTTTGATTTGCATTTCTCTAATTATTAGAGATTTAGAATACTTTTTCATGTGCTTATTGATAGTTTTGATTTCTTTATATGAAAATTGCCTATTCATTTGCCCATTTATCAATTGGGGGATGGCTTGATTTTTTTGTACAATTGATTTAGCTCCTTGTATATTTGGGTAATTAGACCTTTGTCTGAGTTTTTTGTTATAAAGATTTTTTTTCCCAATCTGTTGCTTCCCTTCTAATTTTGGTGCAATTGGTTTTGTCAGTACAAAAACTTTTTAGTTTAATATAGTCAAAATTATTTATTTTACGTTTTGTAATTTTTTTCTAACTCTTGTTTGGTTTTAAAATCTTTCCTTTCCCAAAGATCTGACAAGTATACTATTCTGTGCTCACCTAATTTACTTATAGTTTCCTTCTTTATATTCAAGTCATACACCCATTCTGAGCTTATCTTGCTATAGGGTGTGAGATGTTGATCTAGACCCAATTTTTCCCATATTGTTTTCCAATTTTCCCAGCAGTTTTTGTCAAATAGTGGGTTTTTGCCCCAAAAGCTGGGTTCTTTGGGTTTATCATATACTATCTTACTGAAGTGGCTCACCCCTAGTCGATTCCACTGATCATCCCTTCTGTCTCTTTGCCAGTACCATATTGTTTTGATGACTACTGATTTGTAGTACAGTTTAAGATCTGGTACTGCTAGACCACCTTCCTTCATATTTTTTTCATTATTTCCCTTGATATTCTTGGTATTTTTTTCTTCCCAATGAACTTTGTTATAGTTTTTTCTAATTCAATAAAAAAGTTTTTGGTAGTTTCATAAGTATAGCACTAAATAAGTAAATTAATTTGGGTAGGGTGGTCATTTTTATTATGTTATCTTGTCCTATCCATGAGCACTTAATGTTTTTCCAATTATTTAGATCTAGTTTTAATTTTGTGGAAAGGGTTTTGTAGTTGTCTTCATATAATTCCTGTGTTCATCTTGGCAGATAGATTCCTAAGTATTTATATTGTCTAGGGTGATTTTAAATGGTGTTTCTCTTTCTACCTCTTTCTGCTGCAATGTGTTGGAAATATATAGAAATGCTGATGATTTATGTGCATTTATTTTGTATCCTGCAACTTTGCTAAAGTTGTTATTTCTACCAGCTTCTTAGTTGATTCTCTAGGATTTTTTTAAGTAGACCACCATATCATCTGCAAAGAGTGATAGCTTAGTCTCCTCATTGCCTATTTTAATACTTTCATTTTCTTTTTCTTCTCTAATTGCTATTGCTAGTGTTTCCAGTACAATGTTAAATAATAGAGGTGACAATGGACATCCTTATTTCACTCCTGATCTTATTGGGAAGGCTTCTAGTTTGTCCCCATTGCAGATGATGTTTGTTGATGGTTTTAGATATATGCCATTTATTATTTTTAGGAAAGGCCCTTCTACACCTATACTTTCTAGTGTTTTCAGTAGGAATGGGTATGGTATTTTGTCAAAGGCTTTTTCAGCATCTATTGAGATAATCATGTGATTTTTGTTGAATTGCTTGTTGATATAGGCAATTATGTGGATGGTTTTCCTAATGCTGAACCATCCTTCAATTCCTGTTATAAATCACACCTGATCATAATGAATAACCCTAGTGATCACTTGTTGGAGTATTTTTGCTAGTATTCTGTTTAGGATTTTTGCATCTATGTTCATTAAGGAGATTGGTCTGTAGTTTTCTTTCTCTGTTTTTGATCTACCTGGCTTTGGGATCAGTACCATATTTGTGTCATAAAAGTAGTTTGGTAGAACTCCTTCTTTGCTTATTATGTCAAATAATTTTTATAGTATTGGGATTAGTTGTTCTTTGAAGGCTTGATAGAATTCACTTGTGAATCCATCTGGTCCAGGGGATTTTTTCTTAGGGAGTTCTTTGATGGCTTGTTCAATTTTTTTTTCTGATATGGGAATAATTATTTAAGTATTCTGTTTCTTCTGCTATTAATCTAGGCAATTTATCTGTTTGAAAATATTCATCCATATCATCTAGATTGCTATATTTATTGCCATATAATTGGGCAAAATAGTTTTTAATGATTGCCTTCATTTCCTCTTCATTAAGGTGAGATCTCCCTTTTCATCTTTGATACTGATAATTTGGTTTTCTTCTTTCCTTTTTTTAAATTAGATTGACCAGTTCTTTGTCAATTTTATTTATTTTTTCAAAGTACCATCTTCTAGTCTTATTTATTAATTCAATAGTTCTATTACTTTCAATTTTATTGATTTCTCCTTTAATTTTTATAATCCCTAATTTAGTTTTTAACTGGGGATTTTTTTATTTGTTCCCTTTCTAGTTTTTTTATTTCATGTCCAGTTCATTGATCTTTGCCCTCTCTAATTTGTTAATATATGCACTCAAGGATATAAATTTCTCCTTGAGTACTGCTTTAGCTGCATCCCACAGATTTTGTTAGGATGTCTCATCATTGTCATTCTCCTCAATAAAATTATTAATTGTTTCTATGATTTGTTCCTTAACTAACTGATTTTAGAGAATCATATTAATTAATTTCCAATTAGTTTTTTATTTGCCTGTCCATCTTTTTTTCTTAACTGAACTTATTATACTCTTTATACAGAAAATAATAAATTTTACTTTTGTTGTTTCCTATGCCGTAACTAAAGACACATACCACATATGCAATGAAAACTTATGAAGGAAATAAAGTGAAGGATGATGCACTTGTAAGAAATAAAATGGATATAAAAGGATAGATTTAAAAATATTATGGTTTTAAAAGATTTATTGATAGCCATTAGAAAAATGAAGCCATGTGCCATGTTAAGAGACAGTTTGAAAAACCCACCATTACCTCAGCCACCATGCTGCTTCAGCCTGAAAAGGCAAGAGCCCATCCACTCTTTATCCTTCTCTCTACATTATTATACTTCCTTTATACGTGATTCTGCAAGAGAGGAAGCCAGTTGGCTCTTGGGAAATGTAGTTTGAAAGACCCCTAAACTTCCACGGAAGTTTAGATCAGAGACCTCAAAATTTCAATTACACAACTTCAATCTGCAATCAGATTGCAACAGTGCCTTCTTTGGCTGTGAATAGTTTGGTTTTGGGTTTGTTTTGTTTTCATCATGACTATGACTTTCTTGGGGTTGGTTATCTTGGAACCTGGCACTACTGATAATAGTTTGGTCCTTTACAGTTGATCATCATATATTTCTGTTACCGTATACTCTTTTCTTCTGATTTTGCTCACTTCACTTTGCATCAGTTCATATAAGTCTTTCCAGGCTTTTCTGAACTCATACTGTTCATCTTTTCTTATGGCACAATATTTTTCCATTATAACCATATACCACAACTGGTCAGCCATTCCCCAGTTGATGAATACACCCTCAGTTTCCAATTCTTTGTCACTACAAAAAGAGTTGCTAAAATATTTTTATACAATTAAGTCCTTTCCCCTTATCTCTCATCTCTTTAGGCTATAGAAATAGTAGTGGTATTGCTGGATCAAAGGATATGCATAGTTTTATGGCCAGATTGCTCTCCAGAATGACTATCAATTCATAATTCTACTAACAGTGCATTAGTTTCCCAATTTTTCCACATCCCTGCCAACATTTATCATTTTCCTTCTTGGTCATATGAGCCACTCTGTTAAGTGAGGGGTGATATCTATTATAAGAGAATTAAGGAAAGTTTAGCAATAGACATAAGCTAACTGAATGGTTGACAGGAAAGTGCTGGAGTGTTCCAAACATGGAATGGTGGGAGGAAAGAGATATTTTTTTCTGAGAAACTCTCTGGATGCAACTGACGGCAGTTAGAGGCTTTTCTTAGCTGCTGGAGGTGAAGAGCCCAGAAAAATAACTGTCTCCTGTAAAGCCATCTACCCTAGGAAAGATCAAGTTGAGCAGTGAATCTGGTTTGATTGCTGGACATATCAAACCAGTTCAGCTCCTTGATTTTATCCCTTTTGTGGATTTACTTGCTGTCACTCCTGGTGGCTGTGAACATTGCTGGAACAGAAGTAGATCCCTGCATTGAGACTCATATTCCCTCCTAATCTTACAGGCTGGACCTGTCAGCCTGAACTTAGAGCTAATGTAGTTTTTGTTCCACCTAATTAGTTTTAGTTTGTCCATTCCCTCTATACCTAACCCTTAAGTTCTTAATAAATAGTTTTACTTTACTTCCTGTGCCTTCCAAACCCAAGAAAGAACCCACAGAAAGATAGCCTTCAACCCTTGTCTTTCCCCAGCTTGAGTGGTGACCAGTCACTCCCAACTGTCATTCACCAACCAATGTGTTTTCACTCAATTCACACATCCCTTGTGTAGGTTCTCAGTTATCCTGTATATCCTGTCACTTGTGGGTGTGTGGGTATGTCCTGACTGTGTGTATATTACCCTTCTGTTATACTGTGAAGGCAGCTACCTCAGAGGATTTTTTATTTGTATTCCTCTAATCAATAGTGATTTGGAGCATTTTTTCATATGATCATAGATAATTTTAATTTCTTCATCTGAGAACTGCTGGTTTTAATCTCTTAATCATTTATCAATTGGGGAATGCTTTGTATTCTTATAAATTTGACTCAGTTTTCTATATAATTAAGAAATAAGCCCTTTGTCAGAGGCATTTGCAAAACATTTCCTCCACCATTTGTTGTTTCCCTTCTAATCTTGGTTGCATTGGGTTGATTTGTTTAGAAACTTTTTAATTTAATATAATCAAGATTATACATTTCATTTTTTCATAATGTTCTATGTGTCTTTTTTAGACATAAATTCTTCCCTTTTCCTTTTCAATAGTATCCCTCTTTGTTTCTAGATTGACTATACATTCATCTCTGAATAATTATTTTAATTTCTTCTTCATTGGTTGTGATTTCACTTTTTTCATTTTTGATGCTGGTAATTTTATTTTCTTCTTCCCTTTCTTAAAAATCATATCAACCAATTGTTTATTTTATTTATTTTTCATAAAACCACATCATCATATTTATCAATTCAACATTCTCACTTCCATTTTTATTTATCCCTTCTTTGATTTTCAGGATTTCCATCTTGGTGTTTAATTGGGGATTTTTAATTTGTTCTTTTTCTAGTTTTTTAGTTTTCTGTCCATCTCACTGATCTTCTCTTTCTTTGTTTTATTGGTGTAAGTATTCAGAGATATAAATTTCTCCCTAAGTACAGCTTTGGCTACATCACATAAATTATAGTATGATGTCACCTCATTTTCATTATTGTGAAAAGTGAATCAGACTCTCTTTGCCTATCAATCAGCAACTTTAATTCAAGTTAATCCAAATCAATAAAAATCTTAAATACCCCTACTTAGTAACTTACCAGTCACCAAATATGAGAATTCACAAGTCAATTGCTAGAGTGGGTAATGTTATAGGAAATCATAGGGAAAGAATTAAGTACCAAAGCAGAGGGAGGGAGATTCCAGAACCCTGGAGAGACAGTGACTCTGGAGGGACAGTTGGTTGGACTTTTCTCTCTGGAGGGAGACAGTGTGTGTGGACTTTTCCTGAAAGCAGTTTTACCTTCTGAGAAGTGATTGAGAGTGGTTTTGTAATGGTGAGGCACCAGGGATGTTAATTATTATTATTAAAATGTAACCTAAATGGTTTGTGGGTTTACACTGGGTTGAAGGAGAGACAGGGCCAACCAGGATAGGGAGACCAGGGTTTACTGCCAAGCTTTTAACTAACATAGGAATGGCAGTTCGCCCAACAGTCACTCGGCCACCCTAGGCCAGGGTCTATGGAACCAGCAGGCAAAGGTAAAGTGTATGCATTTTAATTGAGGGTAACTGAATAAAGGATGGGATAGGGGATTCTACACTTGAAACCTAAGGGCAAACCACAGGGGGCAGGGAAGGACTTAACTACACTATCCTATTGTCCTAAGCCAGGCAGGGCCCAAAGGAAGCAGTACTGAAGTCACAGGGAAAGCTTCTTCAAACCTGGTTCCAGCCAGGTTTGGTCAGCTCAGCTAAAGGGCCTGAAGATGGCTTTCAATTGGGGTCTCACAGTAAATCCAAGGATGGTCACAGGATGCTAAGAGCCAACTCCACCAGGTGATCCAAGGTACCCAGGTAGGGAGAGTGAGTTTGAAATGCTAGATCCCAAACCTCTTCCCCACTTGGCGTAGCTCTGCAGGTCTGTTGTCCACTTGCAGAAAGCCTTCACCTCTCAGGATCCCAGGGAATCTGGATGCAGTTTTTCCCTAACTGAGATCTCCCAGGGTTAGCAACAGTTATGTTCCAAGCACTAACAGAGTCTCTCTCAGAGCACAAGCCCCACTTTCTGCTCCTTCATTCCATCTTGGAATCCTCCAGCCCTTCTGTTAGGTCCAACACTAACACTAAATTAATTACTAAATAACCCTCACAACAGTTTCTAAACTCCTCAGGTGGACTGTGTGAGTTAAACCACTACTCCCCTTCTTTTTGGATTTTCATCTGTTCCTGTTTGTTTGCTCTATATTCCTGTTACTTCTGTGGTTTCTTCTGGAACTTTTGCCAAACTCCAGAGGACAACTGTCTGTGAGACATCTCCCTTTTGACCCTGTGGACCTGTTTATCTTTCACCCTTCCCTTACTCTAATAACTAGCAAAGGGTGGGGGGGGTTGGAATTTGGTTTGGGAGATATTACAGGCAGCTGGGATCTTTAGGTAGAGGTTTAGTATAAATACTATGGTGGGAGGAATTAGTTTCTATATATAGTTAGATTGTCCCAATCCCCTTTCCCCTACCTGACCTTGTTTAAATAAAACCCTGAGTTACATCAATGTGGTAGCTTATCAGTTTCTCTCTGAAAGCCTTCCCAAGCCTGAGGACTTCTGATAACTGGCCCTAAGAACTATACCACCAAAGTACCAAGTAATCCACTAGTCACCTTTAATTTTATTTAGTGACAACTTTAGGGGCCACTGACCTGCCCCTGGGCAGTGCTAGGCAAAGTGAAAGACTGTGATTGCTTCCTATAAAGTAGGAAAGGGACAGGAAGTGATGTGGGAAAGGGATTATAAAAATTCCTGAACTTCCGGTTCAAGGGAATTTTCCTTTGAACTTCTTCTCCTTTGAAGTTTGTCTTTGGAGACTCTGCATTGGTGAGCTGGACTGAAGGAGGAGTCTTTTTCCCTGGATCTTGTGTCAACTTTCTGGGTGAGTAGGTGGCCTTCATTTCCTGACTTTTGGAGAGATGGGTTCTGGAGATTCCTGCCTTGGCTTTGGAGGAAGCTGCATTGGTAGAGCCCTAGCTGAAGATATTGCCAGGATTTCTGGCTGAGGAGTACCAAGAAAATCCATATGGAGACAGAGTCTTGGGGAAGCCCTGTTGGGGCTGAGCCTGGCTGCTCAGGAGAAGGACTAGTAGGCTTATTGGAATCCATCTCTTTTACATTTTTCCACTTTCACTCTTTCCATCTCTTTGTAAATAAAGTTGCTAAAAGTTATTTTGATGTAAGCTGTAATATTTTTAAATCGATGACCACAATAATACTTTAGAACTTTCATATTGAGCATAAAACCTAAATTTTAAATTCTTACGTTATCTTTCATGAAATTACTGATTGTTTCTATGATTTGTTTTTTGATGCATTTATTCTTTAGGATAAGATCATAGAGTTTCTAATTAAATTTTAGTCTTTGTTTCTGCTGCCCTTTGTTGAATGTAATTTTTGTTGCATTATGGTCTAAAAAGGATGCATTTAATATTTCTGCTTTTTTACATTTAATTGTGAAGTTTTTCTGCCATATTATATAGTCAATTTTTGTGAAGGTGCCATATACTGCTGAGCAAAAGGCATATTCCTTTCAATTAGCATTGTAAAAATAAAAGACAACTGTAAAATAATACAGCAATTAACTGATTAAGGATTATAAACTGATTTTAGATACTCTGCTTGCTATGCTTGCAAAGTACCTTCAGTTTATATCAGCAATGTGAAGCTCATATGTGAACTTCTCTTCAGGGCCAAGTGCAAGGATGCTAAAGAGACTCTTATTATAAAAAACAAACTATTATTGAAAAATATAAGGACAAAAAAGGATTTCTAACTCTAAGGGATTCTAAGTCCACACAAATAAAATTCCCTGGTTCCACAAGGAACCGCTTCTCCTGTTTTCACAGGCTACACTAATCCTTCCTGATCTGACTAACCCAAATTTTTATGATTCTAAATAAACTAACAATATTATCCTTATAATTCTTAAGTTTGCCTCCAAGTTATAAAAATAACAAAAGCTAGCTGGTTGAGTCTCAACAAGAATCAAGTTAGGACTCTGAGCCTTAGCAGACTCAGAGTCCAAACCAAAGGTTTTCTTTGATCTTTGCAGAGTTAAATCAATCTATAAAAATAGCAATAGACAGTCAATAATGTTTTCCAAGTTGGAAAAAGAAAACACTAAGCTCCTTCAGGTCTTTCCTTCAGACAGTGAGAAAGAGGCAAAGATGCTACCTCCTCCAGCCCTGAGAGAGACCCCTGTGTGACTCTGCCTACTGCCAGAGCCCAACTGCCACACCCAGAGACAGTAATTGTCAAAGAAAAAAATCATTAGACTTGAAACTGACACTCTGTCTCAACTCTGTTTTAAACTCCACTTCTTTCTCAAGCCATCTTCTCTACATCTTATCTCTAAACTAATATAACAAGATTTATTTTCTAATATCATCCTTATACCATTCAGTTTTCTCCAGATGTCTATCATACCTAAATTTTCTAAAGCTGTATTTATCTCCTTAACTCTTTCTTATTCATAGTTTGGTTGTATTGATCTACTGAGAGGGGAAGTTTCAGCCCTCCTATTGTAACATTTTACTATTTCCTTCTATAAATTAAGTAACTTCTCCTTTAGGAATTTGAATGCTATGTAATTTGGAACATTTATGTTTAGTATTGATATTGTTTTATTATCTATGGTACCTTTTATTAAGATGTAATTTCCTTCCTTATGTTATTTGATTAGATCAATTTTTAATTTTGCTTTGTCTGAAATCATGATGTGTGATTAGAAAATCTTGAACCCTTGGACTTCATCTCCCAGCACCCCTTTCCTTTTTGTCCCCAATTTGTGTGCTTACATTGTTTATAAACAGTTGTGTGTATCCCTGCCCTGGGTTTTCTCTGCTCTTTTCCCATGTGCGTGGCTGGGAAAGCTGCCTTTACTCAGGCTTTTACTTTTGGCTTTTCTTCTCTTACTTTAAGTTTTAAATAAATCTTATTAAATATTAAAAAAAAGAGCAAAAGACAGAGTTACACCAAACTATATATAATGCTCAAGGATGCTATGTGGATGAAGGAGAAAGGATTCTGGGAGATGAAGTCCAAGAGTTCAAGATTTTCTAATTACACATTGATTGCTACCCCTGACTTTTTTTTCCTTTGGCCAAAGCATAATAGATTCTTCTCCAGCCCTTTACTTTCACTCTATGTGTGTCTCTTTGCTTTGTTTCTTATAGTTAGCATATTGTGGGACTTGGGTTTTTAATCCACTCTGCTATAATTTTTTTGTTTGATGAGTGAGTTCATCCCATTCCCATTCATACTCATGATTACTAAATGTGTTTCCCTCTGTCTTACTTTCCCTATTTACCCTTCTCTCTCTCTCATTTTAACCTTTCCTTCTTCACAAATGTTTTGCTTCTAACTGACACCTCTGCCAATTCACCTTTTTTTGTCCATCTTTTACCCTCTTTTATTCTACTTTCACTACTGCAGGATAAAGTAGGTTTGTATACCTGGCTGAGTGTGGATGTTATTCATACATTAAACTAATTCCAATGAGAGCAAAATTCAAGCATTATCTGCCACACCCGTTATCTTCTCATCCACTATATTGGCTCTTAGGGGCCTCTTCATGTGAGATAATTTATGCTCTTTTATTGTTCCTTTTCTCTTCTCCCTGTGTGTTCCTCTTTTCTGTCCCTTGTTTTTGTTTGTGTGTTTGTTTGTTTTTTGGATATCAGCCCAATATTTTTGGCTTACTCTGTTTCTTCTTTCTATATATTTTCCTACTTACCATCCCAATAGTGATAAAGTCCTTAAGTATTTAAGATATTTTAAACACTTCACATGACTCATGTATCATTCATAGCTTAAGTACCTTAATTATTACCTTTCCAGATATGATTATACTCAATTCAACCTTATTGAAACTCTTAAGTTTTCCCCTTTCTGTTTGCCTTTTTATGTTTCTCTTGAGTGTAAAATTTGGTCATTGAATTTTCATTTCAATTTTGTTTTTAAAATTATTTTTGGCCAGTAATAATTGGAAGTCCTCTATTTCATTAAATATCACTTTTTTCCCTGGTATGATAATGAGATTAAATCTACCTTGCCCATTCTCAAATCTAATCACCAAAAGTGTAAACAACTCCACTTAACTCACAAGTTGGGAGGTCTGTGATGCTAGAGTGAGATACAATCAGAATTTACTGACTGCCTCTAGGGCAGTCCTAAAAAAAAGTGTCTGTTGTGATTGGACAGTAAACTAAGAGGAAGGCACAGGAAGTGATGCAAAAGAAGCCCCTTTAAAAGAGAGTTCAGTGAGTTCAGCTCTTCTCTCTTCTTGTTCATGTCTTGGACCTGAAGGACTTCTTCTTGTTCATGACTTGGACTTGAAGAAGTGCTGGACCTGGGACCCTGAGACCTTGGTGAGACTATTCTTAATTCTTTCCCTTCAAACTACATTTGGTGAGTGAAGAAGGCTGACTACCTTAGCCTCCCAGAAGGGCAAGCCCAGATTTGAATACAAATCTAGTTCACTAAGTTAGATCTTATACTCTACCCTCTTCTCATCTCTCTACTTCCACTCTCTCCTACATTTTGTAAATAAATTGCTAAAATCATTTTAGGAATTGGTATTTATTCAGTTCCTTGGTGACCACACCTTTAAATATTAATATCCAGACCAAAATAAAAGCCCTTTTCCCCTCTTACACTGGTAGGTTTTGCTCAGTTTCACTGGGTATATAATTCTTTGTTGTAGGTCTAGATCCTTTACCTTTTAGAATATCATATTCCAAGCCTTCCAGTTCTTTAATATGGAAGCTTCCAGGTCTTATATAATCATTTTTTTTCCATTGTTTAAAAACCCTTACCTTCCACCTTGGAGTCAATACTGTGTATTGGCTCCAAGGCAGAAGAGTGGTAAGGGTAGGCAATAGGGGTCAAGTGATTTGCCCAGGGTCACACAGCTGGGAAGTGTCTGAGGCCAGATTTGAACCTAGGACCTCCTATCTCTAAGCCTGACTCTCAATTCACTGAACTACCCAGCTGCCCCTAGGTCTTGTGTAATCTTGACCATGTCTCCATGATATTTGAATTTTTTCTTTCTGGCTGCTTGCAGTACTATTACCTTGGTCTCAGAGTTTTTTAATCTTATTTTTTTGGCCTTCTTTTCCATTTGTCCCATTCTAGTCTTTAAGGAGTTATTTTCTTCAGTGGTTTGGGGGGCCTCCATTTCAACTGACCCATTCTGGTTTACTATCTTTCTATCATTTCATTTATTATTTTATTTTTAACTTCTTTTCAAGTCCTCCTAAAAGATCTTTTGGTGCCTGACATCCTTTCTTTTGAGGCTTCACATGTTTATTTTTTGTCATTCTTATCCTCTTACGAGTTTATATTTTAATTTTCCTTGTCACTAAAGTAACTTTCTAGGGCTAGGGTTATTTTTTAATCTTTTGTTCATTTTTCTAGTTATTATTCCCCCCAACCCAAACCTTATTTCCTCGTCTATCTATTGAGGTTCTGTTATGCTCCTAAGATGGAGGGAATACTGTTTCAAGCTTTTAATGTATCCTTCTCTGTTGCTTGGAATGGATCCAACTATCTTCATATCCCTTAGTGTTCACTTCAAGGATGTGGATTAGCTGCATTTCTATAGGGAGGCTTGTAGCAGTTTTATCTAGCTGGATTCTATTCACGCTGCTTTCACTTTTTCTGCTCTCTCCTGTATTGGGCTCCTCCCCACTATGTCTTTTTGTTGCCTCAAGCTAAATAGAAGCTGGTAGGACTAGTGTTGGACTGCTCTTCCACTCTACTGTCTTGTTGCCTCAGCTGTTTGGCAACAAGTTAAATTACTCCTCTCCCCTACCTTTATTTAACTTTGAGCCATGTGAAGGAGGATAGGGCTAGCATTAATCTGTTTTCCCTCTCTACTGGTTTCATTGCCTCAAGCCAAGCCTAAAGCTGTTCCTAAACTCTGTCATGTTAGTCTTGGGCTGCTCCTCTTCTGAATTAAACCAGTATGTATTTTGTAATCTACCTTCAGTGTGCACTCTACAAGCTTCTCCCAGTGCAGCACTCAGTGGGCTATTCTCCCCTTTCATCAGCTGTGAAAGACCTACTTTCATAGGACAGGAAACTTGGGGGCATGGTGGTATTGGCATGGTTGAATGAGCACAGCCAGAGATTCAGATAGTATTCACAGAGGCTGTCCTAGTGCCCATCTGATGATTTCTTTATTTATACCTTTTCTTTTCTTATGGTTTCATACAGGGTTGGTATGGATATTCCATAATCAGCATACGTCATTTCTTGGAGATAGTGAACAAGTCATACACCAACCTTGTTGCCAGCAACTTTTTGAGATGTGTTTACTTGTCTCCTTGGCTATGGGGTGGAGAAAGCAGTTCAGTACCAGGCTTTGAGGGCAATTGCTCCATTTATTATTCATTGTTAACTACTGAATCAAGGATCAGGGAGGGGGGAAACTTGGCCTGCCTTTGCAGGCACCTGTGTATCTAAGTTGGGGGTTTTAAATCTTTAACATTAACTCATTATTTGCTGGTTTGTTATAGGGAGGCTCTAGGGGAATTTCTGTATTATTACATATAGAGGTGGGGTTTACTTAGGGGTTTAATTTAGGGGTTTGTAAGAGGTCTGTGGGTGGCCTTGCCATTATCCTGTCTTGTTTTTAGAGTCTGTAATAGCTATTTTATCTGAGACTCCTCTTTTGACTCCTTTTCTGATCCACACCTTTTCTTGTTGGAAAAACATTAGCGTCTTATTGGAAAACTTTAAGTTCTTAGCAAACCAACAGTCAAGAGGTTAACAATTTCTCTCTTGGTTAAAATGCAACTGTTCGGGCTCAAAACTGATTCTAGACAGTCAAGGCCAAAATTAGACAAAACTTCAATCTAGCAGGGGCTTTCCGCCCCAGAAAAGTATTCCCAGACTTAGCTTACTGATAAGGTGGCTAGAATTCAGCCTTGGATCTTGGTCTATTCCAGGCTATCTCTACTTTGAAGCAACTGAGGGTTTTTTTTGACATGCGATAATTTGTATCTTCTGTGCAACTGTAAAGTTTCTTTGTGCCTTTGTGGGGTTTGAATTCTATATATATTAAACTTGTGATTCAATGGCACTTTGGAGAAGCAGCCATGAGCTGACAGACAAGATCATCTTATCTCCCATCTTTTTCTTTATCGCCTAAGCTGTCCCTTATCAGAATCCAGGACATGTTGGATGGCTTTCAACAGTGTTTCCCTGGAGCTGAATAAGGATACTGATTTCAATAATTTCAATAAAAGGGAATGTTAGTGAGAAAAGAGTCACATAGGGGAAACTGAGTAGAATAACCATCCTTCTGGCACCTGCCATGCAGGTTTCTAACTAGTGACTAGCTGTGCTAAACATCAGGAGCTTGATGGCTTCCTGCAATCAGCTTTCCTTTGTTTTCTATTTTGGTGTGTTTAGAATGTATTGACAAGCTGAGCATCCCTTATTCTATCATCTTAGTTCCCAGCATGTATCTCCCCTCTGAGTATTGAAATCATTAAGGAAGGAAGTGAAAAACTAAAAGGTCTATAAGAATCAGCTGTTATGATTTTGATTAGATGAAGATGTCTGTTATGTAGATATCAAAGGAGGAGAGTATACTAAATAATAGAGTCAGGAAAGCCTAGAAGTAGCAATGAGAATTTTAATTCAAGAGAAACCATTAGATTATGCACCCCATATGATAAAACCTGGGGATTCTGTTTACATCAAAAACTTTAATAGAAGTAGCACAACATCATAGGTTGGGCCATTCCACATTATTTTGACAACAACTTCAGCTGGTCATGTATTAGAGAAAGGCTTGTAGCTGCATTGCTTACATGCAAAAAAAGCAACAGCAACAGAAGAGATTATATCAGACAACATGGCTGTGGTCGAAAAGATATCAGAAGAAGAAATTTTTTAAGAAGAAGAATAAAACGGAGACAGAGATCAAGATCAAGACAAAGGAGAAAACAACATACAAGAAACAGAAGATGGCAATGGAAAGGACGATTGCACTGAAACAAAGACATTGCAAAAGAAAAATCAAGACAGAGAAGAGGAACACAGACTGATTATGGACATGAACTATAAGATTTTTGTGCTATTCTAACATTACACACTTTCACCATAGTTGCAAAAAAACACTACATAGTAACAACAAAAGACAGATGACAGTAGCAGAGGAGGTGATTGAATATTTGGTAAGTATTCACTATGAAATAACATACATATTTCTCACAAACTCTGCAACATCATAACCAGGTGATGAGTATTCATGGATATAAATGAATACGGATAAATCACCTTGGGAAGATAATAGTGATTGTACTTGTTAAATTAATAAGATCTTATCTCACAGGAAGACTTTATGTGTTCCTGTGAGATAATATCAGGAAAACATACATATCTTTCTAAAAAAAATCTTTAAGGTTTTCTGAGACTATATTAAGGGAGTTTATTTTCCTTCTGCAACATGTAAAAAGTTTGTAAATACTATGTACGTAGGCTATAATATAATTTGTACTTAACATATACATAGGTGTAGAAATTGTACAGCTCTGTATATTTACATAGATGTACATATAGTTAAATTGTTGCAAAGTTTTTATTTTATTAGTATAGCAAGTTGACTTTGAGTTTTAATATAGTTAGTTTTGGTTTTCTGTATTAGCAATAGGATAAAATCTTAGCATAGTAAAAAGTTTCATTTGAATTGTTCAAATAGGATTTGTAAAGAATAGTTTGCATCAGTTTTGCAGTTATTATTTTAGATAAACTTTACTCTTTTGTAAAATCTAAGTTAAATTGGTTTTTGAAATTGTATTTTATTGTTTCAAAAGTTGTCCAAAAGTTTGTGTTTTTTATTTTGCATTTTGAATTTCTGTAATTGTATGTTTTACATTTGCATTTGTGCAAGTATGTTTTCATTGATTATTTGTTTTCATTGAAATTTTCTTTTATTTATATCCCTAGAGCAGGTTAGCATAGATAAGATGTAGCAATAAGGATAGGATAAGATAACCATAAGATTAAGACTATTTGGGGGGAGAAATATAAGAATAATAAGGTTTAGTATAGTTTTAGAATTACATAGAATATTGAGCATATGGGAGAGATTTTTTTATCTCTCCATGTGCTTGAAGGGGGGAAATTATAAAGATGATATCAGAAACTAAGTCTTCTTATATTAGTTTAGAGATAAGTAGAAAAGCTTGCTTGAGAAAGAATTGCAGTTGGAAACAGATTTGAAACAGTATCACTTTCAAATGCTAACAGTGTGTTTGGGAGAAGTAATGGTTTTTCTGTGGCAGTTACTCTCTCTGGGTGTGACTGTTGCTCTGGGATATTTGGCAGTTAGTCTCTGTGAGTGACTTGCTCTCTCAGAGTGCTGGGAGCAGGTGACATCTTTTCTCTCTCGCTTCACTATAGGAAGGTAGAAGGAAAGGAGGGAAAATCTTGAAGGAGGTAAGTGATTTCCTTTTCCAACTTGGGAAACACTAGTGACTGTCTATTGCTGTTTCATAGATTGTTTTATCTCTGAGAAGACCAAGAACGATCCAGTCTTTGGTTTGGACTCTGAGTTGGCTAAGGCACAGAGTCCTAACTTGGTTCTTGCTGAGGCTCAGCCAGCTGGCCTTTGTTATTTTTATAACTTGGAGACAAATTTAAGAATTTTATACTTCATATAAGGATAATAGTGTTGGTTTATTGTAGAATAGGGAAAATTTGGGATAGTTAGATCAGGAAGGATCAGTGTAGCCTGTGAAAACAGGAGAAGTGGTTCCTTGTGGAACCAGGAAGTTTTATTTGTGTGGAGTTAGAATCCCTTAGAGTTAGAGATCCTTTTATATCCTGATATTCTCAATAAATAGCTTATTTTTGTATAACAAGAGTCTCCTTAGTGTCCTTGCACCTGGCCCTGAAGAGAAGTTCACTTATGAGCTTCACTTCACTTTAATTAACTGAAGATACTTTGTAATTACAGCAAGCAGAATATCTAATCAGTTTATATCCATAATCAATTCGTTGGTTATTATTTTTACAGAATCAAAAATTATTTCAACTCCTTAGTCTTAAACAGTGAGCTGAAGAAGTTAAGTGAAAGTGAACTTAGTATAGCCAGAAGATGGAGGGATAAAGAGAGAAAGACTTCAGATGAAGGAAAGTTTGTTGCCTATGGAAAAGGCATTTCAGAAGACACAGAGAAAGGAGTGGTGGGGGGAGCATTTGGTTGACTCTGGTGTAGGAAGGTTGAGGGAAATGAGAATAAGAAATCAAGTGGTAGGGAATGGGGAATGGAGTTTTGATGATGGCTTAAAGGGATTAAAAATCCTGGAAAGTCTAAGATATAATCAGCTTTATGTTAATCATTAAGTTGAAGGTGTCTCTCCTCTTCCTGGAGAAGGCTGGATATCAAGCAGGAGATGGAAGATAAGTAGATGACATCTGCATAGCAGGAGAAGTCTTGCTCACTAGCTACTTTCCTCTCCCTCTTTTTTTCAGGAGAAACACAGCAGTAGAGAGAAGGTGTTTATCTTAGCACCCAAGATCAAACTGGATATTAGCCAACAAGAAGCTGATGAAATCATAGTTGTGTGAGGAAGGTAGAGGTCATGCCCAGTGTTGCATAATTTCTAAGCACAGGAATGCAAATAAGAGAAACAAAGTTTCCAAGCCAAAAAGAAATAGGTTTATTGGGAGATGGATGGTCTCACAATAATTCTGAACTTTCGGTCCAGACCAAAAGACCCCAACCATTGGGAGAGGGCTTCTTTTATACCCCAAGAATATCACAACTTATATACCAGTACAGAAATAATCCAAGAAAGTGATAAAAATGTGGATTGGTTGAATCAATCAGGAAATACTTCTCATTGGTAGGAGTAGTCACTTGAAATACAAGGGGAGAATGAGGGAGCCTGAACCCTACTTTCTAAGCATGATGATGTTAATGATTATATATGCCAAGATGACCAAGGCAAGGAGAATGTGTCAGGCCTAAAAACAAGGCAAAAGTCCATTGATGTATTCTAGGGTGTATACAAAGGTGAAGGGATTTCACCAGGCTTCTAACTGAGGCAAAAGCCTCTATGCTAATGAAGGTCAATTCACAAGTCAAGACCAGGATTGCTAAGGGTGCATGATATAGCAATTTTAAGGTTAAAGTTAAAACTGAGGCCTATGCTAATGATGATTAACTATATTTAAGCAGTTATCTTACTTTAAAACTTATAATAAAATAATCATAAAAGGCCTACTAAAATAATCACTTATGCTAACATTATTTAACTATCTTAGAATTACAATTGTGATTCATTTAAAATTACTGCTAACCTTAAAAATCTAATCCTCATATAAGGGGGTAGGGGACTTTTCACTCACACCGGTCCTATGTCACCTTTCCTTTTCCTCTGCATAGTAAGAAATGAAAAGAGAGGAAAGGGGCCTATATGCAAAAATATTTATAACAGTTCTTTTCACAGTAGCCCCAAATTGGAAATTAAGAGGGTGTAATGCAGGGTCTTGCATTGCAATATTAGCCTAGGCTAAGCTGTCAGTTACCCTGAATGGAATCTTGCCAATGGCATGCACCATGGGGCAGGTGCCAACTGGCAGTTGGGCTGAGACTATAAAAGCCCCTGCAAACCCAAATCTGGGTTCTGTTTTCACCTGTCTTCACCCTGATCGCCTACTTATCCCTGACCTCCCTCCTAGGGCCCCGGGTGGTGAAGGGTGGTGAAGGGCAGTGAAGAGTGGTGTAATTATGGGTAGGAAAATAGGATAGCCTAGATCTTAGGACCTTCTTCAAGAGCAACCCAACAATATCAATTCCCTTTACAATTTATTAGCCAGTGGATCAAATTAATTACTAACCAGAGACTATTTAGCTGGCCAAGACATTCTTAGGACTTTAGCCAGCACCAGTCAGGTGACCATAGCAACAGCTTAGTAACACCTAAGCCCTCTTACCTTGGCCATTCCTTCCCCAGTTTCAATAAATCCCTTAGCCTTTAATCAGAGAATCTTGTGATTATTCCTATAGCACCAAGGCTAAGGAGATTAGGGAAGAGAAGAGAATATTGAACAGTTTGTGGTTGAACCAAACCACCATTGCTGGGGCAGGAAGTTCTGTCAGCCACTTCCTGCCAGTCTACCATCATCCTATATATATATATACATACATACATATATATATATAGTTACCCCAGCAGGGTGGGGCCACCCACCAGACATCTTAAAGGAGCCTAACAGCTAGCAGTGAAGATTCACTGGGCAGTTGGCTTTAAGGTTTGAATTTACATCTATACCAAGTTCATTCCCAGCTGAGGTTGCTCAACCTTGATAACATCCAACCCAATCTCCTGTTAGACTAGTTTCTGGCTCCAAGGCCCCTAGTAGTGACTTTACCATCTGCATAACAAGGGATATCTTCATTACTGTGGCATAAGAAATGATAAAAAGCAATTTCAGAGGAAAAAACTCTATGGACTAATATAGAATGAAGTAAGCAAAACTAGGAGAAAAATTTATATATTGACAACAGCATTGAAGGAAAAAATAAGTTTGAAAGACTTTAGGTTCTGATAGATATAGTAATAAATCATAAGTATAGAAGTCTGAAGATAAAACACCATTTACCGCATGATAAGTGATTAACTTGAAATGCAGAGACAAAATTATTGGCATGACCAATGTGGGAATTTACTTGGCTGGAATATACATTTTTATGATGAACATTTTGTTTTTAGGTTTGTTTTTTATTGTTCTTCAGGAGAAAGGAAGGTAGTAGGAGGGATAGATTATAAATGCTTATAAAATTAAATATATTTAAAAAAACAGATGCTCATTATAATTTCAAATGCAAATCTCTGGGTTCAGAAGATTTCCAGTGGTCTGTCAGAACTTATTTGCAATTGTTTTTCTCGCATAGGTTTTATTGAAGAAGTCAAAGAAATATGTAACCTTTAGATGTCCCTAAGCTACAATACCTACCCTGGAGTCATTCTGTCCAGGTATATCCTGAACCCTAAGGATATAATGGCCAATACCAGATATTTTCCTTCTCATTATTTGTGTCAGAGCCTGACTATTTTGGTATTGGTGGCTTAAATAAAACTCTTAATCCAACTTTTATGGAAAAGGGAAATTTGACTCACCTTTCTCATGTTGACCTAAAGACTCTCTGAGGATTTTTGTTTTTACAGTGGTTCCCAAACTTTTTTGGCCTACTGCCCCCTTTCCAGAAAAAATATTACTTAGTACCCCCTGTCACATACTATCACCACCCCCTTACAGTTATTCTCCAAACCCAAATGCACTTGTGGCCATCACCACCCCCCTGGATTGCTGCAGCACCCACCAGGGGGTGGTGGCACCCACTTTGGGAATCACTGTTCTAGGACACTTGTTTAATTATAACTGGGTATAGAATGTCCAGTGAACAGATTGTGGATATTCTAACAAATATTTCCTAGAAAATGGGTACTATCCCGAGGACTTTGTCATAACAGATGATTTTCTAGGTAAGGAAAATGGATGGGGTTTGTTTGACTATGAATGTGATATTGTTAAGATAGTAGCTAGACTCAGTTGTTGTTAGTCAGATACTCTAGATAAAAGGGCCAAAGTAACAGTATTGGACCTTGTTTGTTGATTAGGACAATGGATAACAGAGTCAGATAAAAAATTAATCTTAATTTAATAAAAGTTATAAGGATTTAGGAAGGTGATAGATAGATAGGAAACCCTAAAAACTAAGGGGATATTAAGCTTTTACTCACTCCCAACTGATTCCCCCTCACAGGGTTGTCTTCTCCTGGAAACCAGACTACTATATTTCTCCCTATTACTAAATAAAACCCAAATTTTCTATCTAAATAACCTATTTCCAATAACTTATAAATAATATATTTGTCTTAAATCTCTACCTCCAAAATTATCAAAAGACTAACTACAGCAAGTTTGTTGAGGCCTAGCCGAGGCTCTGCATGACTCTGGGTTTCCCCCAGAGCCCAGAGAAAAACAAGATCTTCTGGTTTCTTTTTTATCAGTAACTTCTCTCCAACCACAGCAAAATGATCAATGAACTCTTAAGTCCTGTTATTCCCAAATTGTCACAGGGAAGAACACAAGGAGCTCAGAAACTTCATTACTTCCAGGACCAAGTTCAGATCTAAGAGAGAGACTGAGTCAGTCAGCAAACTGCTTAGAATCTCAGAGCTCCCAGTGGCAGTTAAAAACCCCACTCCTGGGAATTCCAACAGACCTCTTGCTTTGCATTCTGAACTTGCTTGAGCCCTTTTGACAGAAATTTCTCTTTACTGTCATTCAAATTATCAGAATCAATTACTAATCAATAATATTCTCAATAATATTCCTAATAATACATAAACAAAAGGCACCAATAAAAATAAAATTTTAAAATTCATCACGTTAGATAAATCTGTATGGGGTAAAAATGTATAGCTACTAACCTTTATACCCTTTGCACACATTAGTTATAATTTATTGTCATGTGATTAATTTAACCAATCATCTATTAGTGACATTTATAATTTTGTCTCTGGTTCAGCTGTTATAGCAATCAATGAGCACTTATTAAGTGCCTATTAAGTGTGTTAAAAATAAAATTATTTACCTATAAAGGAAAAGACTAGGAAATACAAGATTCCAAGAATAATTGATTTAATATGTCTATTGTTATATTAGATCAATGGCCATCTAATCTCCCAGTTAGATCAGAAACAAATAGATGATGCACAGGACTTCTTTTAAGATGAAAGAGAGGAACTGATGGGGAGGGGAAGAAGAGGAAGGATTTACAATATATGGTATGATTGCTGGGAAATTTAAGATATTACAATTAGATAATACATTAAGAGGATGTAATATGTAGCAGAAAATTCTTTTAAAAGATTTTCAGTTGATCAAAACCTATTTTAGAGCTGTTCTGCTAGATAGTGGTTGTTGAGCCATTTAGGGCATGTCTTACTCTTTGTGACCCTTTCTTGGCAAAAATTCTGTAATGGTTTACCATTTCTTTCTCCACCTCTGACAGGTGAGTCAAAAGAGAGTCAAACAGGGTAAAGTGACTTGCCCAGAGTCACACAGTTAGTGTCTGAGGCTGTATTAGAACTTAAGATGAGTCTTCCTGACTCCAGTCCCAGCACTATCCCCTGTACCACCCTGCTGTCCTACAGACAATAAATTACATATTCCCATTTCACTAAATGTTCTATTTCAGATTAATCTAGAGAGTGGTGAACCTATGGGATGTATGCCAAAGATGGCATGTAGAGATCTCTCTTTGGGCATGGATGCCGGCATCTGCCAGCATTCATTATTAGAAAGACAGAGGGATTCAAGTGGAGCTGCTCCCTTCCCACTCTCCACATATGCCTCTCAGCACTGCCCAGGAGCCCAATGGGGAAGCACATACTCCCTCCCCTGAGTGGAGCACCCATGCCACTACCCTCCTTTTTTCCCTCCCCTGTCTGGAGTAAGGGAGGGGCAGCACTCAGCCTCTAAAAGGTTTGCTGTCACTGATCTAAAGGGACAAAGAGTACAGTCCCTTGAGTTGAGTATATATGTGCTAAATGTGAAGCTTTTTCTGGAAGTGTGGAAAGAGTTCTAACATTAGAAAAAAGACCTGAATTACAATATTGTTGTTTACCTAGAAAGTGTGTGAGGTAAATATTTAGACCTCTAACTCAGTCCATCTTGGAAAGTCTCAACATAGGAATTATATGCCAGTATCCTGGCACAGTCAGCATCAGCATCAATACCTACATCCCAGTGTAACATCACCACAGAAGGAGGAACATAGGTTTGAAAAGCCAGTGTGGGAAACTGAGGAGCTCTTTTTTGGGGACAGGACTTGAACTAACTCCATCTCTGGGCTTGCTCTCTTATCTCACTGGACCATCTCTGACAAGTCACAACTCAAAGTGCTGGCTGCAATGGAGGATCAGATTTTTTCCTAAAGTTAGAAATGTTTCTCTTTACTAATAAATGCTTATAAATCTAACAATAAGCCTCCAGATTAATTTTTATTCATAACAATATGGTGACCTGAAGTTGGTAATGTTCTTTTTTCTCATTCTTTTCCTCTTCCTCTCAGTTTTTCACAATAGTTTACTAAAAAATAGAATTTTTTTTTGAGTTTTGGGTTCCTGAGACACAATAGCAGCCATGCTAAGGATTGATTTGGTGAGATCTCAGTCTTGTATTCTTTTAAATTATATTGTTAGACTATGGAGAAGTGGGAAGCTGTTTAACTCAGTTCCAGAGAGTGAGGAATCAGCGTGATTTCAGTAGAGATATGATGACTTTCCTTTTTAGTTCCATTTTTCACTTTAAATTAGCCAGTACTTAGAGTGATTGGTAGAGACCACAAGGTAGCTTGAGAAGGAAGTTTAAGGTAGATTTTTAAAATGGAGCCTCTTTAGGAACAAATTTAAAGTTGATTAAGATTAGAAAACCCAATTTTTTGGTTGTTTTTCTCCTTTTTGAGAATTTTTAAAGTTTAGAAAATGGGAAATGCCCCAGAGACCCTGAAAAAGATTTCTAAATGGATCCCAAGAGCAAGTCCTTTGTATAGTCATGTTGGCAAGATATGGCCCAGGTGTGCCAGAGGGGACTGCTTCATTCCTATTTTAAAGAAGTTGGGTAATCTATCCAGGTCTCAGGTAATTTTGGGTAGGGAGGAGGGATAAAAGGGATATAGGTGATTGGGAAAGAGAATGAAGGAGATAGCTAAGTGTAGGGAAGGGATGAATGAAGTGGTATATAGGAAGGTAAGGGAATGGATGGGAGTATACAGGAGGGCAGCTTAAACAGGCTTATTCACTGAGGCTAAAGACAAAGGATACTGAGAGGAAATAGGCTGAGGTTCTTCTATCAGGGAAGGTATCTCTAAGGTACAACAGGAGTTGGGCCAGTTAGAAATGTTTTATATCTGGCTGGAGGACTTCTCTTGTTAATTTCTAAGTCCCTTGAGGGAGGAGACAAAAGGGCTCCTCCCTGCCAGTGAAACTGATGGTTGCAGGAAGTCTCGGGTAGGTATTTCCTGCCAAGATGGATGTCTGTGGTTCCCTCAAGAAATAAAAAGAAAATAATTCCTTCTCTCTTCAGCCCTTGCCTTAATCTTCAACACAATGGTTCACCAGAGACTTATATAGGTAACACAGGAGATTTATTAAAGTCAGGAATAATCGGAGGGAAAGAGGTTTTAGGTTTTCTAACTGCTACTAGGGAGAAGGCTGGATGGTGGGGAATGGGTCACAGGAGAGGTTTAGACTGAGAGAGTCTGGCTCTCCTAGTCAGGAAGGTTTGACTGCCTTTGAAGTAAAATGTTTATCAAATCACTAAATTGGGGTTAACTTGTTTAGGATGCCCTACTTGCCTACAGAATCCAAACCCACTATGACCAATCAACAAACCACCCTTCCTCCCAGGGCCCAAAGGAAATTTCAGGGAAATGGCAGAGATGTAATGGAGAGATCAGGGAGAGGTCCAGAGAAATTAGATAGGTCCAAATTTCCCCAAGACAAAATAAGCACAGGCCGATGCCAAAGCCAAAAGGACAAAGCCAAGCCGAAAAGCCAAAGCAAACAGGCTAGGCCAAAGCCCAAAAAGCAAAAGGCCCCAGGAAAAGCGAGAGCCAGAAGGCAAAAGCCCCATCAGTTGGACTTCAGCCCTATTTATAGCCTCAGGCTCCAACGGACTTTCTGAAGATTCTAAGACCTCCAACTGCCTTTCTGTGACAGTTTGAAATTGCAGAAGCAAAAAGATTTCTGCTAGCAATCTTGCATTACATTCCCCCTCTCCATAGCACCCAAGAACATTTTTTACATGCTCCATCCCTCTTCCCAGCAGCTGAATGTGAGCACTTCCTCCTTCCTCTGTCTAGGATAATGCATGGGGCACATAGGCAGCCTGAAAATGCAGTTTAGGCACATGGTCTCAAAAATATTCACTAACACTGTTATAGAGTATTGATTTCATAGAAAGATAAGAGTGTGACCATAGAGTCATGAATGAAAAAGGAAGCCATTTAGTTCTATAAATCTTGATCAAAACAGGTTTTCTTATGGCCTAGATACAGTTAATCTGACTATAAAGGAGTTAAAGTTGGCTATAGGAGCAGATAATCCCAAAGAACTTTATTACTGGTTTGTTTGGGATTTTTTTCTTGAACCTTCTTCCAAATCAGAGACATCTATTCCCCCTGCTTCCTGAAACTTTATCTTGAACCTCCTTCACCTTCTGGTTTTTTTCTATGACCTGAACCCTGCTTTATTTCTTTCTGAAGAAGATCTGACCCTTGACATAGTGACTCTCCTCCTTCTCCTTTCCATTCCCCGATCAGATCTCTTCCTTCTGCCCCTGCCTCCATTCCTCTGGAGGTCTATGCCCTGTCTGCTCCTCCTCTTCCAGTTTCCCCTCCTCTTCTTCTTTTTTCAATTTCTCCCCTCTATCCTTTCCTTCCTCCTTCAGCCCCTCCTCCTTCTGCTTTTTCTCCTCTTCCTTCCTCTCCCCATTCTCCTCCTGCACCTCCTCTTTCTCTCCCTCCCAACAGGTCTTCTGTTCTGTCTTTACTCAGACTTCAGATTTGGTAGTAGGAGCCAATGAATCCCCAAGTAAATCCATGTTTCCTCTGAGGGACGTTCACACGCATAATTGTAGAGGAAATTTAGTAACAATGAGAAATTATGTGCCTTTCAGGGGCAGTGATCTTGATAGATGAATAAACAGTATACCTTCCTTGATATTGGATCCCTGGCTTGTAATTAAGTGGTTTGAAAATATTTTTAGGACTTATAACCCAAGCTAGGTTGATGTGTTGTGCCCAGTTTTGGCCATGATTGCAAGGATGAGTTCACACCAACAATGTAAAGGCAAAAGCAACTTTAATGCTAGCTCAAGCTAGGTTCCAGGTGTAATGCAAGGTGGCTAACAGAAACTTTTTGCTTCTGTAATTTCTAACGGTCAAAAAAGTCAGTTAAACATCTTAGAATCTTCAGAAAGTCAGTTAGAACTTAAAGCTAAAGATAGGGGTGAAGTTCCAACTGACGGGGCTTTTGCCTTCTGGCTTTCACTATGGCTGGAGGCTTTTGCTTTGGCTTTTCGGCTTGGCTTTGCTTTGGACTTGGCCTGTGCTTATTTTGTCTTGGGGAAATTTGGACCTATCTCATTTCTCTGGACATCTCCCTGATCTCCCATCTCCATCCTTTCTTCCCCTAAATTTCCTGTGGGTCCTGGGTGGAAGGGAGGGCTTGGTGATTGAACATTGTGGGTTTTAGTTTATTTAGATAATGAGAGTATCCTCAAATAAGTTACCCCTAGATTTGATAAAGACTTTACTTAAAAGGCAGTCAAATCGGGGGCAGCTGGGTAGCTCAGTGGAGTGAGAGTCAGGCCTAGAGACAGGAGGTCCTACGTTCAAACCCAGCCTCAGCCACTTCCCAGCTGTGTGACCCTGGGCAAGTCACTTGACCCCCATTGCCCACCCTTACCAATCTTCCACCTATGAGACAATACACCGAAGTACAAGGGTTAAAAAAAAAAAAAGGCAGTCAAATCTTCCTGACTGGGAGAGCCGGGCTCTCTCAGTCTAAACCTCTCTGCGACCCATTCCCCACCATCACCCCTCTCCCTAGAAGCAATTAGAAAATCCTGAACCCCTCTCCGCTTCTGACTGACCCTGGTATTAATAAATCCCCTTAGTACCTATTCAAACCCTCTGGTGAATCATTGTGTTGAAAATTAAGACAAGGACTTAAGAGGAAGGAATCATTTTTCTTTTATTTCTTTAGAGAGCTGGGGGCATCCATCTTGGCAGGAAGTACCTACCTTAAGACTTCCTCCAGCCATCAGTTTGACTGGCAGGGAGGGGCCCTCTTGACTGCTCCCTCAAGAGACTGGAGAAACTAACTAGAGAAACCCTCCAGGCAAAACCTAAATTTTCTTACTGGCCCTAGTTTCTTCCCTGTATCCTCTGTCTCAAGCCTCTGGGAATAAACCTTTTTGAGCTGCCCACTCCTACATACCCCATTTTCTTTATCTCCTATATACCTTTCCCATACCTTCATTTCAATCACCTTATAATCTCCCTATATCCCCTTTATCCTTCCTCACACCCAAATTGCGTTCATTTGACCCACTCAGATTACCTTATTTACTTATTTTTTTATAACACAGGCCACCAGAAACTGGTGTATTAACCCAGACCCCATTGTGAGGGAAGCATGGGCTTTTAAGCTAGTTGCAGAGTGTATACAAATCCCAGAGCCTAGTTACATTGTGCCATAACGAATGTCCTGTTGTTAGTAACCCTGGGTTCTGGTAAGAGTCCTGGCTGGAAAGTCCCTAGCTTGTGGTTGCTTAGTTCCTGTGTCATAACTTTGGGGTTCTACATTCCCCACTTTTTCTTTTGGACCCTTGGGAAATCATTCTCAAGGATTGGTCGCATCATATTCAGGGGTGTGGATGGTTTGATATTGCTGTTGCAGGACCATGAGCTGGACAGTACTAATGAAGTTGGTGAGGGCTACAACTGGTTTTGCAGCTCTCCAGTAGCCAAAGGAGGAGAGGAAGGAGGAGGCTGGTCCACGGCTTCATGTTCCCAAGTGATATGGATCTTCAAGGGATTGTACTGCTATGTGAATAGTTCCTATGGCTCATTTTCAAATCATGGGCTTCAATGGCTGGAGGCTTTGGTGTTTTCATCTGGGTTGTTTCATGTGTCCAGCTGTTCCTGAGAAGTTCTCTGCTGTAGGTGTTCATTCTCTGTGTAAATAAAAGCAAAATCCTGAACCCCATATTATAATTCTGGGGCTTCAATTTATTATATCACTTTGCTTTAAGAGGAAGAAGCAGGGAAAGAATTAAACACTGTTTGACCTCAGGCAAGAGTCAGGGTTATTAATCAGTCTGGTAAGAGAGAGTGGAAGGTATGGTTTCCCTGAACCAGGGCAGCAGTGCTTAGGGCTGCTGTTTCTCTTCTGCCCAGCCCTACCAAAATTGGGATGAGAATGGGCACTCAGGGTGGATTGTGAGCACAGGGAAAAGGGGAGAGGCTCAGAGGTAGGGTGGAAGTGCTGGCAATGCAGCCCCCTTCCAGGCCAAGCAGTTTTGTCCTGCAAGACAAGCTTTATCAGACACATTGCAGGGAATTAGCTCTGCCAATAGACAAGCATATAAATGAACTTCAACATTAATTCCCAATTTGCTCCACCAACCAGCCCCCATATGAGCCTGCAGGATCCCTCCAGCCCATTCCCAGGAGGCTTCATTGTCCCACCTCAATTCTCAATTCCCCCTCTATTTGTAACTGAGTCAAACCTTTGACTCAGTGTCAGGTAAGGATACATAGTGGGAGCATAGGAATTTTCCTGCCTATAGTTTGCCTGAAAAATGTCTACACTAGGGTGGTACAATGGCCCATGCCATCTCCCCCCTCCTCCAAATATCTAATGGAATGGGGCAATGGTTTCAGCCTTCTGTAGCTTCTTCATAGCTGATAAGGGGCGTAGAATACCTGAGAGGAGGAGGAGGAGGAGGAGGAGGAGGAGCTGTGGGCATAGAGTCTTCAGGTGATGTCTGCAGTGAATGCCAGTGTCTTGAAGGCTTGGAGACTTCAAGGATGTGTATCCAGAGACTGTTTCCCTGGACTGGCAGATAGGTCACAAGGGGGAGCTTCAGTCCCTAAGGCAGAAGTATAGAACCCAGGACTGGGGCAAAAAACTAGAACACCGGAGAAAATTAGTACACTAAAACCTGATATTAAACATTAATATTTGGATATCTTAGCCAATAGACTTCATCTCCAGAAATCATCCTCTGATAGGAATAGATCCTTTTAGGAAATTTGAGTTTTTCATAGATTGCAATTTAGAATCCATTGCAATTTTCATTAGATATATATCTCAGTATTTAACCTGTGCTTGAATTTGGTGATGGGATGAAAACTGTCCCTTTTTCTGCCTTTTGATTTCTATGTTCCCTTTCTCATGGCCAGTGAGATATGGAAAGAGAAATGTTTGACAGATTAGTTTGTTTGACTCTTGCTGTAATAATAGCAGAGAATAAGATTTCTTTTAACCAATTAAATTATCTTAGAGTTTAAGAGGTTTAGAAACTAGGATGTTATTTTTTTAATTTCTCAAATTTCAGGTGCTGGGTCTAGGACTTGCTATCTGACTTTTCTGGTGACATTCAATTGGAAAGTTCCTTCATGAGGCCATCCTACTCCAAATGTTGGCCATTCTGCAGAATGAGCCAGAAGGTCACTAGTTTCCCCCTTTTCTCTTGTAAAGACAAATTATGAGCCTAGGACTTAAAGTCTGGGAAATGATCCAACATGATGGACAACGGTCTTGAGTCCTCCGTGTCCCATCATAATCTGTGAAAGGGAGGGTAACAGAAGACACTGAACACGTATAACAATGAGACAAACAGAGACAGATACACTTGGGGAAGACAAAAAGGACAAACAGAAATGGACCATACAGCCACTCACCTGCGCACTCACACTCAAAAATCTTGGACTCTGCCCAAAGGGTAGCTACTGACTTACAGGTGGATCGCTTCTGCCTGCGAATTCTGGTTCCACTGCCAGCATGTTGGGCGGGAGGGAACTGTAATGCCTCGAAGTTGCCTACTGAGATCCATATGAAAAGAATGCTCAGCCAGGGATCTCTAATCCCCACAAAATGGCCCAGGAAACTCTAACCCCCAAAATGCTAGCATATCTGCTGTGTGGGAGGGGACTCTAACCCCCTCAAAACTGCCTGCTGAGATTCCTCTGAAAGGAATGCTCAGCCAGGGAACTCTAACCCCTCAGCTAGGAAATTCAAATCCACAAAAATGGTCTGCAGAGATCCCTATGAAAGGAATGCTCAGGCCAGGCGGGAGGGGACTCTACCCCCTCAAAATGGCTGAGATTCCTACGAAAAGAATGCTCAGTCTGCCAGCTTCACAGTCCAGGAAAATGCACCCCTTGAGTACCAATGGTACACCCAGCAACAGGACCGAGCCCCAGAAGGTATGGGATCTGACACTGAATCCTGGCCTAGCAATAGGCCTCCTCATATAAACCCGGAGCACAGAGGGGCAAGGCCTAGCCGATAAGCTGTATACCATGAATTCTTAGACCTTTCCCTTCAGCTATGCTGAGTCCTGTAGCAGGGTGCCACACCACTCATGATATGGATTCTTCCTGAGGGAATTCTCAACCTAAGTTCCTATATTGATGGAGACTCAATCCAAGCCTTGGGGACTCAAACAAGCCCCCATATGTTGTGCCCAGTTTTGGTCCTGATTGCAAGGATGAGTTCACACCAACAATGTAAAGGCAAAAGGAACTTTATTGCTAGCTCAAGCTAGGTCCCAGGCCACCAGAAACTGGTGTATTAATCTGGACCCCATTGTGAGGGAAGCATGGGCTTGTAAGCTAGATGCAGAGTGTATACAAATCCTGGAGCTTAGTTACATTGTGCCATAAAGAACATCCTGTTCTTAGTAACTGTGGGTTCTGGTAAGAGTCCTGGCTGGAAAGTCCCTAGCTTGTGGTTGCTTAGTTCCTGTGTCATAACTTTGGGTTCTACAGATGTAGTGAATCTCATTTATGCCTTACTTATTGAGGGGAATAGAGAAGTTATCATTGCAGCTACTAATAATTCTCAAGATGAGAATTTAAAAAAATGGTCTTTAAGAGACCCAAAATGAGATCCACACATAACTGAGGACTCTGTACAATTATGTGAAGCCAGAGGCACTTTATTAAAGGGTATGAAGTTTTGTTCCTTGAGAGGAATGATCACCTATTCAAAAAAATCTTGAACTTAACACTAATGTGGCAAGGGTATTTTATTTCATCCTTCTGAGACTGGGTATTCACAAGCCAGTGTTACAGTCAGCAAGCAAGTACAAGAAATGGGAGCAGGCAGACTCCCTTTTATTAATGCGAATTAATCCTTTCCCTTGTTTGCCACTGTCTGATCATTAGAAAATTATAATCTAGTCATGAGAGCCAGCTCATTGGAATTCAACTTACAAGACCATTCATTCACATTAAAGTAAAGCAACTTCACCTTAAAAGGACTAACCTTTTGTTCCTCGTCATGTCCTGCTGATGTGGATGTGGGGAAAAGAAGCTTAAGATAGGAATATGAAATTTAACTCAATTTTCTTTTCTTTTTACCCCATTATCTGGTTTTATGAGAGAAATCCACCATCTTGACAGGACCTTTTCCTTACACTCCTCAAGACCAGAGAGCTGAGTAAAATTCAAATATATTAAATAGGGAAAAAACACAAAACTTTCATGATAGGACTGTGGAATCAGGAACCAGATATCTTGGGCTAGATATTTAAAAACAGATGGATTCATTTTTCGGTGAGAAACCTTTGTATCCTACCTCTCCTTGGCTGGCACAGTGTGTCACTGATTGTAAGCTATATATTTTTTTTATTTTTAATGCATTTTTAAAATTTTAAACCCTTAACTTCTGTGTATTGACTTATAGGTGGAAGAGTAGTAAGGGTAGGCAATGGGGGTCAAGTGACTTGCCCAGGGTCACACAGCTGGGAAGTGTCTGAGGCTGGATTTGAACCTAGGACCTCCTGTCTCTAGGCCTGGCTCTCAATCCACTGAGCTACCCAGCTGCCCCCTTTTTAAATGCATTTTTAAAAATTATTCTTTTTCTTTTGGCATAATGATGCCAAACAAGGCCCAAGAAATAAACGAGAAGACCAAGAAAAAAGCTCTAATGCTTGATAACTTCTGCACAGAAAAAAAACAGAAAACAGAGGATTACAAACAATTAGAGACATCCAAACCTTCCCAAAAAAATAAAAAAGGGCCATAAGCTATTGAAGAGTTCAAATCAGAGATGATGAGAAAGATGGAAGAGATCTGGCAAGAAAATAACAGTTTAAAAGGCAGAATTTTGCAATTAGAAAGTGAGGCTTAGAAATCAAATGAATTGATAAGAAAATTGAAGGCAAGAAATGACCAGCTAGAAGCCTTGAAGAACCAGATAAACCAGATTGAAAAGGTAAACCAAAAAATTATAGCCAGAAACCAGTCTCTAAAGGTTAGAATTGGGCAATTAGAAGCCAATGATCTCTCAAGATAGCAAGAACAAATTAAGCGAAGTCAAAAGACTGATAAAATAGAAGGAAATATGAAATATCTCACTGAGAGATTAACAGATCAAGAAAACAGGTCTAGGAGAGACAATTTGAGAATAATTGGTCTTCCTGAAAAAGCAGAGATTAATAGAAATTTGGACTCCATACTAAAAGAAATTATTCAGCAAAACTGCCCTGAAGTTCTACAACAAGAGGGCAATATAGACATTGAAAGGATCCATAGATCACCCTCTACACTAGACCCTAAAAAGACAACCCCCAGGAATATAATAGCCAAATTCAAGAGCTTCCAAGTAAAAGAAAAAATATTTTAAAAAGCCAGAAAGAGACAAATCAGATATCAAGGAGCACCAGTCAGGATCACACAGGATCTGGCAGCCTACTGTAATGCAGGGTTGCTACAAGAATCCCTTGCATTTGCAAAACCAACTGAAGCAACCTGACAGTTGAAGAAACAGAATGTTGACCCTGGTCTCACAGCCAAAAATCGTTGGAGCCTGGGACTATAAATATTCCTGCAGAGCCAACTATAGGGGCTTTTGGCTTTTGGCTTTGGATTTGGCTTTTGGCTTTGGGGCTTTTGGCTTTGCCTTATTCCCTTGACCTCTCCCTTGACATCTTGCTATCCCTGGATCTCCCCATTGGGCCCTGGCAGGAGGGTATTTTTGGTGGGTGGAGATCATGGGAACTAGCTTCTATAGGCAGGCAGGGACAATCAAACCAAGCCATTACCTCATCTAGTAATCTGCTAGACCTTATTACATCAGGACAGTGAATTCATCCCTGGCAAAGGGGCTGGTTCCCTCCCCCTCTTCTGTGACCTCCCCCAGCACCAGCTTCTCCCTTAGCAGTAGATACCAGACCTTAACCCCTTTTACCTCAGCTTACCCTTGGCTTTAATAAACCCCTTTGGCTTTCATACAAAGAGCTTCTGTTGATTCATTGTGACAACTACAAGGGCAAAGGCTGAAGAGGGAAAGAATAAATTTCCTTTATTTCTTGAGGGATAAACCAGGCATCCATCTTGGGCAGGAAGTGAACCAGCTTTCACTTCCAGTAGGCTGGGAATTGCTCTACAAAAGGGAGGGGCTTTTTACTCCTCCCCTGAAGGGAGCCCTAGAGACAACAGGGAGGCTGAATAAAACCTGTCAGCCAGGCTCGCATAATCTCTGACTGACCCAAATTATCCTGTACCCAAAAGATAGCCTCCGTGCCAGAAGACCCAGCTGATACCACCTGGTGCCCTCAAATACAATCCTGCTTGATTAGCCATATCATATTTCCCTTTTATTCTATTACACTACACACTAAAAGAACTCAAGGCTTGGAATATGATATTCAGAAAGACAAGAGAACTGGTTCTACAACCAAGGATCACCTACCCATCAAAACTGATTATATACTTCCTGGGGAAAGTATGGGCACTCAACAAGATAGAAGATTTACAAGTATTTGCACAGAAAAGACCAGGACTAAATGGAAAGTTTGATATCTAACAACAAAAAACCAAGAGAAACATGAAAAGGTAAATAAGAAACAGAGGGGAAAGAAATTCTTATTTTTAAATTTACCTCTTTGAGGGCCTTAATAAGATCAAATTATTTGTATTCCTATATGCAGAAATGTTATGTGTAATTTTCAAAAACTGTATTCACTATTATAGTAATTAGAAGAATTATTCATAGAGAGAGGTTGGAGCACTAAATGGTCTAAGATGAGACAGGGCAGGGAAAAAAATAGGGGGGGGGGTGAATAATAGATAGCATCAAGAGAAAATTGAATAAATAAGAAAAATGGGATATTCTATACCCCACAAAGAGAGCATAGGAAAGGGAGGGGATGAATACTGTTATAAAAAAGGAGAGGAAGAAAGCATTAAGAGGTAATATTTAAATTTTATTTTCAGCAGAATTAACCATGAGAGGGAAGAGTAGCTATATCAGTTGGGATATAGAATCTAACCCTACTGAGAAAGTCAGAAGGGATTAACCAAGGGGAGAAGGGGAGTGGGGAGGTCAAAAAAGGGAGGGGAGGAGAAGGGAGAGGGAATTCATTAGGCCTTAAAAAATAAAAAGAAGAGAATAATAAGGTAGGGGGTAGAAAGGGAAATAAATCAAGGGAGGGGACAAGGGAGACTGGTCTAAAACAAACCACTGGTTTAAAAGGAAATAGCGTAAGAAAAAGGGGTAGAACTAGGAGAGGATACCAAAATGTTGGAGAATACACAACTGATAATTATAACTCTGAATTTAAATGGGATGAACTCACCCATAAAATGGAAGCAAATAGCAGAGTGCATTAGAAACCAAAATCCAACCATATGTTGTCTACAAGAAACACATATGAGGTGGGTGGACATACACAGGTTTAAGGTCAAGGGGTGGAGCAAAATCTTTTGGGCTTCAAATGAGAAAAAGAAGGCAGGAGTGGCGATTATGATTTCTGACAAAGCCAAAGTAAAAATAGATATGATTAAAAGAGACAGGGAAGGTAATTACATCCTGATAAAAGGCAGTATAGACAATGAGGAAGTAACAGTACTCAACATATATGCACCAAACCGTATAGCATCCAAATTCGTAAAGGAGAAACTGGCAGAGTTCAAGAAGGAAATAGGTAGTAAAACCATACTAATGGGAGATCTAAATATCCCTCTTTCAGATCTAGATAAATCAAACCAAAAAATAAATAAGAAAGAGATAAGAGAGGTGAATGAAATCCTAGAAAAAATTAGATTTAATAGATATGTGGAGGAAAATAAATAGGGACAAAAAGGAATATACCTTCTTTTCAGCTGCACATGGTACGTTCACAAAGACAGACCATATAAGAGGGCATAGAAGCATTGCAAACAAATGCAAAATAGCAGAAATAATAAATGTAGCCTTCTCAGATCATAATGTAATAAAAATAATAATTAGTAAGGGCTGTTGTAATTAAAATAAATATAGATGGAGATTATAAGAAGGGTTAATATTTGGCTTAAGGCCATGTTGGTAAAATAAAGAATGACCACACACCTGGTGAGATCTAATTAAAATTGCCCACCATTACCTTCTCTCACCTCTCCTATGTACCAAAAGAGTGAGCGCACAGGTACCAAAGAGATCAGGTACCAAAAGGAGCAAAAGCCAATAAAGTCTCTCAATTTAAGCTACGCTTTATGTTGGCTAACGTCATCACATCAAACTGGAAACCCTTTGAAACACGGGAAATGTAGTTTCCAAGCTCCCCTAAACATCCACAGGAAGTTTGTCATGTATCTAAATATTTAAAATTCAAACAATCCTCCAAAATTCCAAATAACGCAGGGCACATCGACAGGCAAATGAATAACTACTTGGAAATTAAATAATATGATTCTCCAAACCATTTAGTTAAAGAAGAATTCATAAAAACAATCAATAATTTCATTGAAGAGAATGACAATGATGAGGCATCCTACCAAACTCTGTGGGATGCAGCTAAGGCAATACTCAGGGGGAAATTTGTATCCTTGAATGCATGTATTAACAAATTAGAGAGGGCAAAGATCAATGAACTAGGCATGCAAATTTAAAAACTAGAAAGGAAACAAATTAAAAATCCCTAGCAAAACACCAAATTAGAGATTATAAAAATTAAAGGAGAAATAAATAAAATTGAAAGTAAAAGAACTATCAAATTAATAAATAAGACTAGAAGATGGTACTTTGAAAAAAATAAACAAAATTGACAAAGTACTGCTCAATCTAATTAAAAAAAGGAAAGAAGAAAACCAAATTATCAGTATCAAAGATGAAAAGGGAGACCTCACCTCTAATGAAGAGGAAATCAAGGCAATCATTAAAAGCTATTTTGAGCAATTATATGGCAAGAAATATAGTAATCTAGGTGAGATGGATGAATACTTACAAAAATATAAATTGCTTAGATTAACAGTAGAAGAAATAGAATACTTAAATAATCCCATATGAGAAAAAGAAATTGAACAAACCGTCAAAGAACTCCCTAAGAAAAAATCCCCATGACCAGATGGATTCACAAGTGAATTCTATCAAACCTTCAAAGAACAACTAATTCCAATACTATGCAAACTATTTGACATAATAAGCAAAGAAGGAGTTCTACCAAACTCCTTTTATGATACAAATATGGTACTGATCCCAAAGCCAGGTAGATCAAAAACAGAGAAAGAAAACTACAGAACTATCTCCTTAATGAACATAGATGCAAAAATCTTAAACAGAATACTAGCAAAGAGATTCCAACAAGTAATCACAAGGATTATTCATTATGATCAGGTAGGATTTATACCAGGAATGCAAGGATGGTTCAACATCAGGAAAACCATTCACATAATTGACCATATCAACAAACAAACCAACAAAAAACACATGATTATCTCAATTGATGCTGAAAAAGCCTTTGACAAAATACAGCATCCATTCCTACTGAAAACACTAGAAAGTATAGGAATAGAAGGACCTTTCCTAAAAATATAAACAGTATATACCTAAAACCATCAACAAGCATCATATGCAATGGGGATGAATTAGAAGCCTTTGCAATAAGATCAGGAGTGAAAGAAGGATGCCTACTATCACCTCTATTATTTAACATTGTACTAGAAACACATAGTAGCAATTAGAGGAGAAAAAGAAAATGAAGGTATCAAAATAGGCAATGAGGAGTCTAAACTATCACTCTTTACAGATGATATGATGATCTACTTAAAAAATCCTAGACAATCAACTAGGAAGCTTGTAGAAATAATCAACAACTTTAGCAAAGTTGCAGGATACAAAATAAATGCACATAAATCATCAGCATTTCTATATATTTCCAACACATCACAGCAGCAAGAGGTAGAAAGAGAAACACCATTTAAAATCACCCTAGACAATATAAAATACTTAGGAATCTATCTACCAAAACAAACACAGGAATTATATGAATTATATGAACACAACTACAAAGCACTTTCCAAATAAGTAAAACTAGATCTAAACACTGATTGCTCATGGGTAGGACAAGCTAACATAATAAAAATGACCATTCTGTCCAAATTAATTTACCTATTTAGTGCCATACCTATCAAACTACCCAAAAAAACTTTACTTAATTAGAAAAAAAACTGTAACAAAGTTCATTTGGAAGAACAAAAGATGAAGAATATCAAGGGAAATAATGAAAAAAAAAACATGAAGGAAGGTGGCTTAGGAGTACCACATACTAAACTATACTATACAGCGGCAGTCATCAAAACAATATGGTACTGGCTAAGAGACAGGAGGGTGGATCAGTGGAATAGACTTGAGGTAACTGACATCAGCAAGACAGTGTATGATATACCCAAAGAGACCAACTTTTGGGACAAAAATCCACAATTTGAAAAAACTGTTGGGAAAATTGGAAAACAATATGGGAGAGATTAGGTTTAGATCAATATCTCACACCTTAAACCAAGATAAATTCAGAATGGGTGAATGACTTGAATATAAAGAAGGAAACTATAAGAAAATTAGGTGATTATAGGATACCAAATACCTGTCAGATCTATGGGAAAGGGAAAATTTTAAAACCAAGCAAGAGTTAGAAAAAATTACAAAATGTAAAATAAATAATTTTGATTATATTGAATTAAAAAGGTTTTGAATAAACAAAAACAATGTAACCAAAATCAGAAGGGAAACAATAAACTGGGAAAAAATCTTTATAACAAAAAACTCTGACAGAGGTCTAATTACTCAAATATACAAGGAGCTAAAGCAATTGTATAAAAAATCAAGCCCTTCCCCAATTGATAAATGGACAAGGGAAATGAATAGGCAATTTTCAGATAAAGGAATCAAAACTATCAATAAGCACATGAGAAAGTGTTCTAAATCTCTAATTATTAGAGAAATGCAAATCAAAACAACTCTGAGGTACCACCTCACACCTAGCAGATTGGCTAAAATGATAGCAGGGGAGAGTAATGAATATTGGAGGGGATGTGGCAAAATTGGGACATTAATGCACTGCTGGTGGAGTTGTGAACTGATCCAACCATTCTGGCTGGCAATTTGGAACTATGCTCAAAGGGCTATAAAGGATTGCCTACCCTTTGATCCGGCCATACCATTGTTGGGTTTGTACCCCAAAGAGATCATAGATAAACAGACTTGTACAAAATTATTTATAGCCGTGCTCTTCGTGGTGGCAAAAAACTGGAAAATAAGGGTATACCCTTCAATTGTGGAATGGCTGAACAAATTGTGGTATATGCTGGTGATGGAATACAATTGTGCAATGCAATCATCCAGGACAATTCTGAGATATTTATGGAAAGGAACGCTACCTACATTCAGAGGAAGAACTGCAAGAGAGGAAACACAGAAATAAAACAACTGTTTGAACACATGGGTTGATATGGACATGGTTGGGGATGTAGACACTAAATGACCATCAATAATATGTAAGTAAGGAGGCAGCTGGGTAGCTCAGACTGGAGGTCCTAGGTTCAAATCCAGTCACTTCTCAGCTGTGTGACCCTGGGCAAGTCACTTGACCCCCATTGCCCACCCTTACCACTCTTCCACCTAGAAGCCAATACACAGAAGTTAAGGGTTAAAAAATATGTAAATAAGTCTTTACTGATCACACATGTTAAAACCAGTAGAAATGTGTATTGGATATGGAGGAGGGATTAATGGGGGGATGAAGGGGAAAGTAAAACAGGAATCATGTAACCATGGAAAATTTTTCTAAAAAAATAAAATATTTTAGATCTAAAAAAAATTAAATAAAATTAAAAAAGAATAACCTGAAGTCAAAATGACTTTCATGGAAATTTATTTACAAATGAAGAGAGGAAGAGAAAATAAGAAAATCATAAAGAGGTAAGATAGGATAAGTAATCTAACATACTTGGTAATTTGCTCTGGCCCCCTAGATTAACCCAGGCAGATGTAATTAGTCTTCAGTTGCAGGGGGCTCACCCTTGAGCCCAAGGCCAGATGGCCCCAGAGGACCGGAGATGAATGAAGCAAGAGCTTCAGTCACAGACTTTCTTTTGAAAGAGCAATTCCTTTAGAGAAGTCCAGGAAGATTTAATCTTTACATTTACCACGTGAAATTCTAAGGCAAAGAGTTAAGAACAGTCTCACCAAGGTCTCAGGGTCCCAGGTCCAGCATTCCTCCAGGTCCAAGCCGAACAAGAAGAGCTCCTTCAGATCCAAGACACAAACCAGAAGAGACCAGCTGAACTCACTGAACCCTCTTTTAAAGGGGCCTCTATTGTGTCACTTCCTGTACCTTCCTCCTAGATTACCTATCCAATCACAAGAGATGCTTTTCTTAGGACTGTCCAGGAGGCAGTCAGTAAATTCTGATTCAGTCACTCACTCTAGCACACATGGGTCACAGACCTCCCAACTTGTGAGTTAAGTAGAGTTATTTACACTTTTGGTGATTAGATTTGAGAATTGGCAAGGTAGATTTAATCTTATCATCACAGAAGTCTGCTCTTTCTTTAAGACCTTTCCTGAAACCCCACGTGCCTCTAGCATTAGCTCAAGTGGGAGGTGAAACACTAGGGAGAGCAGTCAGGGAAAGCAGCAGTAAAAATAACTAAAACTGTTCTCTTAACCCTGAGAAGTTTTCAGAGCCTACTAAGGGAAAAATCTGAAGAACCCACAGCATGTACTCCATACCCAAGAGCCTTTTTGCCCTCCTAGGCCAACTCAGCAAAGCAGTTCCTTGCTCACATGATGGTGGAAGCATGTGGCCACTGGCGTTTTTTACTTCTAGAGGGGAGGGGAAGAGAGAAAACTCTTCCAAATTTCTTAGCTAAACTCTAGCTGTACCCTGAGGGTTTTTTACCTTCAAGAAAATGTGTCTTATTTTGCCTAAATTAGAAAGCTTTTGCTTTTCTTGCTTTCTCTTCCAAATTTAGCCTGGGGCTAAGCCTTTTAGCCTGCCCTCCATTCAAAAACCAGTTAAGTAGGTTGTGCCTGTACTTACACCAATTTTTTCCCTAAAGTCTTTAGGGTAGCACCATCTATGGACAGGAAGTAGAATTGCAGGAGATTTAATAGTTAATTTTAAAAATTAATAGACAACTGAGTATGGTGCTAGAAAACATGGCCCACATTGTGAAAGAGCAGTTTCTTGCCTATCTCGAAAAGCTCCCATTCCCGGAGAGCATTACTAAGCTCACATAGTTCACAATTTTAGATTGTCTTTGTCTATTAACATTTCTGGGTGTAATTATATTAAAAGGATAACTTCAAATCTACCAAATAGTTTACCCATTCCTCCCCAAGGGAAAAAAAAACAACAGAAAGATAGCTCTATTGATCTCAAGGCTCGGATAGAATACCTTGAGAAAAAACTGGAAAAAAACTCCTTCACCATCTAAGCCTCCTCAATCTCTGCCTCACCCTGTCCAATCTATTTCTTGTCCAATCTGACACATTTCCTGTCAGATTCAACACATTTCCTAATGCATTTCCCATCCAATCCAACATATCCCTCCCTCTTCACAACCCATCCCTCACCCTACTCAAACTATCTCTCACTCCACCCAAACCATCACTACCTGGCCTACCTCCCCCTGACCCAACCCACTCCTCCCTGTCCCCTTACCTACTCCATTGCAAGCCAAACAAAAAGCTGAGCAGCAGAAATTGAAAATAATTCATTTAAAAACCTATTTCCCTTAAGGGAAGTACCCACTTACAATAAAAGTGGATTTAGTAACCATTAGGCACCACATACCTTTCCCTCCCCAAGATATTGAGAGATTGAAGAAAAATACCTCTTCCTTTGAAGATGATCCCATTGTGGTTATTAAAAAAGGCTAGAAAGTATTTACTGCACTTATGATCCCACATGGATTGACATGGAAATTTTGCTCCAAGCCCATTTTTTGAATATTTATTTTTTAGAAAAGTTAACATGGTTACATGATTCATGCTCTTACTTTCCCTTTCACCCCCAGACCTCCCTCCCCCCATAGCCACTGCACATTTCCACTGGTTTTAACATTGATCAAGATCCATTTCCAAATTGTTGCTAGTTGCTTCGGTGTGGTAGTTTTGAGTCTACATCCCCAAATATGTCCGCCTCAACCCATGTGTTCAACGAGTTGCCCCTCTTCTGTGTTTCTACTCCCACAGTTCTTCCTCTGAATGTGGGTAGCATTCTTTTCCATAAATCCCTCAGAATTGTCCTGGGTCACTGCATTATTGCCAGTACAAAAGTCCACCACATTCTATTTTACCACAGTGTATTGGTCTCTGTGTACAATGTTCTTCTGGCTCTGCTCCTTTCACTCTGCATAAATTCCTGGAGGTCTTTCCAGTTCACATGGAATTCCTCCAGTTTATTATTCCTTTGAACACAATAGTATTCCATCATCAGCATATACCACAATTTGTTCAGCCATCCTCCAATTGAAGGGCATACCTTATTTTCCAGTTTTTTGCTACCACAAAAAGTGAGGCTATAAATATTTTCATACAAGTCTGTTTATCTATGATCTCTTTGGGGTACAAACCCAACAATGGTATGGCTGGATCAAAGGGCAGGCAATCCTTTATAGCCCTTTGAGTATAGTTCCAAATTGCCATCCAGAATTGTTGGATCAGTTCACAACTCCACCAGCAAAGCATTAATGTCCCAATTTGGCCACATTCCCTCCAACATTCATTACTCTCCCCTTCTATCATTTTAGCCAATCTGTTCGGTGTGAGGTGATACCTGTAGTATACAGAATTTGGGGTTATAGTTTTTTTCTAGCTTTGGCTGAGTTCCAAAAAGCTGTTAGAGGTTTTAGAATCTTGAGGAGAGGCAGTTGACTGGATCTTCCGTGAAGGGAGGAAGTCAATGAGCAAGCTCTTAGATTATCTAGCTTCAATATTGAAATTTAGCCTAGCATTGATATATTTACTTAAGAAATTATTATTTTAGATAGACCCTTTATATCTTCCTTTCCTAATACCACCCTGCCTTCCCTCCCTTACCTTAGTGGCTGTGGAGTTTATAAGGAGAGAAATTAGAGAGGAGTTAAATCTGTGAAGAGTTATTTAATTGACAGCGTTATTTATAATTTAATCAAATCACCTTTATTCCCTTTAGATAGATTTTGTAAAACTGAGCAAGGCAGGTCCTTACTCAGATTCCATCTTTATTTCCCTTCCCCCACCTGAGGTTCCTGAGATAACTGATAGGGCTTTCCTTTAATCCACCTTCCTAACAACATCCTTCAAATAAATTAATCCTTTGTGTTTCAATAGTCCTATTTAGTGTAATTTGTCTGTTAGATAACAAGAGGGAAGAAGAGGGAAAGAGAAAACATACTCTGGGTTCAGAGGGAAGCTGGGCATCCATCTTGAAGGAAGGTGTTACTTCAAAATAGGTCCCTTCCTGTGAAATTAAATAAAGCCTGTTTGTTAATTTCAGTCTAGTCTATTTCCTTCAACTTGTGTCTGAGTCTAAGTCCCAGTCTGTAAGCCTGCTGTGTTAGCCTGTTTAGTTTAACTTCTTTCTCCCAAGAAGATCTCTGTTTCCCTTCTGTGTTATACTCCTGACTTCAGTCCTATTATACCCTGAATCTCCTTTAATTCCAGCCTACCTGTAGCCTAATTTATCCATTTACCAAGTCTCCAACATCCTCCTTTCAATTCCCTTATCCCAAACACCTTTCCTCAAATCACCCCCATAACATACCTTAGAGTTGTTTTGATTTGCATTTCTCTAATAATTAGAGATTTAGAACACTTTCTCATGTGGCTATTGATACCTTTGATTTCTTTATCTGAAAATTGCCTATTCATTTCCCTTGCCCATTTATCAATTGGGGAATGGCTTGATTTTTTATACAATTGATTTAGCTCCTTGTATATTTGAGTAATTAGACCCCTGTCAGAGTTTTTCGTTATAAAGATTTTTTCCCAGTTTGTTGTTTCCCTTCTGATTGTGGCTGCATTGTATTTGTTTGTACAAAAGCTTTTTAGTTTACTATAATCAAAATCATTTATTTTACATTTTGTAATTTTCTCTAACTCTTGCTTGGTTTTAAAATCTTTCCTTTCCCAGAGATCTGACAAGTATACTATTCTGTGTTCACTTAACATGTTTATAATTTCCCTCTTTATATTCAACTCATTCACTCATTCTGAATTTATCTTGGTGTAGGGTGTGAGATGTTGATCTAAGCCTAATCCCTCCCATATTTTTTTCCAAATTTCCCAGCAGTTTTTGTCAAATAGTGGATTTTTGGCCCAAAAGTTGGGCTCTTTGGGTATATCATACATTGTCTTGCTGATGTCACTTACCCCAAGTCTATTCCACTGATCCTCCCTTCTGTCCCTTAGCCAGTACCATACCGTTTTGATGGCCACTACTTTATAGTATAGTTTAATATCTGGTACTGCTAGGCCACTTTCCTTCACATTTTTTTTTTCATTATTTCTCTTGATATTCCTGATCTTTTGTTATTCCATATGAACTTTGTTATAGTTTTTTCTAATTCAGTAAAAAAGTTTTTTGGTAGTTTGATACATATGGTGCTAAGTAGGTAAATTAATTTGGGTAGAATGGTCATTTTTATTATATTAGCTTGTCCTACCCATGAGCAATCAATGTTTTTCCAATTCTTTAAATCTAGTTTTAATTGTTTGGAAAGTGTTTTGTAGTTGTGTTCATATAATTTCTGTGTTTGTTTTGGTAGATAGATTCCCAAGTATTTTATATTGTCTAGGGTGATTTTAAATGGTGTTTCTCTTTCTACCTCTTGCTGCTCTAATGTGTTGGAAATATATAGAAATGCTGATGATTTATGTGCATTTATTTTGTATCCTGCAACTTTGCTAAAGCTGTTGATTATTTCTACAAGCTTCTTAGTTGTTTGTCTAGGATTTTTTAAGTAGACCGTGATATCATCTGCAAAGAGTGATAGCTTAGTCTCCTCCTTGCCTATTTTGATACCTTCAATTTCTTTTTCTTCTCTAATTGCTACTTCTAGTGTTTCTAGTACAATATTAAATAATAGAGGTAATAATGGACATCCTTGTTTCACTCCTGATCTTATTGGGAAGGCTTCTAATTTATCCCCATTGCATATGATGCTTATTGATGGTTTTAGGTATATACTCTTTATTAATTTTAGGAAAGGTCCTTCTATTTCTATACTTTCCAGGGTTTTCAATAGGAATGGGTGCTATATTTTGTCAAAGGCTTTTTCAGCATCTATTGAGATAATCATGTGATTTTTGTTTGTTAGATTGTTGATATGGTCAATTATAAGGATGGTTTTCCTGATGTTGAACATTCCTGGTATAAATCTCACCTGATCATGATGGATAACCCTCTTGATCACTTGCTCGAGTCTCTTTGCTAGTATTCTATTTAAGATTTTTGCATCTATGTTCATTAGGGAGATTGGTCTCTAGTTTCCTTTATCTGATTTTGATCTACCTGGCTTTAGAATCAGTACCATATTTGTGTCATAAAAGGAATTTGGTAGGACTCCTTCTTTGCTTATTATATCAAATAATTTGTATAGTATTGGGAATAGTTGCTCTTTTAATGTTTGCTAGAATTCACTTGTGAATCCATCAGACCATGGTGATTTTTTTCTTAGGGAGTTCTTTGATGGCTCATTCAATTTATTTTTCTGATATCGTGTTATTTAGGTATTCTATTTCTTCTGCTGTTAATCTAGGCAATTTATATTCCAAGCCCTTTTAACAGAAAGAGAAAAAATATTTCTTTTGTTAATCAGGCCAAAGGAAGGAGAACAACCTATTGGCCACAGGAAGACCCAAAATGGAACTCAAATAAAGAGGAATATTACTCAAAACTATGCCAGGCTAGAGAGGCATTACTAAAAGCAATGAAAGTTTGTTCTGACAGGCCTGGTACGTGGACAAAATTTTAAAATCTCAAACAAAAGCATGATGAAAATCCTGCCCTATTTATGGATAGACTTATTGAGTTGGGAGGTAGATATATAGACCTGAATCTTTCTAGAGAAAGGGATGTCAGGCAAATAAGAAGATAGTTTGTAAAAAACTGTCGTAAAGTTCAAAGATTATTTTAAGACCAACTGCCCAAAATGGGTTAATATTGATCTCAAAGAATTGAGAAGAGTAGTGGCCATGAAAGGAAAGATGAAGAGAACAATGAGTTAGTGAAGACATTAAGGATGGAAATAAAAGCATTAACTGAAAAAGTTGAAAGAATAAATGCAAATCAGGGAGTGGTTAATAGCCTCTTTGCAAGAATTCACAGATCAAAGACTATTGTGTCAATTATGTGGAAAAGGGGGTCATGTAATTAGTGGAATTAGGTATACAATAATATAAATTTTAGCAATAATAGTAACTTTGGAAATCATAACAATAATAGAAACTTTAGAAATAATAATCAAAATGAGGCAAATGATAACCCACATCGAAATACTAGAAATGGAGTTCATCCACATAGTACTCAAGGTGGGAATCCCCCTCATTATGGGGGATCCCAGAGGTATGACCAAAGGAATCTAGATAAATAGTTTTATGTTTTTTGTTTTTCTTTTGAGAATTGATTCATACACCCCATAACTCAGGAATGTATCCTGAGTTGATCCGGGTGTTAGTCAACATTCTCCTCAGGGGAGGATTGCATAATTTTTGTAAAATCTAAGATTTAAAATTTTTTTGAGAGAAATTTCAGGCAAAAAAGTTCACAAACTCCCTGAATCAAGAAAGTGAACTGTTTGGAGAAGGCACCATAAAGAAGTCTGGGGAAACCACGCACTGCATCAGAAGATCCAGAATGTACTTTGGCTATAATTAATTGAACTAAAGTGAGTTGAACACATTTACTCTAAATGTAAACTCTTATACCAAAGGGGATTGCCCTCTATTTGTTTTTTTGTTAATGCATCTACCAATCATTGGACTTACTCTCTTTCTCTTTTATTTCCCTCTTATCTCCGACTTTTGTAACTTTCTTTTAGAAAGTCCAATGTTGTTTGCACCTCTAGCTAGAAGAATCTTTAGAAATATAAGCTAGTTAGGTATAATGATTCATTAGGGAGAATAAGCCTGTAAATCTGGGAGATTTCAACATGCTTGTCTCCCAATAGAATCACAGGCGGGACTGATTAGGACCTTGGATTCTGGTGATATTTGCTTTCAGATTTGCATTTGAGGTCTGGAAGCACTAGGATTAGGAATTAGGGTATTTGTAGTTAGGTGACATTTTTTTCTACTTCTTTCCAATATTTCCCACTTTAATATCTCTACCTTGTAAATAAAAGCCTCTAACAGTCATTTTTGACTTTAGAAGTTAATTATTTTTTATCAACGGCAACCACAATACATTTTTTTAAATTCTTATGTTTGTCAAACCCATTTTTAATTATTACATTAGGGATAATGCTATTGTAAAAGTCCATAGTCAAGTGGGACATAGTCTCTTCCAATACAAGGTAATTGGACCTTATGGATGTTGGGTATGTCACCCGCTCCATGAAACGTCTGTTTTGTCATAGGCAACAATTCCAGTCCATATGAATGAGACTTTGCAGCTGTTATGAGTATTTGTTAAATAAGTTAGCAATAAAGGATTATTGATAGGTTAGGTAATAGATGAATGAAGGAATGAGTTTGAATGAGTTGGATTTCTTTAAGACAGAGTGGAATTTCAAAGAGGTATGATAGGAAGAGAATAATCCTAAGGAGACTTGGGAAAGGCAGTTGGACCAAGAATTCAATCTTTGGACTTTCCTGACTAAGGAAGGTGGTTCAAGGAACCTGCTCTGTGAGTTGAAGAAAATCTGCTGGTTTTTCTTGAAACATCTTAGCAGACAAGAGGAGAAAAGTGGTGCTGCATTTCCCGTGTGTTCACCAAAAGGTGGCAGGATGGTGCTGTTGCTGAATGAAAATGTCTGTGGAAAAAATTTCTGACAACCTGTCCTGTGTTACATCTGAGGTGAGAGAAGAAATCCAGTTTATTCTATTTTGTTTATAAAAATTTATATTTTAGATTTATGATAGAAAGATAGATATTTGGGGAATTTAGTTAGATAGTATAGAATAAGAAGGATCACACTTAGTGATGAAAAACTAAAGTGGATTGTTAAATAAATATTATTAGGTTGGTGGTATAATGATTAGAAGGGTGTTAGATAATTTCTAGGTTCTTGATTGTCCTTGGGCCAGTAACTTAAAATCCTATAGATCTGGGAAAGGATTCAAGGAGAGACTGACAAGGTAACAATAACAGGTTTCATTATTTAACTGGGGCAGGTAAGGGAAGGGAATGGGATAAACTAACTAGGGTAGAACTCAATTTCCTCCTACCAAGGTCTAACAGATTTCTATACTGATCTATACATAAATTTACCCAGCTACCTATACTTTATCCTATCCAGAAGCCACCCCCAGCTCCCTTTCGATAGTATTTAAGAGTAAAGGAAAGCTGGAAGGTAAACAGGTCTACTGGGTTTGTAGGGGGATCTCATGGCTGTTGTCCTTCAGGGTATGTAGGGAATTCAGTAAGGTCTCAGAAACATAAATCCAAAGGAGAGGGAGTAAGGCTCTTGGCAACACCATCCACCTGTGTGTCTCCCCAAAAATCAGCCTCTTCCTGGCCAGAGAAAACTCTCTACAACTGATGCTCACACTTCCTCTGCCCTCACTCCAAAACCCTCTGAAATCTGAAAATCATCATTCAAGATGTTTTTATCAAAGTGATCCATTTCTTTATTTAATGACCTTTTCTCAATGCTGGACTTCCTTGACCTCTCTGTCTTATCTCAAACTCCACATTGGCATTTAGCCTACTTAAACATTATATTGCCTAATTTCATTTTTTGTTTGGCTTTTTTCCCTCCGCAATATCTCTTGGATATATCTTCTTTTCTCTATTTATATAGCTGCTGCTCTGATACACCCAGGCCCTCATCTCTTCATGACTGGTCTTTTGCAGTAGCTTTCTGGTTGGTCTCTGACTCAGGTCTCTCCACAATCAGATACATCTTCCTACATTCTTAACTGCCAAAGTGATCTTCCTTCCATGCCATCTTCCTATTCAATAAACTGCAGTGTCCCTCTATTACTTTTAGGACTGAATATGAAATCCTATATTTGACTCTTAAATCCTTTCACAACCTAACCCCTTTCTATTTTCTAGTGTTTTTAATCCCACCATGTTCTCTTTACTCTATGGAATCTGTACTCCTTGTTCTTCCTCATACATGACTCATCTCCTTCTCAGTATCTTTTCACTGGTTGTCCCCTGTGTGAAGTGAGAAATGAGTGTGTTATTCTCAAGTTATTAAAAATTGTTAATATCTAAAAGTTGGTGTCCCTTCCCCCCCACCCCAAATTCTTACCAAACTTTGCAGCTTTAAGGAAGCCTGCCTGAGAATTGCTCCAGGCAGTAGTCCCAGGCTGATGGTCTTAGATCCTGAAGGACTGGTGACTAAATTTTAAGTACTAATCTTGAGTACCCTTTTGTCTTAAGAGGACTTTCCTATTGTATCTTTGTATTTGGATTATTGAAGCATTTGACAGGAGGTCAAGCTCAATGGCTTGAATGATCTTCTCCTCCTAGATCATCTCCTAGATCATCCAGTCCTGAACCACTCCTTTCTTTGTATCTGTCTCCAACTTCCTGGTCAGTTCTTTAAAATATTGATTTGTTTGGATGTATTCATTGTGAAGCTATTGTCCAATTTCTTGAAGACATTAACAAACTTGAATTTGTTCTTTTTAAAGTAATTGTAAAATTATTCAACACTGTCTCTAACTATCTTAAAATGTCATAATCCCTTCTAGACAACTTGATTATGTTGGGATTCTCCTAAAGGAGGTTTTTTCTGTGAATTATTGGGCTTTTCTCTTGGGTCACAACTTGAGGCAGTGCCCCATATTTTCTCTATAATCCCTTGGGGCATCTGTCTTGGATCTTTAACCTGAGACAATGCCCCTACTCCCATATCTCTCTCTCTCTCTCTCTCTCTCTCTCTCTCTCTCTCTCTCTCTCTCTCTCTCTCTCTCTCTCCTAATAAAGTCTTGTATTTTAAATGAATGACATCCATGGTCATATGTATTTTTAATAAGTGGTAAAAGAGAGTGAACTTTGAAATTTCCACGGCCTCCTCAATTTCTACCCCACACATGCCCCATACCTGTAATGCTCTCCCTCCTCACCTTATCTCCTAGTTTCCCTGATTTCTCTCCATACTCCATTAAAATACTTCCTTCTATAGGAGATATCACCTCTACTCTTACCCCTTAAACACTAGTTCCTATCTTCAAAGATTATTTTCCTTTCAAACTGTGCATAATTAATATGTAAATATTTATTTGCACCTTTACAATTGTTTGCACATCCTCCATGGTCCTCTTCAGAAATAAGATCTTCAGCCTCATCAGCAATTCCACTTCACAATCCTTTGTCTCTTTAATTGAAGAACAGAGCCTTTAAACCTTTAAACCTTGGTTTATGGAGGGAGTTCAGTTTAAACGTCAATTTTGTCACTTCATTGTCTGATTTTTTCATCATTCCTCTACATTAACTACCCTTGCTCCTGTTTTCAGCTCTCTTTTGGGTATTGTCTTCCTTCATTAGATTGTAAGGTTAGGGACAATATTTCTCTTTATTTTTTCATGTTTAACACAGTGGTTGACACATAATAGGTGCTAAATTAATATTACTGCCTATGTTTATTGGCTATTTGAATTTGTGATCCTTGAAGCCAGGGAAATTATTGTGTTTTTCTTTTTGTCCCCACTGATATAGACTAAATAGGTTAAAGAATAAAGTAGAATTGAAGTAGATTGATTTATTCCTGCATTATTTAAGAAACTGATCTAGGCCCTCCAAGTGGGCAAACAACCTAAGCAAGTGAAGGGTCAGAGTCCTAAATTCCCCCTGCAGATATCAAAACACTAGTACAAACAAATGGGTCAGGATGGAATACAAGGTAAACTCTCATAGTTAACTGGGGATGAGTGTTTAGGTACAAACAAATAGATTAGGACAGAATGTAAACATATAGCTAACTAAGGTTGAGTGTTTAGGTATATGTGAAGAGTAAATATCCTAAATGTCACCCACTCATCACTACCAATGTTTTGTGGTGAGTTTTGTCTTAAAAAATAAGAACCTGGATGTAAAAGGGAATGGCCTTGTATCTTGTATCCTATATAAGCTGTATTGTAATGTTAGTCTACACAGCTTCCACTAGGGAAGGTTGTCCCAGCTGCTGTCCCAGTGTAATAATATAGGATTATTAACATTGTCATGTTTGCTTGGGGCAACCTGTCAGTTGCCCTGGTGGGAATGTTGACCATGGCATGAGCCACAGGGCAAGCATCAACTACCAGTTGGGCCAAGGGTATGTAAAGCCCTGGAGACCCAGGGCTGGGTTCTGTTCTTTCCTGACTTCTCCCCTCACCTCTCACTTACCCCATACCCCCTAGCACCCAGGTGGTAGGAGCAGGAACATGAGTACTTGTTAGGCCTAGAATAGGGTTAAACTAATTCTGCAGAACAACTTATCAATACTATCAGCACTACTGGAAAACCTTTAGTCAAAGATTAACTTTATTTATTATCAAGAAACCATACCACTCTGACCCAGGGCTATATGCCCTGGGTCAGCAGAAGAGCATCCATACAAGACCTAATAGCAACTTGAGTCAGATAAATCTTTCACCCTTAGTTCTCAGTACTTCCTAACCCTCTTTCCACTCCCTTATCTCCTATACTCCTGTTATCAATAAACCCCTTAGTCTTAACCTGAGAACTTTGTGGTTATTGCCTATCATCTAAGACCAAGCAGGGACAGCCTAGAGTAAAGGTTCTGATCAGTTTCAGCAGGGATAAATTCCATTGACATAGGACAGGAAGTCCAATATTCACTTCCTGTCAACCTACTACACACCAATATGAGGCTACTCCCTCAGCAGGAAAGGGGCTGGAGATTAGACACCTTAAAGGAACCTAGTGTCTAGCAGTTAGAGTTTCACTTAGCACTCTGTTTACCTGGTTTGTATCTTGTTACATTCACAATCAGTTTTAAGCTCAGCCCTGGTACAGCCCATACCAATCTCTCTATAGCTAGCACCTTCCTCCTTTAAGATAGATTAAGGTAAATTTCTTTTTCTTTTCTTTTTTAATCAATAAATAATGGTTCCAATCATTGAATTTCTGGATATCTGGACTCATTTTATGAAGTACCCCACTTCATTTGGAGGCCTCAGTGAGATCTTGAGGCCCAGGACCAGGAGGTAAGGACTTTGGAGAGGGCTGTTGTGAAAGACCGTGTGTGTGTGTGTGTGTGTGTGTGTGTGTGTGTGTGTGTGTGCTTGAGTGGGGGAGAGATCTCTGGGCTTGCTGACACATAGCTAAATGGTTGGGGTTGTAACTCAAGTGATATGTGAGCAGCTTTTGCTAAGTTGGAACCTGTTAAGGAGTCTCGAATCCTTATCCTCTTCTGGGGTGTTTTATGAGAGTGGACTCAGAGAGTATGCAGTTTCCAGCTCCTGCAATGGATTGGATCAGAAATCCGAGAAAGTGAATGGTGCCTTCTCCAGAGCCTACCCTTGGTTCTAGTGATTGAGATCTCAGACAAATTCTAAGCTGGTTTTGGAACCATCTATTCTGTTCTGTTCTGATTAGTTATTTCTGTTTTGCTCTAGGAGTCTGTTTTGCTCCAGGCTCTTGTTTTACCCTGGAGTGCTGTTTTTGTCCTAGAGTTCTGTTTTGCCCTGGAGTCCTGTTTGACTCTGGAGTTCTGTTCAATTCTGAAAATCTAGATCCAATGGAAGCTGTTGGGATGGCTGGACGCAGCTTTTTAATCCCACAGCCAGGTCACTAAAGAGGCATCTTTCAGTGACTTCTGAGGAACCTTTGGGTTCCAAGGTGTATGAATGTGTGAGGGAGAGTGTGACTAGCTGTAAGATTAAACAAAGGAAGGGGCAAAAACAGCTTAAGATGCAGCTTCACAAGGGGGAATTTCTTTCATAGTGGCTATTCCCTCCACCTACATTTCAAACCTCCCAAACTTTAGCACCAGAGAGGTCTGATCTGGCAGCAGGCTTAAAATCTGAGTAGGAAGTGGGGAGGGGATTTAAAAGTTCTTTCCTTAAGAAACCCAGTCAGCCTTATGAAGAGCTCACTTCCAGTCCCTACTAGGAACAGATAGCAGTTTTATCTAGATGCTACAAGGGCATTTTGTTAGAAATCACAGCCAAAAAGAGAGACAGATTAGTGTAAGGATGGGGGATGGAACAAAAAGAGCCAGAAGAAGGCCATTGGTGACAGTTGGGACCAGAGAGGATTCTGGGTAATTCTCCGGGAGAGGAAGGAGAAGGAAGGACTTCCGGCAGAGGACTGAGAGAGGGAGGAGGAGAACATCTCAGCTCGAATCCAGTTCTGAGGACTTCCTGAGGATCTTTCTTTGGACATTGAAACCCTGATTCCCTGGTGAAAGGCATCCCATCGCCTCTCACCCATCAAAACTTCAACCATCAAGTCAGCTAAGTTTTGGGACTCCATTTTGGGAGCAATCTCTTAGGCTCCTTCCCCCATTACCCAGCCTTACTGAGAGACTCTTTCTGGTTTGATTTTGCAATTATAGAAAAGGATAGAAATAGGAAATAGAAATAGAAACTGAAGGAAAAGTGGCAAGGGGAGATGCTTGGGAGCAGGAACCCCAAAGGTTCCCACCTGAGTGATGGATTCCATAGAAATAGAGAAAAGGGCACCCCCAAATCCTTCTGTCCTTCACCCCTTTCCCCAATCCCTATATTGATATTAATAAAAGACATTCATTAGTCAGATAGCATTCCAGAGTGCCTGAGAGACAAGGGGGAGGGGAATCACAGCTTGGTCTGGCTGCCTCCATCTTGGAGCCAGACCACTCACTGTGAAATTGGCTGACTTTGGGGGAGGCTTGCATGAACCCCACCCTCATTCTGAATTAGATTGGGGTCCCCCATACTTCCTCTTATAGGGAAATCTCATTCCCAACTCCTGTGGGGTGGCACAACCATCCAGGTCACCCAGTTTCAGGTTGACACCCCCTTGAAGTCTCCCAGTATATAATTGATAGGAGTGGAGAGCTAGAAGAGAGGCTCAAACCTCATAGACTCTCTCTTTCTCCCTTCTATCATAACATTGTTACTGGCTCTATTATTACATGAGATCTATCCGTGTGTACGGCTCAGGGAAAGTTATGGGGACAAGGAAGTCAACTCAGCCAATCAGATGGCTGATTGCAGTAGCTTAGCTCAATATAGCTTCTTCAGCTAAAGGGGCAGTATGCTGAAACTGTTTTAATGAATTTTCTCATTGCAAATATTTCTTTTTAAGAATGGATCCTAAAGCACTGATTTTTTTTCCTTTTAAAGCATGCTTGTCACAAAGTTGTATGTTTCTGTTTATTTTTGTCCTTGTCATAGTCTCATCTCTATGTATTCTTAAATTGGACACTTACAAAAAGAAAAAAAGGGGAGTTGGAAGATTAAACTTCCCACAGTCAAAAATCCTGAGCAGAGGACAAAAGCAAATATATATTCAATGATTTTTCCTCTTTCTTCCTTTGGATGGGCCAACGGAGCAAAAAAGAGAAAAATTTGGAGCAGAAAAGGAATATTTTTACTCCACAGTTAGAGGCAATTTTTCACTTAAGATTTAAATTTAAGAGTTGATATATGCATCTTTGGAGGATTGCTAATAATTTTGATATGGTACAATGTAATTTCATTTATTGTGGTGACTGTCAGTTAAATGTGAAATATTAGCCAGATTTTATTGAGCACAAAAACTCTTGGTTAGAAATTTGTTAGGCCTTGGTTTCAGGGAATTTGAGAATTATCTAAATATTGTTATGAATAAAATTGATATAGATGGGTATATTCAAAATATTGATGGTTTATTTAAAGCCATATTGGTAATTAAGAAGGCCACGTATCTGCTAAGATCCAATTCAAAATGCCTGCCATACCTTCACTCTCACTGCTTCCTAGGAAAAAGAAGGTACCAATCCCAATCTCCCTATTTAAGCTTCTGTTTACATTGTCTTACTTTACCATGTAAGGGCAGGAAGCCCATTGAATCATGGGAAATGTAGTTTGTAAGAAATCTAAGACGTCCACAAGAAGTTTAGACCAGGGACCTCAAAAAAGTTCAAGGAACCCCAAAGAACCGCAAATTTCCAATATCACATTCCCCCTTGAGATCCAGAGAAAAGACTGGTCTTCTCAATGGATCTTGTAAACATAACTAACTTTTAAATTACAGAAATTTTGGGATAAAAGAAAAGAGGACAAAACAATGAACCAATGATTGCTAGCTGCATTGACAAAAAAACAATTAGGGGCAGTCCCCTTTGGCATAAGAGTGTACATTTAAAACAAATGTATTCAACTCCCCATAGTTCATTCAACTGCACCCCAAAGTTCAATTTGGATCTTCACAGTTCAGTGAAGGTTCTTCAGGCATCTTCATGGTGCCTTCTCCAAACAGGTTTGTTGTCTGGATTTTGGGGAGATGGCAAATTTCTTATCCTAAAATTATCCTCAAAGAATTTAAACTTTACATTATATATTATAAAACATACATTCCTGTCTGAGGAGAATTATATATTCCCACCTGAAATTACTCTCAAAAGAGTTAAAATTTTACATTATAGATTATAATACAGACATTATAATTATAAAACTTACACACACCCCTGAGGAGAATCAATAACACATTCTCCCCTGAAGAGGGTTAAGGCCAACATCCAGATCAGCCAATTGGCAAAAGAAGAAAAAATAATAATAAAATCCAAATAAAAGAGAAAAAATTAACTTGTGAATGAAATGTAAAATGTCAAAGTCTTACGTGCAAAAATGTAAGGAAAAATAAATTATAACAGGTCCTTGAATCAAGGCCTAATTAAAGTGATTTAAGCAGTTTGAAATTACCCATTCAGGAGCTAGGACTACAGCAAATTGCTATTCTATATATAAGAGAAATAACAGGACCAAATATGTGTGCAAGGGAAGTGTCTTTCTCTGGTCTGATTTGCCTGTACCTTCTCAGGGATGACCCATAATGATAGCCAATCTTGGGTGTTTGCCTAGGAATGAAGCTCTGGGGAAGTCTGGCCTCTAACATATGTTAGAAAAACTGCAACCCCAAATCAGAAACACTAGTTTCAAGCCCTTCAGTGTTGGCATAGAACTTCCTCAATCCATGGTCTGCATGACCTTTTGCTCCTTGGCACTTTTCAGATTCTCAGTTGGTCTCCATGACCTTGTGGCTCTTTTGCTCCCTTCTCCTGGAATCAGACAGAGAGATATTAATCACAGTCCCATAATATTTACCAATAATTGGCAAGTTACCATAGTCTAAGACTTTTTGGGTATGCATTAATATTATAGTAAATATATATATATATATATATATATATTAAACTTATATTCCTGTAAAATAAAAAAAGGATTATCACTGATTACATGTACTTTCAGTAGAAAAATAAGAAAAAAGGAAAAGAGTAAATTACTCTATTAAGAAAATTAAAAGGAAAAGCAATAAGAACATTTTTAAAAATCAGGGAAAAATACAATGTTTTCAAGTATAAAAATGAGAGAGAGAAAAAGAAAAAAACAAATTGTATTGCACTTACAAGGAAAGAAAATAAAAGAATGTTTTAAAAATAATATATATATGTATAGTACATATATATATAGTAAAATTAGGGAAAGGTTTTTCACTCAAAAATGAGATCCATTTCCTGTAAAGCTTTTGCATGAACTATGAGTGTAAATGGCTTTTACAAAATATCAGATTCATAATGCACATTCAAATAAAGTACCATAATTTCCAGTAACACATTTAAAGACAATAGCAAACAAACCCATTATTATAACCACTTGCTATGATGTTTAAAAATTGTATACTTGTCACAAATTCAACAAGTATAGTAAATCATTTCAACTGTGGCTAAGATATTTTCTTAACCAACTCTATTATTGCCTCCATGGCAATTGTGGGGCAGAGCCTAAAATAATCTAATTAAAAAAAACCTTCTGGGTCTAAATTATCCTCAGGAATTCTAGATCCTTCTGATAGGAAAGCAAGCTAAAACATAGAGACAAAACATCAAGCATACAGGAGCTCTTCTGGCTTCCTGTGTAATATACAAAAAACTTGGGCAGGAAACCTCCAATTGTTTCCTCTAACCCTTTAAGAAAACATTCTTTATAATAAATATATAAAAGCTTATAATTTATACAGAAGGGTACTAGGCATCTAAAGTCAATTCTAAAGACCCTTTATAAAATTATAATTTAAATTCTCAAGGCATCAAAATCTCTAAGGTTGTATAAGCAATGTCAAGATTGAATAAAAACTTAAGGCATGTGATCCTATAGTTGAAATGACAAATCCAGTATACATAAGGCTTACAGGCTTTTTACAACTTAAAAAATGTTTAAGATGTTTGTAAATGTTACAGATAACAGAATTAGATTAATACAGGTAAACTAAAAAAATTTGAAATCTTAAAGAAATCAGGAAATGCAATAATATAAGGAACAGATTACAAGCAATGCAGTCAAAAAACCTTTTTACCAATTCTAATAGATTTGTTCACTATTTGGGAGTTACAATAAAATCATAAACAGAATTAATCTAGCAGCCAAAACTTCATTAACTTAAATGATCCAGTGTAACATAAAAATCAACGTAAACCAACAAAATTAATTCACAAAACAACAGCAAAATACAAGATACAGAGACTTAAAAAAAACCATGCAGTCTGAGGTTTTAAAATCCACCTCTGGTCCAATTCAAGTTCCTTCTAACTGAGCTCTGCACTGAGCACAGTGTGGATGACTCCATAAGGGTATATAGTTCAGAGTCTTGGGCAGGCCTAGCATGTGTATGGGTGGTGAATTTCTCCCCTGAGTTTTGAGCAAGATAATCACAAGGAATAGTTTGAAATAGGTCATGCTACCCAGGCTTGCCATTCTACTTCCTGTTTAAAGAGTAAAATCTAGGGCCCACGTGGAAGCCATTTGGGGTAGGGGCTAGAAAGCTACAGCTTGGAGATCCCACCTAGAGGGCTCATGGGAGGAGAAAGGGGGATAGAGAAGCTCTCTCCAATTTAAAAGTCATTAATGTTTATGAGGAAACACCCCTGGGAAAGTCCCAGGTGTGTGAAATAAGAAGGGTTTTTTTTTTCTTTGTATACTTCCCAAATCTTAAGCAGTGGCAGCTGGGGTGGGGGCAGGAGGCTCAGGAGTCAGCAGCGGAGGCATCAACACCAGTAGGCAGGGCACTGGCCTTCAGGAGGAGCATCAGGCATCCCAGGGGATTGGAACAGCTTAGCAGGAGTTGGGAAAAGCACTGGGTGGTGGGAAACAGCTAAGGACCCAGGGAGGGTCTAGCAGGCAAGGCCCAAACTGACTGAAGCAGTTTCTGAGGTAATCAGAAAGATAATAATTGGCAGGCAAAAATAAACTTTTGCTATCAGCAAAAATATGGTGAGCAGAGCCACGTTCCCCTTTCCCTGAAAAGTTCCTCAAAGGAAAATAGCGGGGTAAAGAAAAATAAATTTCCCCTTTCAAAAAATTGCTCAAAAGAACTAAGCAAAGTGGCAAAAAAGAAAAGTGCAAAAATGGCAGAAGTATGTCCATAGCTCTGGAGAGGATTTTAAATCCTTTCAGAGTTGCATGGCTTGGTAGGTAATCAGAAAATTTGAGAGGTACTTTTCAAAAGTGGTTGCCAAACCTGTTACGAATAAAATTGATATCGATGGATATGTTCAAAAATATTAATGGTTTATTTAAAACCATATTGGTAATTAAGAAGGCCACATGCCTGCTAAGATCTATTATGCAAAAGATGCAAGAGAGGCTTTTGCTCTTGCAGGGGGCCAATTGAAAACTTCTGGCAGTTACAAGCCTTAGAATTCTGAGAGAAGTCAGTTGGCTCCTGAGCCTTGAACAGAGGGGAAGGACCAACTAGAGCTCTCCTTTGACTTTTGGTCTTGCTTTGGCCTGTGCTTTGTCTCTGGGCAATTTGAACCTAGCTAATTTCTCTGGACCTCTCCCTGACGTTCTCCATGTTATTTCCCTGTTTCCTTTCCTGTTTTTCCTGGGGCTCTGGGAGGCAGGGTGGCTTTGGGGTTTTTAGTGAATAGACTTTGTGGGTTTAGTTTTCCCCAATAGGCAAGTAAGACATCCTTGAATTCAAACTATCCCTTTTGTATTCCCTCTACTTTAAGAGCAGCCAAATCTTCCCTGGCTGAGAGAAGCAGGTTCTTCTCTCAGTCTAATCCATTCCTGTGACCCTTCCCCATCTTGAGTTTCTCCCTAGCAGCTGTCAGAAACCCCAAACCCCTCTCTCCTTCCTGAACAATCCTGAACATTAATAAATCTCTTTGTTACCTAAACAAACCCTCTGGAGAATCATTGTGTTGAAGAATTAGGCAAGGTTTGAAGGGGAAGGATTTATTCTCTTTATTTCCTGAGGGAAACTGGAGGCATCCATCTTGGGAGGAAGTAGTTGCCCAAAGCTTCCTCCTGAATCCCTTTAGTTTCACTGACAGGGAGGAGTCTTGCGATTCCTCCTTTGAAGACTTGAGAAACTGACAAGAAAGCCCTCTACTCAGATTTAAACCACTTCTGACTGGCCCTATTCCTTGTGTCTGTAGCAGTACCTTTCTTGCCTGGAAGGTTTCAGCCTATTTCCCCTCAGTATCCTCTGTCTCTAGATTGGGTGTCTAGTCTGTGTTAGCTGCCTCGCCTGAATTCCTCACCCTGTACCCTTACCATCCTAATACGACCTTGTCCATTCCTCCCTAAACTCAGCCATCCCTTTCATTCCTCTCCTATTACCTCAATCACCTTTTACTCCTCCGTCACTCACAAGGGAATGAGAGCACCCCCCCCCCAATTTTAGTGTCTCCCTTTTATTCATTACAGATCCAATTCAAAATGCCTGCCATGCCTTCACTCTCACTGCTTCCTAGGAAAGAGAAGGTACCAATCCCAATCTCCCTATTTAAGCTTCTGTTTACATTGTCTTACTTCACCATGTAAGGGCAGGAAGCCCGTTAAATCATGGGAAATTTAGTTTGTAAGAGATCTAAAATATCCACAGGAAGTTTAGACCAGGGACCTCGAAATGGCTCAAGGAACCCCAAAGAACCCCAAATTTCCAATATCACAATATGAATAATAGCCAGTCTGACACAGAGAGGGAATGTTTATTCTATAAGGACAGAAATTGTATTGGCTACTTTGTAGATGTAAAAGTGATTCAGAAAGTTATAATGTTGTTGTTGAGAACTTATTCTAGAATTTAAACTTGAGATTTTTTAAATGAGATGTTCTGTTAATGTATATGCTATCAGAACTAGCAACAAGTAATCATATGACACACAAGAAGTTTTTAAAGTGGTTAACCTGTACATGTGATTTAATAATACAGGTACTAAGAATTTGGTTTTTTGCAAAAGATGGAATTTCTAAACAGTGTTGTATTTGACTAGAGTTGTATGAATTGTTTTTAAAAATGTGTACAATCTATAAGAAGGAATTATGTGATCTAGAGATTAACATGTATTCAGACACAAATTGCTAGAAAGTAATGATGAATGAATACCAAATATGTATGCATTTAGACTATAAAGAGAATGAAGTTTTCCACCTGAATAGGTAAGGATATATGATATGCAAGCTGTATGAAATTAACAAGGAAAATTTGACCAGCCCAGGAATCTAATAGGGTTTCACATGAGGATTACTTGCAATTAAATACAGTACTTTCCTCTTTTTGCAATTATGGTAAAGGAGGAGAAGCCAGAGGAAATAATAATGGATAAAGAAATAATAGGTGTAAATTCTAGTGCAAAATAGATACAACAAATGGTAAATCAGATAATATTGATGGGATTTAATCAGTTATGTAGCAATGTTTTGAGATAAAAGGAAACTAAACTGAAGGTTCTATTCTTTTATAAATAGAGGTTTGAAAGGAATAAGAGTAAATGGCTTTGAAATTGTTTACATACTGAAAGATTGCTAAAGGACTTAATCAAAGTCATTTGGAAGTTGTGGAGTTCAAACTAAAATCTAATGAGAATAATTTATTATGAAGATTTTGATACATGCAAAATTTTAAATTGTGGTGATCTTACTTGTTAAAGAGGAATAAGAGACAAGGTTGTTAAGTAATAAAAACCTAAACTAAGGCAAGTAGCCTTAGGATAAATTGCTCACAAGCTATTCATCCCTTATTTGTACACAGGAAGGAGAAAGAAGTACTTATAATTGTTTCACATTGATGCTTAGGGACTGAAATAGCGATACAGTACATAAGTGTGTTCTCAAAGAGTTGACAGCCACTCTGTGATAGAGCTTAAAGATGAGGTTTAAAAAAATAGGTTTAAGTGTTTAAACTGACAAAAAATGTTTTTTTTGTTTAAAATTATCATAAATGGTTTTCATCTCAGTGTATTAATGTTGACTAACTTTATTATTACATTTGACTTCCTGATCTTGAAAATAGATAAGCAGCCTGCTTGTCAAAAGGCTTTCTTTAAGGTTTACAGTGCTTAAAAGGTTTCAAATCTTGTAATTGGAAATAGACCCTGTAATACTACATGCTTTATAATATTCTTTTTAAATATGACTTTTATGTGAATTGTTGCTAAAACATGTGCTTTAAGTATTGTTTGAATGTAAGCAAAAGCTCATTGTAAACCTGACTATACCATAGATTTTGTTCAATCCTCAGTGGTTACCTCACTTTACAGATTTGTACTATGAACTGAAATTATAATTGATAAGTACTATGCTAAAGATACAGTGTCTCAATTCTTGGGAGTTATGGATTAGCATTTGAAGGGTTACCAAATGGTATGTTTATTTTTATGATGGTAACAGAGAATCAGAGAAATTGAAGAGGTATGTTGTTTTGAATACAGAAGAGAGACTTGATCTAATGTCTTGAGTATACAGATTTGTGATGGGCGAATTGAAGTTGTGTTCTGCTTTTTAAGCAGAGGGTTTTGAGGGAAGAAGAGAGAAGGAGAAGGAGAGATAAGCAGAGGTGAAAGAGAACAGATAGATAGGTGAAAGAAAATAGATAGATGTTCTACTCTTATAATTGGATCCTTGACCTAGGGATAATTTCTAAAATTAATGTATATGGTGTTGGAAAAATCACAAATGATTCTGGAATTTCTCTGGACAGTTACTCTGAAGTGATTCTTTTATAGCCTTGACTTAGTCCTTCAGATGGCCTAGGTCCAGGAGATAATACAGCCCAGACTTATATTTACTATGGAGCTATTTAATCCAGAACTCCTGTTCCTTAATTCAGGTTTTGTGATTAAAGTGTGATATGTTAATTATTGTCAAAATATATAAGAATAACTGAGTGATCAACCTTGTAGGGATGTGAAAGGCTTGTTTGAGGGTATGGAAATTGTTTCTAGACTGCTGCTTAGCAGAATTTCTCTGAAATGTAATGGGTAAGACTTGTTTTTAAGGAAGGAGAAGGCTTCTGGGATCCAATGGTGATGTATTATGTAAAAGACAGAGAATGTTCTGTGATGGTTAGAGAGGCAATTCTGGGGTTCAACCTAGACTAGACTTCTTCTGACCATCTAGGCTACTAATCCTTGAGTGACACAACGATGGCATGAGCCAGTGACAGCTTTGGCCTGTACATGGAGCCCCCTCACTATGTGTCCCTTGGGACGTGAGGAAATGTTTTCCCTATCTGCCTTCTCTTTTGTGACAAGTTCCCATAATCAGCACAATACAAATTGTAAAATTAATGTTTCCATCTCCCCAAACATCCTATTAGGTTAATAATTGATAATTATCAAATTGTTAGGGAACATACTTTGAGAAGTAGGTGAAGTTCAGTAATAAATGACTTGTATCTTGCAGCCTTAATTTACCACAACTGAAGTTTGGATCTTGAGCTTGGAAATATAACCCAAAGCTTTCTGGATTTCCTCCCAAATCTGGGATAAAGAAATTCATCTGTAAAATATTGTTATTCAAGTATTTATATGTGCCATATTAATGTGAGTTTTGCAAAAGGATATTTTGTAACAGAAACATCACATACCATCTCTGCAAACAACTTAGGAATCAAATTTCCTAAAAGGATCAATTCCTGTCAGAGGATGATTTCTGGAGATAAAATCTGTTGGCTAAGATACCCAAATGTTAATGTCTATTGTACTAATTTTCTCTCTTTATATCCGGTGTTCTAGTTTTTTGCCCCAGTCCTGAGTTCTATATTTCTGCCTTAGGGACTGAAGCTCCCCCTTGTGACCTGTCTGCCAGTCCAGGGAAACAGTCTCTGAATACACATTCTTCAAGTCTCCAAGCCTTCAGGACCCTGGCATTCACTGCAGACACACCCTGAAGACCCTGTGTCCACAGCTCCTTCTCCTTCTCTCAGGGATTCTGTGCCCCTTATCAGCTATGAAGAAGCTACAAAAGATTGAAACCATAGGCCCTCTTCCCTTAGATATTTGGAAGAGGGGGGAGATGGCATGGGACATTGTACCCTGGAGACAGCATAGAACATTGTACCCCCATAGGAAAAAAGTTTTTCAGGCAAACCATAGGCAGGAAAATTCCTTTGCTCCCACTATGTACCTTTACCTGACACCAAGTCAAAGGTTTATCTCAGTTACTAGTAGAGGGGGAATTGAGGTGGGACAATGAGCCTCTTGGGAATGGGCTGGGGGGATCCTGTAGGCTCATATGGAGGCTGGTTGGTGGCGCAAATCAGGAATTAATTTTGATTAAATTTCATGTATATGCTTGTCTATCAGCAGGGCACCCTGATAAAGCTTTTCTTGCAGGACAAAACTGCTCAATCCCGGAAGGGTGCTACATTACCAGTGCTACTGCCCCATCTCTGAGCCTCTACCCTTTGCCCTGTGCTCACAATCGCCTGCTTACTTCCCTCTGAGAACAGGCCTGGCCCCTCTGTCCTCAGAACAGGTCTCATGAAAGCCAAAACCCCAGCAAGGAACCCAGTTGATGTAGGTTGGTGGAGGAGAAATGACTGCCCTGGCCTGTTGGATCAAACAAAGACATTGTTGCTGGATCCAAACTTAATGCTCCTATCCTGACAATTCCACTCCTGGGCACCTGAACGCAGTCACAGAGAGAGCAATCCCTTCTCAGTCTTTGCCTTCTTAAATGCCAGCAACCCCCAGACAACAGCTGACTGTTTGCTCTGCTTGAACTCTCAACCTCCTTATTCTATTGGTATTGGGGCCCCAGGGATTATGAGGAACCAAAACCCTCCAAAAGTTCTGTATATCCCCTCAATCACAGCGGATGAGGCCAAAGCCCAATGTAAATAGGGATGTGATCTGATTCTTACCCTGGGGAGGTTAATGGCACTTTTTTTCTGGAATCAGTGGTTTGTTTCTTGCTCCTCACTATGTCAGCATTATCACTGCACCTACCTCTGAACCTTCTGGTATTTGGTACTGGAAAGTCCCTCCTGGTACATGGTTTGCCTGTACCAGGGCCTTGAGCCTCACTCTATCTCCTCATACCTTAAGAACAAAGGATGCTGTAGATAACCCTGTAATTTGCATCCTGGTTCATATTATTCCCCAGGTTTACTATTATTCAGGAGAGGGAGGTAAAGAACATTTTAAAGGGATGCATACTGATGAACACCTGGCAGACCTTGTCTGGTATCATAGAGTGCCCATTCTTATCCCAATTTTGGTACGGCTGGCTATAGGAGGACCTGCAGCCCTAAGCACTGCTGTACTGGTTCAGGGAAACCAGAATTTCCAGTCTCTCTCATCAGATTGATTTAGACCAGTGGTTCCCAAACTTTTTGGGCCTACCTCCCCCTTTCCAGAAAAAATATTACTTAGCCCCCTGGAAATTAATTTTTTTTTAAATTTTAATAGCAATTAATAGGAAAGATAAATGCACCTGTGGCCATCACTGCTCCCCTGGATCATTGCAACACCCACAAGGGGGTGCTAGTGCCCACTTTGGGAATCACTGATTTAGACCTTAGTGAATTAGAAAACTGTTAATTTCTTGGAAAAATCACTGTCCTCTCTGGCAGAAATGTTTCTCCAAAATAGGTGAGGACTGGACCTCCTTTTCTTTAAGCAGGGTGGACTCTAGGTGGCATTGGGAGAATCTTGCTGTTTTTATGCCAATCATTCTGGGATTATACAGGAATCCCTAGCTCTGCTCCAAGGGAAGACACAAGAGAAAGAATAGACTAAAGCTCAGCCCACCACTTGTTATTCTAGTCTTTTCTCTGACCCCTCTTATTAGTAATAATAGGCCTTCTAATAGGGCCCTGCCTGATCAACTGTTTCACATCTTATATCCAGCAGCCTTTTCAGGCTGTTAAACTTTTGGCTCTGCGGTCACTTTACCCTTCCTTATCTGATGAGTCAAAGGTTTGACTTATGAACAAGAAGAGGAGAGAATGAAGTAGACTAAATAGGCTAAAGAATAAAGTAGAATCAAAGTAGATTAATCCATTCCTGCATTATTTAAGAAACTGATCTAGGCCCTCTAGGTGGGCAAACAACCTAGGCAAGTGAAGGGTCAGAGTCCTAAATTCTCCCTGCAGATATCAAAAGTACACCAGTACAAACAAATGGGTCAGGAATACAAGGTAAACACTCATAGTTAACTGGGGATGAGTGTTTAGGTACAAACAAATAGATCAGGATAGAATGTAGAGTAAACATGTAGCTAACTGAGTTTAAGTGTTTAGGTATATGTGAAGAGTAAATATCCTAAATGTCACCCACTCATCACTACCGATGTTTTGTGATGAGTTTTGTCTTGAAAATAAGAATCTATGGATGTGAAAGGGAATAGCCTTGTATCTTATAATAAGCTGTATTGTAATGTTAGTCTACACAGCTTCCACTAAAGAAGGTTGTCCCAGCTGGTAGATTTCTTTTTCTTTTCTTTTTTTAATCAATAAATAATGATTCCAATTACCAAATTTCTGGGTGTCTGGACTCATGTTATGAAGTATTCCATTTCACCACTGCTTTGAACAGTACCATCCCATGGTAAGTACTTAATAAATGTTTATTGTATACTTATTGCTTTATTTTTTTTAAGCAATTGCCTTGAAATGGAAATTTACTTTTATACTTTTTGTCTTTTGTTGTGCAGATGGAAATGCTTTTTTCATGCTTAAGTTCAGAATTTTAAAAACTGATTAAAAATACAGTAAGTTTTAGGCAGCATTTCTTACTATTTTCTATTTTTAAATGTTTATTGTCATGCAAAACACACTTCCATATTGGATATTGTTGTAAGAGCAAAGCCATACATAACCAAAACTCCAAAATAAAATGAAAAATACACTGATGTGAAAGCTGACTACCACAATTCAATTCCCTTTCTGGTGGTAATAACATTCCCTGTCATAAGTGTTTCAGGATTGTTCTAGAAAGATCATTGTATTGCTGAGAGTAGTCAAGGTTTCACAGATAAGCATTGTCCAATATTGCTACTGTGTGAAATGTTCTCCCAAGTTTGCTTATTTCATTCTGCATTGGTTTCTTTCCAGCGTTTCCTGAAATCATCTTGCTTAGCATTTTTTATAGCACAACATGTACCATAATTTATCCAACCATTCCCCCATTGAAGGATATCCCATCAATTTTGAATTCTTTGTCACTAACAAAAAAGCTACTATAAATATTTGTGTACAAGTGAGTCTTTTCCTCTTTTTTTTATTATCTCTTTAGGATTCTGTGATCTGTTTTGCTGACCACCACATTCCATCCTTTTAGGAGCTAAGGGGGATTTTGTAGCCTATGGAATGAGAAAAAGGGAGTAAGTGTGACTGACCCAAGTTAACCATGAGGTCCTTCTATTAAGGCAATCATTTTTAAGGATAAAATATGTTTTCTTTACTTTTAATAGCATGTCCTTGGGAAAAACTATCAGGAAAAGGTGAAGGACTATAATTTATTTTTCCTTGGCATAGAAAAGGTTATAAATTATTATTTAACTTTCCACCTGACTCTAGTTGTCCCTCCTCTTCCCTGGCCTACTGTGACAGTTTTACAAATAGCACGGAGTTGCTGGCAACAACTTGGAAATCAAAACCCTAGCTCTTACCTTCTGCACCATGAATCTCACTGCCAGTGATCACCGAATACCTCTGAATGATGGAAGTAGCATTCCTATCATTGGACTTGGCACCTTTTCAAAAAGAGTAAGATACTTTTTTTCCTTCCATTTTCATTATTATAGCAACTTTGTTTTGAGGCATATTTGTTTAAGCCTCATTTTTAGGGAACTGGATTAGAGTCATGTATATACCTGATTTCAAAGGACCATTATTTTACCTTGTGGGTACTAAACAAATGGCTGAGTATTTAATCTAAAGAATATCAAGGCAGCACAGTGCTCCATGGAAAGAGTTCCAAGCCTGGAGTTGGGAGGACCTAGAGTCAAATCTGTTCTCTGATGCTTCCTAACTGTGTGATCCTGGATAATTCACTTAACCGCAGTTCCCCATCCCTTACTACTCTTCTGCCTTGGAACTGATACTCTAGGCAGAAGGTAAGGGTTTAAGATGAGGGGAAAGTATCAAAGGTATTCTTTTACATACTTATACATTTCTACTGACTTTTTTTGGTTATCTACTACTCAATAGCAGATCTCAAAGTGTGTGGATCCCCAAGACTTCTTCAAGGAATTCCTTAAGATCAAAACTACTTTCATAAAAATAATATGATAATATTTACCTATTAAGAAAGTTCTTCCTTTTCCAACTACATATCTATGTATGTATATATACATACAAAATAATATATTGCAAGAAATCAAATGCAAAAATAGTAATAAGAATCTGTGTCTTCTATTAAGCCAGACCTTAAAGAGTTTGCAAAGATAATAATAATGACATAATAACAATGCTATTCTTTCTAATTTTTTGTTTTTGAGAAACAGGTATTTTTATTACAAAATGTTATTTATATTAGCATGTAATGGTTTATTATTTTAAATAAATTAATAACTAAATATTTTTAAGTTTTATCAGTTTTAAGATCTACTATGGCTAATATTGATAATTATAACACATATAAATAAAAGCTCTTTGGTATCTTCCATGATTTTTAAGTAAAGAGATCCAAAGGTCAAAACAATTGAGAAGCACTGCAGTATATCAATATAAAAATATCATTTGGATTTGTGAGCCATATGTCATAGACTTAGAGTGGAAGGAAACTTAGGTCATCTAGTTGAACTCCTTCATTTTACAAGTGAAGAAATTAAGAGAGAGGTTAATTGCCTTTCCAATCACACTTGGATAGTATTCTAACTTAGTACTTTTGATTCCAAATTCTGTTCTTTCTCCAGCAACACAAGTAGTCGAGGTCATTGTTGTCTTATGTGAATTATCTTTTAAATTAGAATGAGTAAGTAATTGAAATATGTTTAATTATCTGTATAGGCCTCCTCTTTCATTTATTATTCAATAATCTGGAATGTGGTTATGGTATATCTAGGAAGTCACTATTGGTTTCTATGTGTTTGAACTTTCGAAACTAATGAATCTGAAGAGAGTATATGAAACTGAATATGGGGGGAGGAGAGAAGAGAGAGAGAGAAGGAGAGGGAGGGAAAAAGAGAGAGAGAGAGAGAGAGAGAGAGAGAGAGAGAGAGAGAGAGAGAGAGAGAGAGAGAGAGAGAGAGAGAGACATAGAGATGGAGATGGAAACGGAGACAGAGAGAGAGCTCATATATAACTGGCTCTACATATGAGAATTTTTCAGTGTGTAACTGCTTCTCTGCTAGCCTAGCCTCTTAAGGGACAGCAAGCCAGCCTAACTTATCAATGAGACTACTTTTTTTTTTTTTGTCGTTCTTCGATTGCATCCTATTCTTTGTGACCCTTTTTGGAGTTTTATTGACAAAGATACTGGAGAGTTTTGCCATTTCCCTCCCTAACTCATTTTATGGATAAGGAAACCAAGACCAACAGGGTTAAATGACTTGCCCAGATCACACAGCTGTTAAATGTCTACAGCTAGATTGGTACTCTGGAAGATGAGTCTTCCTTGACTCTAGGCTTAGATCTTTATCCACTGCACCATCTAGCTTCAGGACCCTTCAAGGTACTACAAGGCAGAAAGAAGCATGTGTCAGGCAAGTCAAATTACTGCCACATCTCAACTTCTATTTCTCAGACCCCTAATGAAGGTAGCCTAGGACCATAAGCCCAAAAGTCTTGGGAAGAACAGTCAGTCAATAAGCTATCCAGGCATTTACCATCTAATGGAAGAGACAACATGAAAACAGCTTTGTACAAATGATCTATATTTAGAATAAATAGTCTATAAGCAACAGAAAGAATGCATTAGAATAAATAGGGATTAGAAAAAATTTCCTGTAGAGGTTAGAATTATTGCTGGAATTTGAAAGAAGTCAGGGACTACCTGTTCCTCCCAGACCACTGGTCCTGCTTCCAGCCAAGCTATTGTGGCCATCATTCAGTGAAAAGGTCCTGGTGCATTCTAGCAACTGTTTCTACAAATGGGGCCGATTGGTTTGTCTATGATAGCCTTTCCTCCTCAACAGCCACAGCTATACAAAACCTGAAAAGAAAGTCCTCACAACTAATATCCTTGGCATTATCAAAGGACTCAATATGAGAATGGATATGATTTTATCAGTGGAAATGACATGAAAGACGCATTCCACTTGATTTTACTGTTATACTCTAAGGACCTTTGCATCTAATGTAGCTGAAACCTTCCATATGTGTTGACTACCCCATTTCAAAATAAGTTCTTTGTGAGCAGGAGATATTTCTGTTTTCTCCTATCCATGATGCTTTGCACTCAGTAAGCATAATAGAGGCTTATTCATTCATTCATTAAGTGCTGGAGAATGCATGTATACATATGACTGTTCAGGGTGAATGTGATCGTGATCCATATGATAATGATTCTTGAGAAGATCAAATGAAATTACATATGTATATATATATATACATATATACATATATATGTATATATATATATCCCTTGGAAAGCTGTAAACTGATGTATGTGGCAAGAGCTGTTCCCCACAAGTAGCATGGGAGTATTATATGTAGCTTTGAAAGGGGGCAGAAGAGACATCTCTAGCCTCTTCTCACCCATCCTTATCAAAATGAGGCTTTGATTCCTGCCAAGAAGGTGTTAACCTGAAGAAAAACACAGAACTATTAAATAGTCAGAAAAATCAAGTCTCTAATCAGGAGAGGAATATGGTACAATCTTTAGGCTTCCACACAGAGTCACATGCTCAAAATCACACAGAACAGAAGGCTCTGGCTACTCTGGATACCATATCCCTGGGGGTGCCACTGCAATAGATGACAGCTCCAGGGAACAAAAGAATTTGGGGAACTTATATACCTTTTGGGGAACTGAGGGACAGGGAAATATAATTGATTGACATTACCATGACTACAAGGAAATGGGAGTGTCCAAACTACACTAAGAAGATACAGGCAGGCTTGGGAAAGGAACGATAGCCTGAGACTAGGGCAGTGATGGGCAACCTTTTGAGCTTGGTCTGTCAAAATTAGCCAAAAAACCAGGCATAACTCAGGTAGTGTGTCACTTTGAGAAAAAAAAAACATAATTTCTTGATATTTATAGTTTAAATGACAAAAATGTATAATTGTAATATATATCTGTATTTAATAAACCAAAATAGGTAAATTAAAATAGTATAATTGTCATCTATAGTGCACAGAGTGTCTACACTACACTACAGCAAATGTTTCATCCTTGGCATGTGGCCCCATACTTCTCTGTATGCAACCATATGTGGCCACGTGTCATAAAAAATGGCTATGTGTGTCAGCATCATGGATTTGCCATCACTGGGCTAGGGTGTTAGGGAATGGACTACTTATAGTAGACACTAAAAGGATAGTTCCCGTAAGACTAAAAGGGTATTTAGCATTTGATTTATATCTATTAGCTCCACCTAACTAGGGTCATTAAATACCTTAAAGTCTATTATTTAATCTGAAATAGCTAAATCTGAAACTTCCCTCAGGCGAAATCTCACAGGAATAGGGACAAACTTGGTGTCTCCAGCTTTCAAGCTGACTAAATTTGGGGGTCTTCAGATTTCACATTGCTACAAACTTGGGGTTTCTAGATTCTAAGTTGACAAGGGGAAGCAGGAAGTTGGGCCAATTGGTTTGGCTACTCTATCCTTTTAACAGCAGAGTATGACGTTAGAATTATATCTATCTACTCTCTTAAATATTATTTATCTAGGAGATAAAGTTTTCATGTTCAATCTAAATTCTATTCATTATCTCATTAATTGATAGGAAGCAGGGCCCCAAACTTGAATCCTTTCCTACCAAATACCAGTTCCACAATGAACGCCACATTCTAATTATCAAACAAATATCAAAGAAATATATTTATCCAATTTGGTAGCAAAAGGGAATTCAGAGAAAGTAAACATAAGAAGATATATACCAGACAATAGAGAATGAAGGAGCTCTCCTATTGGAAGTGAGACAACTCAGCTCAAACAAAAGAGAGCTCTAGATCTCACTCAAAGAGAAGTTCCCCAAAGTCTTTAGTATGGTGGGAGAAGGACAGGATGGAGACTACTAGCTCCATTCATGTCAGTTCCTCCCCAGAATCTTTTCCTTCAGCAACCTGAAGTGAAGTTGGCATCATATTTTCTCTCAAAACTGGAAGCCAGAAACTCTCAAAGTACCTGCAGAGTCCCAAGAGACTGAAGAATGCTTGAAGAAAATTCAAAGGGAGTCAGAATAGACAGACTCTCCTATTTTGGCCAAATCTATCCTACCTTTCATGCAGGCACAAGGCATTGATCTCCATCAAAAAGGAAAAAGTGGGGACAGCTGGGTAGCTCAGTGGAATGAGAGCCAGGCCTAGAGACAGGAGGTCCTGGGTTCAAACCTGGCCTCAGCCACTTCCAAGCTGTGTGACCCTGGGCAAGTCATTTGACCCCATTGCCTACCCTTACAACTCTTCTGCCTTGGAGCCAATACACAGAAGGTAAGGGTTTTGTAAAAAAAAAAGAAAAAGAAAAAGAAAAAGTCCCATGCCAGAAGTCTTTGGCAGTGTGGTTACATTCATAAATACTGGCTGTTGTTAATACAGATAAGCATTTGGAGGGGGGGGGAGGGGTTGTTGTTCATAACTGTGATCTCAGTGGAAATAACCTCTATTGAAAAGGGCAGGCAACTAAGCTATACCACAATCTTTGAATGATGCCTGGGGCATTGAGAATTAGCCTCTAGCCTCACCTAGTGGATAGAAGCCTCCCATTCATTCAGGAAAACTTCAATTCAGGTCCTGCCTGAACATATGGAGGAGAATGCACTTGTGGCTATGTTCAAGAGTATCTAAGTGACTGTCTGTGCCAATGTGACTGTGAATATTTCTCTCTATTCTCTATGAATATATTAGTGCATAAGATGATTACAGGCATGCTTATACATGAGCATATCTGGAAAAGGGTATATCTAAACTCTGTCTGTGACTGTTCAGTTCTTTGAGACTTAGGAAGAAAGAAAACTAGCACTTGTTGCTAAGTTGCCAAGCACTGTGCTGAGTTTCTTACAAATATTATCATATTTGATTTTCATAACCACCCTGGGAAGGAGATGTTATTAACTCTAGTTTATAGATGAGGAAACAGGCAAACAGAATTTAAGTGACTTTCCCAGGGTCACAAATCTAGTAGGTGTTTGAGGCTAGATTAGAATTCAAGTCTTCCTGAATCCAGACTTAGTGCTCTATTTACTAAAACCACATAGGTTTAAAAAGGTAGAAATAGAATTAAAAGTGAATGGTACATTCAAGGATGTGAGAAAACAAGGTTTTTCTGCCCCCTCCCCCTCCTTTAAACTACATCAAATCATAATGACCACTAGAAAATTGGAAACATCTGCAAGTTTGGAGACAGAATTTATACTGGGAGAAAGAGCCCCAGACTTGCCCATGTTGGGAAGGTTGAAAAGTAGAAAGGGGAAGAATATCAGAGTACCAACAAGCAGACTTGTGCTGCAGTATCTCCAGCTCCCATCATGGAGGGAGGCAATGACAGGCTACAAATTCCTCTATCCCTAACAACTCCCAAGACCAGACCCTCAGAAATCACAATCCAGGAAGCCCCCAACTCTCTCTCCCTTACTAGAGTGGCCCTGGGAAGCCTAAGGTAGAAGCCAAAGACAACTCAAAGACATTAAAAAAAAAAAAAAGCACCCTACCTAATGTCTCAAAAGCAATACTAAGTATTGTTTAGAAGAGTGGTAAGGCTCAGGTAATCAGGATTAAATTACTTGCCCAGGGTCACACAACTACGATGTATCTGAGGCCAGATTTTAACCCAGGACTTCCTGTCTGCAGGCCTGATTCTATCCACTGAGTCAATTACTTGCCCAAAGATTCCCTTAATTATCATAAGGATTCAAACAAAGTTGTTAGGTTTTTTTTTATTGCCGTGCAAAAAACACTTCCATATTGATCATTGTTGTAAGAGCACACTCATACATAACCAAAATCCCAAAATAAAACCAAAGATATCCTGATGTGAAAGATAATCCAACAAGTTCTTTCTCTGGAGGTGGATAGTATTCCCCATCATTAAGTCTTTCAGGATTATCCCAGGTCATTGCACTGCTCAATGTTCAACACATTTTATTTGAGGGAACAGCCTAAATAGTATGATTTCATGGTCCCTTGCTATCAAATACTTCTCCCCATACCTCTGTTGATGGTTAGAAACTGCTTTTGGGGGATTGCAATGAGTTAAGCATTGTTGAAATGGAATGAGTCTTTTGGGAGGCCAGGCAGAGGAACTATCCTTAAAAAGAACACCAGAATACCTGGTCCTTCCATGTGAACTTATGTATGTATCAACCTCTCTGAACCATGGTTTAGTTTTCTGTTTTATCCAAATGAGGGGATAGGTTAAATGATCTCCAAGGTCCTTTCTAATTTGATACTTGGGTGGCCTATGAATGTTTGCATTCCATAATTTGAAGGGTTTTTTTTTAAGTTCTAAGTACAAATGCTTTGAGGATTTGGTACATGAAAGCCATTTCAATAAGTCAATAAACACTTAGGAATTATATACTATGTGCCAGATATTGTACTATCTATATACTTAGCATGTATGATAGACTTAAAATGTCAAATCTTCAGAAAATTCATTATTCATCAATATAGGACTTCTCTGTGCCAACAGATTACAATTTTCCATACTTCGGCAGGGTGTCTCCAAGAGTTACTATATACAAAAAATTCATCTACATATAGTTTACATTTGTGTAAATTTTATTTTTTCATAGGCAGTTGGGTGGCACAAGGGGTAGTGAACCAAGTTTAGAGTCAAGGAGATTTTAGTTCAAATCTAGCCTTAATCACTTACTAGCTGTGGAACTCTGGAAAAGTCAATTTCCTGAACTGATGTAGATTGAAGTGAACAGAACCCAAAGAACAATTTATACAGTAATAACATTATGAGTTTATCAATTTTTGGCAGGGTATTTAATGGCTGGTCAAAAAGGTGCTGGGAATTGTAGTTTTTCCCAGATTAGTAAGAGAGGAAACAATTAGACCAACCCTTAGAAAATAGGACTGAAGAAAGTTGGGGAAGAGGAAGGTAGCCTAGGAGTTGAAAAAATAAAGAGGAGGAGAAATAAAAAAGGGAGGAAGAAGAAAAAGGAAGAATAAGAAAAAGGAAGAGAAGAAGAAAGAAAGAGAAGAAAAAGAAGAAGAAGAAGAAAAAAAGAAGAAAAAGAAGGAGAAGGAGGAGGAGGAGGAATTCTAAACAAAGATTATTTTACTTTTTTCACAAAAATTTTACTTCTTTAACCAATTAAAATTCAAATACAGAAAGCAGCAAACAACCCAACTTATTTGGGGCATGAGCCTTTGTTAAACTATAACTAGCAAATTGCACTATTGTTAATAATTGTTAAGTGATGCTTCAAATCTGACCTTTTATGCTCATACTCTATTAAATAATCACTGTCAGATATATTGATAAATGGAATGAGTTCACCTTGGTGTTCTCATTTTTGTTGATTTTTTTTAAACTTTGTTTTGTTGGGAAATGTGGCCATATTTGCATGAGAGTCATAATTGAAAATAAACCAATAGTCATTGCCTATTGCTTCACACTTCCTTCTCAAGAGTTATGTCTCTTACCTTTGATACAGAGTTTGGAAAATCTAGAGTGTGGTTTGCTACATGAACCAAAGAAAATGTGAATATCAGAGGTCAAATAAGACTTGGAATCAACTTTCAATGTTGTTTACCTCTGGTTTGGTAGTTCATCTTTTTTTTTCTCTTTTCCTTTTTGCTTTCACTATAATCCATTTTCCCATTTCCCAGCTTCCTGACACTGTTTTTAGTTTCTTTCCATCTCCTTAGAACTTTTTTCCCCTTGCTTAGGGGGATTCCCTGGATTATCTCTTCTATACTGTCAAAGAGTCCTTCATATTAACAGCATGCTGAGGAAAAATAGATCAAGGGAATAAGAAAATAATTGAGAGGATATTACCATTTTTCCTGAGTGCAAATCTCATAATGTAAATGTCAAGTAAAACCTAGTTAGCAAAATCTATGGCCTTTAGAAGAGACCTCTGACTCTTCTGAGGATCCCCACTTTCATAGGAACCCAAAGTCTAGATCAGGCAAGTGTCCCTTGTGCTAATGTCTAAGACTAGTCCAAAGAGAGATATACAACCTCATATGAAGGGCAAATTGAAGAAGGAAACTCAAACATTATGAAGCAAAACTCAGAGGGGTCCAAAGTCCTATACAATTTAATACTAATAGTAGAATAGTGCAGTCCCTTTCCTATAATAATCATTTCCAGGAGGCCAGGAAATGAGATGAAAAGATCTTTGATACTGAATAACTCCTCATTACTAGTAGTAGTAGCTCTGAGTTGGCTACTTCTGACTGTCACGACAGTGAATGAGTTTCCTGTTTTAAGACTGGCATTTTGAGACTATGGATTTTTATTATACATTATCAATTAATGTTAATATGAATAATTATTCAAATATTTTGCCTTCATATAACTTTTTTCTTTTTTAAATTTTTAAATTTTTATTTAGAATATTTTCCCATTGTTACATGATTCATAATCCCACCCCCACCCCCCACCCCCAGCTCTCTCCTCCCCACTCCCAAAGCCAACAAGCAGTTCCACTGGGCTATACATGTATCATTGTTCAAAACATATTTCCATATTATTCATATTTGCAGTACAGATCCTTTAACATCAAAACCCTAATCAGATCCTCTTATAAAAAGTAAGTAAAGTAACCCGAGTGGGTCAACGAGGTAATTTGGGTGTGAGGAAGGATAAAGGGGATATTAGGTGATTAAAAGGTGATTGGAGGAGGAATGAAGGTAAGGGAAGGTATATAGGAGATAAAGGAAATGGGGTATGTAGGAGAGGGCAGCTCAAACAGGTTTATTCCCAGAGCCTTGAGACAGAGAATACAGGGAGGAAACTAGGGCCAGTAAGAAATGTTTAGGTTTTAGCTGGAGGGTTTCTCTTGTTAGTTTCTAAAGTCTCTTGAGGGAGGAGTCAAGAGGGCCCCTCCCTGCCCGTCAAACTGATGGGTGGAGGAAGTCTTGGATAGGTACTTCCTGCCAAGATGGATGCCCCCAGTTCTCTCAAGAAATAAAAAAGTAAATGATTCCTTCCCTCTTTAGCCCTTGTCTCAATTTTCGACACAATGATTAACCAGAGGCTTTGAGTAGGTAAAAAGGGGATTTACTAATCTCAGGTTAGTCAGAGGGGAAAAAGGTTCAGGATTTTCTAACTGCTGCTAGGGAGAGGGGTAATGGTGGTGGATGGGTCGCAGAGAGGTTTAGACTGAGAGAGCCTGCTCTCCCAGTGGGGAGATTTGACTGCCTTTTAAGTAAAGTCCTAAACTAGTCACTAAAACTAGGGGTAACTTATTTGAGGATACTCTACTTGTCTATAGAAACTAAAACCCACAATGTTCAATTACCAAGCCCTCCCTTCCACCCAGGGCCCAAAGGAAATTCAGGGTAAGGGAAGGGAATGTAGATGGAGAGATCAGGTAGAGGTCCAGAGAAATGAGATAAGTTTAAATTTCCCCAAGACAAGATAAGCACAGGCCAAGGCTAAAGCAAAGCTAACCTGAAAGGCCACAGCTAACAGGTTAAGCCAAAGCAAAAGCCTCCAGCCACAGCAAAAGCCAGAAGGCAAAAGCTTCATCAGTTGGAACTTCACCTGTATTTATAGCTTTAAGTTCTAAGTGACTTTCTGAAGATTTTAAGACTTCTAAATGACTTTTTGTGACTGTTAGAAATTACAGAAGCAAAAAGTTTCTGTTAGCCATCTTGCATTACAATCCCTATCGCACTATTTGATTGAGCATATATTTTTCTAATGCATTTTTGGTTCCACAGTTCTTTCTCTGAATGTGGACAGCGTTTTTTCTCACAAGTTCCTCTGGATTGTCCTGGATCATTGCATTGCTGCTGGTAGAAAAGTCTATTACACTGATGGTACCACAGTGTATCTGTCTCTGTGTATAAGGTTCTCCTGGTTCTGCTCCTTTCACTCTGAATCAGTTCTTGGAGGTTGTTCCAGTTCACATGGAATCCCTCCATTTCTTTATTCCTTTAAGCACAATAATATTCCATCACCAACAGATACTACAGTTTATTCAACCATCCCCCAATCGAAGGACATTCCCTTGTTTTCTAATTTTTTGCCACAACAAAGAGCGCAGCTATAAATATTTTTGTACAAGTCTTTTTCCTTATTATCTCTTTGGGGTACAAACCTAGCAATCCTATGGCTGGATCAAAGGGCAGACAGTCTTTTAGAGCTCTTTGGGCATAGTTCCAAATTGCCCTCCAAAAGGGACCAATTCACAACTCCACCAGCAGTGTATTAGAGTCCCAATTTTGCCACATCCCCTCCAACATTTATCACTTTTCTTTGCTATCATATTGGCCAATCTGCTACGTATGAGGTGGCACCTCAGAGTCATTTTAATGCCTGCATTTCTCTAATCAGGAAGGATTTAGAACACTTTTTTATATGCTTTTTGACAGTTTTGATTTCATCATGTGGAAACTGCCTATTCATGTCCCTTGACCATTTGCTGATTAGGGAATGGCTTGATTTTTTGTAAATTTGACTTAGTTCCTCATATATTTGGAAATTCAAACCTTTGTCAGAGAGTTTTGTTATAAAAATGTTCTACCAGTTTGTTGCTTTCCTTCTAATTTTGGTTGCATTGGTTTTGTTTGTACAAAAACTTTAATTTTATATAATCAAAGTCATTTATTTTACATTTTGCAATGTTCACTATCTCTCTCTTTTTCTTTCCTTTTGAACAGATCTGAGAGGTATACTAATCTATGTTCTTTGTATAACTTTTAAAAGTTTGTAATCACTTCAGATGTATTTCTTCAGATACTTAATTTCTTTGAGAAGTAGACATGATAGATATTATTATCCCTATCATACAGAGGAGGGAACTGACAAGTGGACAGTTTCAAGGATTAGCCTGTAGTCATACAGCTAGTCTTGGTGGTATGACCCTACTTGAACCAACTATGGAGTTGATTGATTCCATGGCTTTGTTTTTCTGGGACCTCCAAGCATCTTCTTGGCCACGTGAAGAGGCTCTCACATTCTCTGGTAGTAATAAAGTTCAAAAAGGACTTCCTAAATGGGGTAGCTTGGACCAGCTTTTGAAGACAGTAATGGACACAAATTGGCAGAAAAGAGCAAGGAGGAAATGAAATGACCAATTAGCAATTTTATTTGATATAAAGAAAGAAATGTTTTTAGGAATAACCAAAACAGAGTCAAGTCCAATTCACCTTTTTTTTTAATCTTGTTATTACAGAGCTTTAAAGATTTATGCTTGGAGTCTGTGAAGACTGCTATTGATGTTGGGTACCGCCATTTTGATGGAGCCTACATTTACAATAATGAACATGAAGTGGGAAAGGCAATCCAACAGAAAATTGCTGAAGGAAAAATGAAACGAGAAGACATCTTCTACTGTGGCAAAGTGAGAATTTACTCTGTCTTCCTTTTATAGTAATAGCATAAGGTAGGACTGAGAAAATTTGGAAATAGTTACTATTAACAATATATGGCATTGAAAACTTAATCTGTGTAAGGTGTCATGCTAAACCATTACAAGAAATCTACACCATGATTTGGGCTATCATAGACCTAGAAAAGGAAATTTCTAGAGGAGAGAGATATGATAGAGTAGTCCCATTCAGTTATAGATGTAAGTCTCATTGAGAAGGGAAAAGAGTTATAATTTCCCCACAATGTCAATTTTTCTTTTATGTGGGAGTTTGGGCCTAATTGAGAGAGGGCAGTTTTTCCTTTCTCTTAATCTCCCTTTCCTCACAGGGTATTATTAGAATGGGGAATATCAATCCCTCTGAATACAAAGGAAAATCTAGGTCTTCACAGATCACTGGTTTTTAAAAATATGTAATTTGAAATCATAAATGTATGAACTAGATAAGTTGTAGGTGGAATAGAGAAGGAAAAGGGTGAATAGAGGGTAGCATGGGTAGTAGAAATTGTGGAGAGAAGAATGGGACATTTTTCACCTTATCCAAAAGAATCATTAAAGTTTCTCTTTAAACAAAACATTTTAATGACATACTGAAGCTTTTTTCATATTATTGTTATTCCCCAGTGACCCTACACACACACGCACACACATACACACACACACACACACACACACAGGCTCTGGCTATATTTGGATTTAAAAAGACTTGGATTTGCATTCTGGCTTAATAGATATTAAAAATGATATGCTGAGTAACCCATTTAATCTTTCAGGGACTACAATTTTCTCACCTAAAAAATGAAGGGATTGGACTAGAGAACTCAAAGTTCCATTTCTTGATCTTCTGAAATGAATGCATTTGTGAATATTCCTAATCTTCTCTAATCAAGTCTTCACCTGTTGGATCATCCCCCTATCCTTTGCTCCAGTGAAGCAATCAATTCTTCAGAAAAATTTCTTGCCTTCCTTTTGTAGCAAACAAAACCAAGTTGATTTTTGTATTACCATATTTTTGAGATGCCAGACTGTCATTTCCAGTGTTTTTTTTAGAATTGATGTGTTATAGCCCTAAGTCTTACTTTTTCTTTACAGTAAATTCCTCTGCTTTGGGTAAAGACAACTAATGCTTTATGATGAATCACATTGTCACTATATTCTCCTAAATCTACATTGATGAGGAGCAAGAGGGTTAAGGAGAAGCCATTTTTGTAAGAACAAATCATCATCCTAACCTGAAGTGTATACAAATGGCTAAGTAATTTTTTATGCCATCACAATTTTGTGAAGTATAAGCAAAGAAGACTACAGTAGTTTTTGTTCCCTGGACTGAAGTCTTCTTTCATAACATCTAGAGATGGCCTCAGATCATGACCTTCCTTATACAGTTAGTAATGTCCCAATTTGACATTACGTAAAGATTGCAAAAGAGATCACAAAACTTTAGCTAACAGAAAAAAAATTGAAGTAAGCATGAATTTATGGGAAAATATAATGAGTTCTGTTTTGGCCATGTTGAACCTGAGATTCCAAAAGGACAACCTGGCAGAAATAGGTAACAGACACTAATGAGCCATGAGATTTTGTTACAAAGGTTTGGGAGTCATCTACTTAGAGGTAGCTGAACTCAAGAAACTGATCAGATAAAGGGTGAGAGTGTAAAAAGGGAAGATGAGATGACCCAGAGTACAGCCTTAGGGGATGTCCACTACAAAGGAGGAGACTGGTAAGAAGAGAGCTGGGAGAGAAAAGTGAATGTTAAGAAAGCCAAGTTATAGGCAAAAGTATAAAAGCTGCAGGGGAGCCAATGAGAATAAGGACTAATAAAAAACATTGGATTTAGCAGCAAAAGGCTACTGGTAATCTTAGAAGAAGAAGAAGCTTCAGTCAAATGGTGGTGTCAAAAATCAGATTACAAGAAATTAAGAAGAAAAAGCTATCATTCTTACCTTCGTTTCCACAGAACTTCAAACAGTCTGAGGATAAATTCCAAAGGGTCCATAAATTGGATGAGGGAAAAAATACATATTTGTTTTTTAGTATCTAATATCTAGTATCTAGTTGAAATTCAGCATTTTCTTTTATTGTGAATTTAAAAAAAGTTATTCTGAGACAGTCCTTAAGTAGTTATAATAACTAGCATTTATATAGCACCCACTATGTGGCTAATACTGTGCTAAATGCTTTTTATAAATATTTCATTTCATCCTCATAACAACTCCTGGAGATAAGTGATATTATTATCCTCATTTTACAGATGAGAAAACTGAAACAAATAGTGGTTATGTGATTTGCCCAAGGTCAAATAGCTAGTAAATGTCTGAGGCCAGATTTGAACTCAAAGGTTTTACCAGATGGCCAAAAGGGTGGTCCCACAAATCTCTGCTGTGGGGCTGGCATAAGGTTATGACAAGGTCAAGTGAAGGATTTTTTTGTTTGTTTTGTTTTTAATGATTGGGGAGGTCTAGTATGATTGTAGACATCTGGAAAAGGTCATGGGATAAGAGAAGATTGAAGATAAGAGAGAATGATGCAGGGTACAAAATTCAGTAGGAGAAAGGAAGGGATGGGACCAAGAGCACAATGGAGAAGATGATCTTGGTGTTGTGGGTGACAGATAAAATGACTAAGGAAGCAAAAACTGGCACTTTCTAGCACATCAAATAATTTTCTAAAACGGATATATATTTCACCAATTACACATAATAACAAATTTCTAAACAAGTTTTTGTAAAGTATATGATTGAACTTACCTCCCTCCCTTTCCTTCCCCATCCCAGTGCTGGCAGGTGATTAGATCTGTATTATCATAGCATATCAATTTATTAAGCAATACATGCTAACTGGCCAACAAATAATACCAGTGAGCTTCTTCAGCTCTGGCACTCCAAAAACTGGATTCTGAATATAGGAGAAGACAGGTTTTTACACATTTAAAAATTAATCAAATAAGATCAATTAACTTAAAGGGAAACATTTAACTAGGATACAACTTTAAGTATCCTGATTACTAAGTGGAGAAAAGATTAGCGGCTTTCCAAGTTGGGAGGGGAGAATGAACAGGTCCAATTCCTTGAATTCAGAAAAAGAGGTACTCCATTCCTCCCAAGTGTCTTTATACAATGTAACATGTAAAACAATAATAACTCACTGATCGATATGGGGCCATTTTTCAGATAAGACATGGATTTCTTCAGATGTATAATTGTGAGAAAACCTCTTACATCAGTCTTCAAACCTTATGATCAGTATAGTTTAGGTCCTTAGTTATGGGTCTCTAAGGAGCAAGTAGAGGTGGTCCTGTTTCCCATCCACACAGTGCTAAGTTCACACAATGCCATAAAGTTTTCTCACAATTCCCATAACTGAATAGTTTTTTCACAAGACAGAAATTGGACTATTTCCATAATTGAAAAGAAAGAGAACCGAGCTAACTCTAGAATTGAGTCACAAGATAGTCAATGTAGTTCACTCAATTGCTACTGCCACTTTATGTTCTAATCTCCTCAATCTCTTTCCTTAGAGACTGGAATAAAAGGAAAAAATATAAGATAATGAAGCAAGGTTTTGAGGTACCAAATAGGGAAGAGGGAGGAGAAAAATAGATGACCTCTATTTTCTCAGACAAGCAGTAGGCTCAATCTTCTGCTGGTGTGGTAGGGAAAAAGTAGTTTAAGAAATCTGAGGGAAGAGGAGAGATTTAGAACAATGTGTCAAACTTCAGCTGACTTAGAAATCCATGAATTAATATTATCTATGTTGTATTTTTATTTATTTTGTTAAACATTTCCCACTTACATTTTAATTTAGTTCAACCTCACTGGCCTCATTTCAAATCTGACACCTCTGGTTTAGAACACTCCACTACTATGAAGAGCATAAGAATCAATCAGAAAAGAAAAAAGGCATTTCGATGTAGTAGTCTGGCCAGTTGAGATTAGTTAATATGTCTTTTACTCATATTCATAAAAGTTGGATTTGGCTTGTCCCTTGACATACGTGTACAAGACATATCATCTTCTAACTCTCTCATATCCAGAATATTCTTCCTCCTCAATTACACTCCTCAAAATCCATAAGTTTTTTCAATGTATAGCTCAGGTACCATTTACTACCCAGGAACCTTCCTGATCCCCCTAGTTTTTAGTGCTTTCCCCACCCAAATTATTTTGCTTATATTTTATCTGTGTACTATATTCTACTTACCCTCCAAATGAATGTAAGCCTCTTAAGGATGGGGACTGTTTTCATCTTTGAAACCCCAGCAGTTAGTACCACCTCTTACACATACTAGGAAATTGTTGAATTGAATCAAACTATTTTGTTCACCAGCCACACTGTGGAAAATAAAAAAATTTACCAGCACAATAGAGACATTGATACATTCAGGATTGGGCAAGGATCAATATTGTCAAACCATTCTTCAGTGACCCATGTGTGTCTTCTAAATCCATTTGCTGTCTGCCAAATGGATAACATTTTATTTTATCTTTTCCTAACCTCACCAGGTTCTACAAAACATGAATATTTTTTATACCAGATAACTTTGTTTCATAATTTTCTTTCATTCCCTTTCAGTTGTGGTCTACTTTCCTGAAACCAGAGTTGGTACAACCAGCTCTGGAGAAGACACTTAACTGTCTTCAGCTAGATTATATTGATCTTTACATCATTGAAATGCCAATGGCTTTTAAGGTAAATGGAAACACCCAAAGACCTCCTAATCTACCCACAGCCTAAAGCTCTGTTTAGAAACTCTAAAATATATGGGATGGTTTTGAAATATTTAATATTCGAAATATTTAATACTTTAAGGCACCAAAACCCCAACCTGTTATCACACCATTTCTCCTTATGCCTCCCTATTCCTAAACCTACTATTCATCCTTATTATGGCCCTTTAATCCCTACAGCCCTCAGTACTTTTCTCAGGTCATTATTCCTATTGATTTAACTTTCTTCCTTTTCCAGGCTGGATTCTAATATTAACCAATTCAACTGTACACTATGCTCTATTTTTTTATTTCATTACCATCCCCCATCCCCCATCCTGTCAACATTCAAGACTTGTCAAAAACCCAACCCTGGATTTCTCCCATAATTTTCCTCTTAATTATGAACTGTTAAATGGAGTTGAAGGGGATCATATACCTGTGATGATTGGGAACTCTCTAAATTTATGTTTAACCTCAGTTGGGCGCTCTTTCTTATTCTATACTAATTGATTTCCTATTTCACTTCCCACAGAAGCTATTCCAACATTTCTTTTCTGAAAGTTCCAAAACCTATTCCTCTACCCTCTCAAAAGAACATTTTCTTATCTAAGGAAAATAGAATCCATTTGTGCTCTCCTCTTCCCTTCATCTCAAAACCCTATCAACATCATCTTCTTTTTTTTATTCTTTTTTTTTTCATTTTTTTAAAACCCTTAACTTCTGTATTTTGGCTCCTAGGTGGAAGAGTGGTAAGGGTAGGCAATGGGGGTCAAGTGACTTGCCAGGGTCACATAGCTGGGAAGTGTCTGAGGCTGGATTTGAACCTAGGACCTCCTGTCTCTAGGCCTGGCTCTCAATCCACTGAACTACCCAACTGCCCCCTAACATCATCTTCTAATGTCTGCTCTCTTCCTCCAGTCTCTGATGAGGCAGCTTTTCTCTTTAAAAAAGTCAATCCCTCTACTTATGCCCTTGATCCCATCACCTCCCATCTTCTCTGACTGATGTCCCCCTCAATCATTACCCCCTCTCTTTAATCTTCACTATCTCCCCAAATAATTTTTTTCATGACTGATTTCAACTATACCCATGTCTTAAAAATTTTTTTTAAACTTTCACTTGACCCTATCATCACCTCAGGCTATCATGTTCTTTTTCTCTGTCAAACACTTAGAAAAAGCTATTGATCTACATAGCCTTCACTTATTTTCCTTCTCACTTCTCAACTCTTTGCAGTTTGGCTTCCAACCACATCATTCAACTGAAATTGTTTTCTCCGAAGTGACTAATTTTCTCTTTGTTGAAAGATATGATATTCTTTCTTGAGTTTTTAGCAGTATTTTAGATTGTTAATCATGGATGCTCTTTCCTCTCAAGTTTTCATGATAGCACTCTCTTCTTCTACTGTTCCTATTAGTCTCACCACTTTTCCTCAGTCCACTTTTCTGGCTCATCACACATATCATGCCTTCTAAATGTGGATGTTCTCCAAGTTTCTGTCCTGATCCTTTTTCTTTTCTCCACTCTTTCTAAAAGACCTCATCAATTCCCAAGGGTTTAATGATCATAACAATGGAGATGATTCACATATATGCATTTGTGTGTACATTTATCATAGCACCCAGAATTTTAATCAAGGAATAATCTGAGGCCATTTATCCAACTATAACATCATTTATTAATAGGGGCATTCAGTCTATTAATAAAGGATTGATTGATCACACATAGCCTCTCTGTGGAAATGTACTCAATGAGGCCTGACACTCTTTTATAGGGAAATGTGTCTTTTTTTCTGATTGGCCTGAAAGTACAGCATTTGGGGCACCCCCAGAAGTCCCTATTGGTAGATATTTTATAAAAGGAAGAGGACTTAGAGATATCAGTTCCCCCCTCCCCCATTATTTCATCACAGAGGAGAGGCGGGGTTGGCTTCTCTTCAGATGGGTAGACCCCTACATCCTCACTAAGCTAGGGAAATAGTAGTTTCAAATGCCTTAGGGAGGATGTTCTTGTTTATAGATTTAAAATTTTTTTAATCTTTGAACAAAAGACAAAAGATCCCAACCCAGTTAGATTCCTTACAGCTTGAAAGTAAATTAGCTTAGTTTTAGACCTAGACTGCCTTATAACTTTCAGACATCAGAGTTTAATAGAAAATAAGTAGATTTATATAGGAATATTATTAGTAAATAAAACAGAGAAGGAAAATGACAGAACTTGGAGGGGATATGGGGAAATGGAGACACTACTGCAATGTAGGGGGAACTGTGAACTTATTCAACTATTCTGGAGAGCAATTTTGATATATGCCTAAAGGACTAAAAAACACTTCATACTCATTACTAGGTCATTATCCCAAAGAAATAAAAAACAAAAAAGGAAAATCACTAATATGTATAAAAATATTTAAAGCAGTTCTTGGGACAAAGTACTAGAAAGTGGGGGTATACCCATTAATTGGGGAATTGCTGAATAAGTTGTAAAGAACTGACACAAAGTGAAGTAAGCAGAACCAGGAGAACACTGTACACAGCAACAGAAATAGTGTATGATGAGTTACTGTTCATAACAGCTATTCTTAGCAGTACAAAAATCCAAGAACAATCCCAAAATACTTGATGGAAAATGTCATCTGCTTTCAGAGAAAGAACTTGATGGAGTCTAAATCTGGACCAAATTATACTTTATTTCATTCTTTCTTAATTTTTTCACTTCAAGTATTCTTCCATAAAAAGATTCATATGGGGAAATGTCTTATATGATTGCACATATAAAATCAAGATTGCTTACCATTTCAGCAAGGGCATGGAATGTAGGGACAGAGAATTTAAGACTCAAAATTTTAAAAAATCAAGTATTAAAAATTATTTTTACATGTAATTGGGGGAAATAATATATTGTAATTTTTTAAAGTAGAGGGGGGAAATGGCGATGGTGTTGGAGAGTATCATTTAAGTCTCATTAGAATTAGTTCAAAGAGGAAAAGAATACACCCAAACACACTCAAATGGGCATAAAAATCTATCTTACCCAACAAGGAAATAGAAAAGGATGGGGCAGAAAAAGGGGGGAGAAGTAGTAAAAGTAAAGGTAAATTAACAGATGCAGTAGTCAGGAGTGAAACATACATTTTTTTTTAATTTTAAACCCTTAACTTCTGCGTATTGACTTATAGGTGGAAGAGTGGTAAGGGTAGGCAATGGGGGTCAAGTGACTTGCCCAGGGTCACACAGCTGGGAAGTGTCTGAGGTTGGTTTTGAACCTAGGACCTCCCGTCTCTAGACCTGGCTCTCAATCCACTGAGCTACCCAGCTCGTAAAACATACTTTTGAAAGGGGGACCAAGTGATAAGTTTTTTTGTTTTTTTTAAAGAGCCAAATAGTGAATATCATCTCAAGGCAGAAATTTATATAGGACATAGCTAGCTCTCAAATATTGCAGAAGTCAGAAAAGGGGGACTTGTAGGAAAAGTGCCAGGATGTCTATGAACATTTTCTCAAACTATCAGACAAGACTGAGAGATTAGGGATGGGTCATGTTTTTGAGCTGCTGCATTTACAGGTTTAGAGAATTGTTAGTGGAAAAGCATTAAGTGGAGAAATTTTAGCCAGGTAAAACTCAGATCATCTTTAGACAAATCCAAAACTGGAGAAAAATAGGAACAACACTATGAGCTAGAAAGCATCTGATTGCCTAAATAGCCACATAGATAAATGTAAAAATATTGAACACATAGTTTCAATGCAAGGAAATTTTGTTATATAAAAGGTTGGTCAAATGAGTCAATGTGGGGGTGGGGGGGCAGCTGGGTAGTTCAGTGGATTGAGAGCCAGGCCTAGAGACGGGAGGTCCTAGGTTCAAATCCAGCCTCAGACACTTCCCAGCTGTGTGACCCTGGGCAAGTCACTTGACCCCCATTGCTCACCCTTACCACTCTTCCACCTATAAGTTAATACACAGAAGTTAAGGGTTTAAAAAAATAAATTAAAAAAAAGAGTCAATGTGACTTTTCCTGAATTTCCCCCTCAGGATTTGGCCTGGTACATTTTCTTAATCTGTTTAGAGGAGTCTGTGGAGGAGAACTCTACCATACTGGGTCCTACCACTCTTGGCTTCATTCTTCTGGCTCTTTATTTTAAATAACTTCCTTCCATTGTGAAAAGTGAACCATGTGTTCAACATTCTGCATTGTGTATGAAGGAAATCATTAGGAGGACTTTGTCGTCACAAGGATAGAATCAACACTCTGATGCCCAGAGTAGTTAGGGGGAAAAAAGCAGCAATAGAGAAAGGAGATAAATGGGGCAGGGCAGATGTCCTCGGACTGCCCCCTGGATAGCCTCCCTAGGCATTAGAATACAAATACTTCATCCTTATTAAACCTTTTTCAATTCCTCCAATTATGCTTTCTTTTTATGCTTTTTTTTACTCCCATATTTGTATTTCAAAGTTTCTCTATTCAGTTCTACTCTTTTCCACAATGATGCTTGAAAGTCCTCTATTTCATTTCCCCCATAGGGTTATACGCAGTTTTCAAGTAAGTTGTCTGAATGTAAGGCTATATATTTTAACTTGGAATAAATTGTCTTGCATATCCCTCCTCTACTCCTTTAGCGTGGTAAATGCTAAATCCTCTGTGATACTGACTGTGATTCTTTGGTATTTTACTTTCTTGTTTTGACTGTTTTTCATTTTTTTTCCTTTGACCTGGAAGCTCTAGATTTTGGGTATGATATTCCCTGTCATTTTCACTTTAATCTTTCTTTCAAGAGGTAATTGGTAGGGGGCAGCTGGGTAGCTCAGTGGATTGAAAGCCAGGCCTAGAGATGGGAAGTCCTAGGTTCAAATCTGGCCTCAGACATTTCCCAGCTGTGTGACCCTGGGCAAGTCACTTAACCCACATTGCCCAGCCCTTACCACTCTTCTGCCTTGGAACCAATACACAGTATTGATTCCAAGACTGAAGATAATAGTTTATTTTTTTTTAAAAGAGGTAATTGGTAGATTTTTTTTTGCCATCTTATCTGTACAGTTTCCTCTCATAATTTCATGAAATATGACACCAGTCTTTCTCTTTCTTTCTTCTCCTCCTTTCTTGTCTTCTCTTCTCCCTCCTTTCTCCTCTCTTTACCTGAGAAAGGACTTTCAGATAGTCCAATGATTCAAATTTATGATCTTGGGTTAGTAAGATAACCAGTTGTCCAGTTGTCGTTTCTCTTTTGATTTCTCCATCTGGCACCCTTTTTAGGCCATTGTTGGAGTAGATAAATGGGTAGCTGAGCTGCATATCTTTCTCCTACTTTATCATATTGGATTGTCCAAAGCTATCCTTATCTACTAAAGAGATAAGGAAGAAGTAAAGTCTATTCTAGCCATGGTAAACATGAACATTAAACAAAAATAGTATATGTCATGTTAAGTTAGAACAACCAGTCCATTTTGATTAGAAGTTAAAGTGTGTGAAAGGCAAATATGTTAAATGAGGCTGAAAAGATACATTAGAGAGAGGCAACCTTGTAGAGAGCTGGGCTTAAAGTTAGGATGACCCAGGTTTAAATACTCCCTATAATGGATACTGATTAGGAGAGCTTAGTGTGTGTAATTAGTGTATATAAACAGCTCTCTGAGTCTATAAATTGCAAAGCTGATGCCAATCTGCTTTGGTAGAAGGAGTTATTCATTGGAATATCTTTTTAGTGAAGAAATCACAGGCCACATTAAAAAAAACAACAGACAGACTGGATTCGAAAGACAGAAGTGGGGAGGTAAGTGGTAGTCATGGAGTAGACTTTGTATTTTTTCTCAAGGTTTTAGGGAGCTACTGAAATTTCTTGGGAATGAGGAGGGGTAGAGTAATAAGATCAAAACTTTGAAGATGTCTTTAAAGATCATTTGCTAGATTGAAGAAAAAACAGAGAAGCTACCAGGACACTGATTTTGGTGTGTTAAGTTTATCTAAGCCTCGTTTATCTTGTTTCCAATTCTAAATTCTTATTTATCTTATATATTATATAAATAAATATGTATGATATATATACTTATATATATGTTACATATATAAATAAATATATAATATAATATATATATATATATATATTAATTTGAAATGTTTGATTCTAGCACCATGAAGTAAATAATAAAGAACTTAATTTCTCTTTCCCCCTACAGGCTGGAGATAAGATTTATCCTAAAGATGAAAATGGTGAATGGTTGTTCGATGAGGTAAATTTGTGTAGTACATGGGAGGTAAGTCTTAGTCCTTTTCATGGTTGTCCAAAGCCCTTTTCCTTGCTTGATTTTCTTCTTTAGTGTAGGTTGATATCATCATTATTGAAGAATTGTAGTATCACAGGTCCTCCTGATTATATCCTGGCATTCTATCCAATGTGTTCTCTAGGTGCTTCACAACAACATTATCTTAAAGACATTTTCTCCCCTAATAATTCTACCTCTCTGGTAGCAATGATAGCCGTGGTATCTTCTTCCCATAGTCTCTTTCTCTGTTTTCAGCAATATTCTATATGAGTCAATACTACCTTTTATCTAGCTCTTTTTTCCACCACCATTTGCCACAGGTAAAAAAAAATCACTGGCTAAAGCTATGTCTTTGGGCATCCAGTTCCCCATTTGTAAAAGGAAAGGTTTGGACCATGAAAGATAAGGTTTGTTCCAATTTAAAACTATGATACTGTCATGTTTTTGGTACAGGCTCTGGAAGCATGCAAAGACAAAGGCTTAGTGAAGTCCCTTGGGGTGTCTAATTTCAATCGAAGACAGCTTGAGCTTATCCTGAATAAACCAGGACTCAAGTATAAACCAGTTTCCAACCAGGTACAGCTTCCTACTATATATTATAGCAACAGCAAAATGTTTTTGGTAGGAAGAAGCCAATACCTAAATAAGATCTAATAGAAAAATCTATGAATCTATGAACTGGAATCTATGAGAATTCACTGGTAGGGAAGGGGGAGAAAGGAGGAGGGGAATGGTTCTTAAGTCCAAGGCTTCTCTAAGCCTAAGTATCTCTTAATTACAAGATAGGAGTAATGATAGCTTCTCCTCCCTAGCAACTTTTCAGAATGTAAAGAATCATATATATTGGAAAGAGGTAAAGAGAAGACAACCAAAAATTGCTTCAGGGGCCATTCAGATTACCAGTATAGTCAACAGTCCCTTCTTATCTTTTCAGCCAATGTAGAATATTAATTACTTCAGTATTTTTTATTTTAATCGTCCATTCATCTTTATATTTAATCCATATAGGTTGAGTGCCATCCATATTTCATCCAAACAAAGCTCTTGAAATTTTGTCAAAACCATGACATTGTCATTGTGGCATATAGCCCTTTAGGGACCAATAGAGACCCATCATGGTAAGTAACATTCTTCAGATCTCATATGGAATGAGAAATTAGGGTTAGGGTTGTCAGTATGATTGACAAAGGTTCAACTCAAAAGACAAATGAGACCAGAGCAGAGTGATGCAACAAGGGGGAGGAGTCCAGTGCCAGGAGAGGTAGTTGCAAAGATCTGCCTGAGTAGGGAAAGATGTAGGGCAGTGATGGCAAAACTTTTATAGATGGAGTGCCAGGCCCTTCCCCCCTCCAAACTAAAAGATGTGCCCACCCCTCCCAGAGACTGCATGCTGTGCTCTTCCCCCCAGTAATGACCAATAATAAAGGATTTAATAAGGTCAAAATGTTTACTTCTCATATGGGAAAATTGTATAATTAAACCTTAGGAATAATGTTATTAAGTGGGTGATTTGAAGGAACATTTATAGATAGAAGCTTCGAGATTAAACTTAATATAATTGAATACATTAAAAATAAAATAAAATTAGATTGGGAGGGATAAATTGGAACAACCATTACATATAAAAGGCATGAAGGGAAGAAGTAGTAAAATGAAGGGAAGGAGAAAAATGAGAGCTAGTAATGCTAGTACCTTATTCTCACTGGGTCTGGGTAAAAGAGTGAATAATACATGTATAGAGAAGGATATTTTTTTCTTGATTTCTTTTTTTAAAATTTTATTAGAATATTTTCTCATAGTTAATTTCATATTCTTTCCCTCTCCCCCAAGCCCTTAAACCTCCCTTAGCTGACACACAATTCCACTGGGTTTTACATGTATCATTGATCAAGATTTAATTCCATATTATTGATAGTTGGACTAGAGTTATCATTTAGTGTTTACATCCCCAATAATATCCCCAACAGCCCATGTGTTCAAGCAGTTGTTTTTCTTCTGTCTTTCTCCTCCCACAGTTCTTCCTCTGAATATGGCTAGTTTTCTTTCTTATAAGACCCTCAGCCTTGCTCTGGATCCTTGCATTGCTGCTAGTAGAGAAGTCCATTATGTTCGATTGTACCACAGTGTATCAGTCTCTGTGTACAATGTTCTCCTGGATCTGCTCCTTTCACTCTGCTTCAATTCCTGGAGGTCATTCTAGTTCACATGGAATTCCTCCAGTTCTTTATTCCTTTGAGCACAATAGTATTCCATCACCAACAGATACCACAATTTGTTCAGCCATTCCCCAAATGAAGGGCATTCTCTCATTTTCCAATTTTTTGCCATCACAAAGAGCATGGCTATAGATATTTTTACACAAGTCTTTTTCCATATTATCTCTTTGGGATATAATCCAAGCAGTGCTACGGCTGGATCAAAAGGCAGATAGTCTTTTAAAGCCCTGTGGACATAATTCCAAATTGCCATCCAGAATGGTTGGATCAGTTCACAACTCCACCAGCAATGCATTAATGTCCCAATTTTGCCACATCCCCTCCCACATTCATTGCTCTCCCTTGTTGTCATTTTAGCCAATCTGCTAGGTGTGAGGTAATACCTCAGAGTTGTTTTGATTTGCATTTCTCTAATTATTAGAGATTTAGAACACTTTTTCATGTGTTTATTGATAGTTTTTATTTCTTTATCTGAGAATTGCCTATTCACATCCCTTGATCATTTATTGATTGGGAGATAGCTTGGTTTTTTGTACAATTGATTTAGCTCCTTGTATATTTGAGTGATTAGACTTTTATCTGAGTTTTTTGTTTTGAGTTTTCTTGATTTCCAAGGAGAGAAGAGAGTGAAGTATAAAGATTAAAAGAGGGGATCTTATAAGGGCATATAGATTTAGAAAAAATCAGGGTAGGGGGATAAGACAAGGAAGGGAATTATAGAAGTTGTTTATGTGAATAAATAAGAGGAAGAAAGAAATAAGGGAGGCACTCATAGGAGGTAAATAGATTAACAACTAGGAACATAAGGGGAAGAGAAAAGGAAATGAGTCTTTGAAGGGCAGGAAAGGAAAATAAAGGTGGAACTTGAGAAGGGATAAGGATTAGGGAGGTAGTGGTTAGAGGAAAACTAGATGTCTGATAAAGAATAAGATAAAAGGAGAGACAAGGAAGGAAAAGCAGTGGAGAAGAATAGAACAGAGGGAAATATACAACTAATTATTACAACTTTGAATGTAAATGGGATGAATTCACCCATAAAAGGGAAACAGAGCATAAAGGATTAAAAACCAAAATGAATAATATGTGGTTTAAAAGAAACACATTTAAAAATGAAAGAAACACAAAGAATAAAAATAGAGGGATAGAATAGTATATATCATGCTTTAGCTGACCAAGAAAAGGGAAGAGGGGTTAGCAACAATGATCTCAGACAAGGTTAAAGCTGAAATATATCTAATTAAGAGAGATAAAGAGGGAAACTACATTAGGTTAAAAGTCATCAAAAGATAATGAAGCATTAACAATACTAAACATATATGCATCAAATGTTTTTAAAAATCCCAGTTTTTAAAGGAAGGTTAAAAGGATTACATGTGAAAATAGATAATAAAGCTGTAATAATACAGGAGTTAAATCTTTTTCTCTCAGACCTGAATAAATCTAAGGGGAAAAAAAGAAGTTAAGGAGATAAATAAAATCTTTTTCTTTCAGTGTTATTTTCATTTATTATGGCAGTAACTAATAGCCAAGCATCATATAACTAATTAACATCAATTAGCTTTTACAAAGATTATCTGAGCTTATATGTCATGTACAGAAGAATATAATATCCTCACAAACCAGAAATACATTCTCCTCTAAACTAACATGGTCTCTCTTTTTAAAAACATTTATTAATATTCATTTTTAACATGGTTACATGGTTCTACTTTCCCCTTCGCCCCCCTCACTCCCCCCATCCATGGCCGATGCACATTTCCACTGGTTTTAACATGTGTCATTGATCAAGACCTATTTCCAAATTTTTGATAGTTGCATTGGTGTGGTAGTTTCGAGTCTACATCCCCAATCATGTCCACCCCAACCCATGCATTCAAGCAATTGTTTTTCTTATATGTTTCCTCTCCTGCAGTCCTTCCTCTGAATGTGGGTAGCGTTCTTTACCATAAATCCCTCAGAACTGTCCTGTGTCATTGCATTGCTGCTGGTATAGAAGTCCATTGCATTCGATTTTAACACAGTGTATTGGTCTCTGTGTACAATGTCCTTCTGGCTCTGCTCCTTTTGCTCTGCATCAGTTCCTGGAGGTCTTTCCAGTTCACCTGGAATTCCTCTAGTTTATTATTCCTTTGAGGACAATAGTATTCCATCACCAGTATATACCGCAATTTGTTCAGCCATTCCCCAATTGAAGGACATACCCTCCTTTCCCAGTATTTTGCCACCACAAAAAGTGCGGCTATAAATATTTTTGTACAAGTCTATTTATCTATGATCTCTTTGGGGTACCAACCTAACAATGGTATAGCTGGATCAAAGGGCATGCATTTTTTATAGCCCTTTGAGCGTAGTTCCAAATTGCCAGCCAGAATGGTTGAATCAGTTCACAACTCAACCAGCAATGCATTAATGTCCCAATTTGGCCACATCCCCTCCAGCATTCATTACTCTCCCCATCTTTCATTTTAGCCACTCTGCTAGGTGTGAGGTGATACCTCAGAGTTGTTTTGATTTGCATTTCTCTAGTTATTAGAGATTTAGAACACTTTCTCATGTGCTTATTGATAGTTTTGATTTCTTTACCTGAAAATTGCCTATTCATGTCTCTTGCCCATTTATCAATTGGGGAATGACTTGATTTTTTTATACAATTGATTTAACTCCTTGTATATTTGAGTAATTAGACCCTTGTCAGAGTTTTTTGTTATAAAGATTTTTTCCCAATTTGTTGTTTCCCTTCTGATTTTGACTACATTGTTTTTGTTTGTACAAAAGCTTTTTAGTTTAATATAATCAAAACCATTTAATTTACATTTTGTAATTTTCTCTAACTCTTGCTTAGTTTTAAAGTCTTTCCTTTTCCAGAGATCTGACAGGTATACTCTTCTGTGTTCACTTAACTTATTTATAGTTTCCCTCTTTATATTCAAGTAATTCACCCATTCTGAATTTAGCTTGGTTTAAGGTGTGAGATATTGATCTAAACCTAATCTCTCCCATATTGTTTTCCAAATTTCCCAGCAGTTTTTGTCAAATAGTGGATTCATGTCCCAAAAGTTGGGCTCTTTGTGTTTATCATACACTATCGTGCTGATGTCATTTACCCCAAGTCTATTACACTAATCCTCCCTTCTGTCTCTTAGCCGGTACCATATTGTTTTGATGACTGCTGCTTTATAGTATAGTTTAATATCTGGTACTGCTAGGCCCCCTTCCTTCACATTTTTTTTCATCATTTCCCTTGATATTCTTGATCTTTTGTTATTCCAAATGAAATTCATTATAGTTTTTCCTAATTCAGTAAAGAAGTTTTTTGGTAGTTTGATAGTTATGGCACTAAATAGGTAAATTAATTTGGGTAGAATGGTCATTTTTATTATGTTAGCTCGTCCTACCCATGAGCAATCAATGGTTTTCCAATTGTTTAGATCTAGTTTTATTTGTTCAGAAAGTGTTTTGTAGTTGTTTTCGTATAATTGCTTTTTGTTTGTTTTGGTAGATAGATTCCCAAGTATTTTATATTGTCTAGGGTGATTTTAAAAGGTGTTTCTCTTTCTACCTCTTGCTGCTGCGCTGTGATGGAAATATATAGAAATGCTGATGATTTATGTGCATTTATTTTGTATCCTGCAACTTTGCTAAAGTTGTTGATTATTTCTACAAGCTTCTTAGTTGATTCTCTGGGATTTTTTAAGTAGACCATCATATCATCTGCAAAGAGTGATAGCTTAGTCTCCTCATTGCCTATTTTAATACCTTCAATTTCTTTTGCTTCTCTAATTGCTACTGCTAGTGTTTCTAGTACTATGTTGAATAATAATAGAGGTGATAATGGGCATCCTTATTTTACTCCTGATCTTATTGGGAAGGCTTTTAATTTATCCCCATTGCATATGATGCTTGTTGATGGTATTAGGTATATACTGTTTATTATTTTTAGGAAAGGTCCTTCTATTCCTATACTTTTCAGTGTTTTCAATATGAATGGATGCTGTATTTTGTCAAAGGCTTTTTCAGCATCTATTGAGATAATCATGTGATTTTTGTTTGTTAGATTGTTGATATGGTCAAGTATGTGGATGGTTTTCCTAATGTTTTCATTATAATAATTATAATAAAATATATTTATAAAATATAACTAAAACTCTACTATTTCATGTATTTCACAGAATAGTATACTTGCCAGATCTCTGGGAAAGGAAAGACTTTAAAACCAAGTAAGAGTTAGAGAAAATTACAAAATGTAAAATAAATGATTTTGATTATATTAAACTAAAAAGCTTTTGTACAAATAAAAACAATGTAGCCAAAATCAGAAGGGAAACAACAAATTGGGCAAAAATCTTTATAACAAAAAACTCTGACAAGGGTCTAATTACTCAAATATACAAGGAGTTAAATCAATTGTATAAAAAAAAATCAAGTTATTCCCCAATTGATAAATGGGCAAGAGACATGAATAGGCAATTTTCAGATAAAGAAATCAAAACTATCAATAAGCACATGAGAAAGTGTTCTAAATCTCTAATAATTAGAGAAATGCAAATCAAAACAACACTGAGGTATCACCTCACACCTAGCAGATTGACTAAAATGATAGATGGGGAGAGTAATGAATGTTGGAGGGGATGTGGCCAAATTGGGACATTAATGCATTGCTGGTTGAGTTGTGAACTGATCCAACCATTCTGGTTGGCAATTTGGAACTATGCTCAAAGGGCTATAAAAGAATGCCTGCCCTTTGATCCAGCTATACCATTGTTAGGTTTGTACCCCCAAAGAGATCATAGATAAACAGACTTGTATGAAAATATTTATAGCCGTGCTTTTTGTGGTGGCAAAAAACTGGAAAAGGAGGGTATGTCCTTCAATTGGGGAATGGCTGAACAAATTGTGGAATATGTGGGTGATGGAATACTATTGTGCTCAAAGGAATAATAGACTGCAGGAATACCATGTGAACTGGAAAGACCTCCAGGAATAGATGCAGAGTTAAAGGAGTAGAGCTAGAAGAACATTGTACACAGAGACCAATACACTGTGGTAAAATAGAATGTAATAAACTTCTGTACTAGCAGCAATGCAATGACCCAGGACAAATGAGGGATTTATGGAAAAGAACACTACCCACATTCAGAGGAAGAACTGCAGGAGTGGAAACACAGAAGAAAAGCAACTGCTTGAACACATGGGTTGAGATGGACAATGATGGGTGATGTAGACTCGAAACGACCACACCAATGCAACTATCAACAATTTGGAAATAGGTCTTGATCAATGACACATGTTAAAACCAGTGGAAATACACATCAGCCATGAGGGCGGGGGGGACTCGGGGCGGGGTGAAGGGGAAAGTAAGAGCATGAATCATGTAATCATGTTAACTTTTCTAAAAAATAAATATTAATAAATGTTTTAAAAAAGAGATAGTAAAAGATAACCCATTTAAACTAATCAGAGATAAAATAAAATACCTAGGAGGATATCTTCCAAAATAAATTCAGAAACTATATGAACATAATTATAAAACACTTTTTATACAGATTATCAAATATAAATAATTGGAGAAATATTAATTTTTTGTGGGTTGAAGAGCCTGTATAAATTAACAGTCCTACCTAAACTAATCTACCTATTCAATGCCATCCCAATTCAATTACCAAAAAAATAATTTATTGAATTAAAAAAAATTATAAAATTCATTTGAAAAAACAAAAGATCAAGAATATCAAAGAAAATAAGAGAGGAAATCTTAACAAAGGAGGTCTAGAAGTTCCAGATTCCTAACTATATTATAAAGCAATAAGTGTGGAAACTATCTGGTACTGGCCTATAAATAGAAATGAAAATCAGTGGAACAGAATAGACATACAATATACAATGTAAAAGATTTTAGTAACCTTGTGTTTGACAAAGTTAAAGATCCAAGTTTTTTTAATAAGGATTCACAATTTCACAAAAATTGTTGGGAAAATGGGAAAGCAAGTAATTTGGCAGAAACTAGATATAAACCAATATCTTACACCATTTACCAAGATAAGATCAAAATGGATACTTGACCTATACGTGAAAGGAGATATTACAAACAAATTAAATGAACAAAAAACATATTTCCTATCATTAGATTTATGAATAAGAGAATAATTTATTTAAAGATGAGATAAAAATCATTATGAAATGTAAAATGGGATTTTAAATGTATCAAATTGAAAAGGTTTTGTACAAATAAAACTAATGTGGCAAAAATTAGAAAGAAAGCATTGTTGGGTGAAATTTTTATAGACAATTTCTTGAATAGAGGTCTCAAATCTAAAATACATAGAGAAATTTGTTAAATATAGAAGAATATGAGCATTTCCCAATTGATAAATGATCAAAAGATAAAAACAGATAGTTTTTGGATGAAGAAATCAAAACTATATATAACTATATGAAAGATTGCTTTAAATCATTATTGATTAGAGAAATGAACAGAGGATGTTTATATTAGCATGCATATGTAATTTACAAATCTTTAAACAAATTGTAAACAATGTGGAATTTATGGTTTTATACATATGTTTTACATTAAAAAATTTTTTGTTGTAGTTGATGATGGTTACCAAGTATATAATAAAAAAAAATTTTAAGGAGCTGTCTAGATTCTAAGACAGGAGGTAACCATTTTAAAAAATAGATATATTCAACTTGAGACTATATTAACATCTTAGATCTCCTCAGGGTAAAGAACTTTCCAGTGTGTAGGAAATCCCTTTACTAATACAGATGGCAATCTATCTGTGATTTAGGAGCTCCATCCTAAGTAGTTATCTGAGGCACAGAAAAGCTCTCATACAGTTAGTATCAGAGTTAAGATATGAGTACAAGTCTTCTTATCTCAAAACTCATCATTGAGCCCACTATAAAAAAAAGGAAGAATGAGTATATTTTAAATGCCAGGCACTATGATAAGTACTTTACAAATAAATTCTTTGGGAACCTCATTAATTTTAATAACAGAAATCTAAATAACAGTTAATGAGCTAAGGCAAATAACTAAACATTTCAGCACTGCATCCAAAATTTCTAAAAGCTGTGTGCCTTCACCTCATTTATGTTAGTGATGAAAGCTATATCACATCCTCTGAATATAGAAAACAAGCTAGAGAAGACCCAACTCATTCTGTGAACTCGACCTCTTTCACAAAGAAGCAATTAGTGAATTAGTGAGCATTTCTCATGGACCTATATGCATTCAGCAGAATCTGGTTTTATTACTGTGAAGTATCTTTGTATATGAACAACTAGGAAAGGGTCAAAGTGGTAGATAAGCTCTCCCCTCGTTTTTCATGATCTGATCCAAATATCATTCATGTTCTGTTTCTATTTAAGGGTGAATCTACATTGTCCTCCCTTGCTGCAAGACCCTTTGCTAATCTCCTTGGGCCAAAAGTACAGTAAGACACCAGCACAAATCTCTTTACGTTTCAATATCCAACGAGGGATAGTTGTCATTCCCAATAGTTTTAATGCTGATAGAATAAAAGAAAACTTCCAGGTAAGAGATTGATTTGTGGAATGAAAAAAAAAACTGTCAATATAATGGACACAAAGTCTTATATAGAGGCTGCAAATAACAATGGCAATGAGGTGAATTAGCTTCTTCATTTGTTTTCTTAGTGACTAGAATCACCATTCTCTTTCTAGATTTAATCTGATTCAATTATAGCCAGTGACTAATTATTCAGGGATTGAATTTCTAGCTTGTGAATTATCCAGTTCCATTATTTTTCCTGCTTTTTTCTTATGACATATTTTACCACTGTTTGACAAGTGAGAATGGGATAATTTTCACTTGTTAAATGAGAATGCAAGACTGCTAGAAAACACAGTGGATAGAGTGCCAGGCCTGGATTTAGAAGGACCTGTGTTCAAATCTGGCCTCAGATACTTCATAGGTGTGTTAATTCCAATTGCCTGGCCTTTGCTACTTTTCTGTCTTAAAAATGATACTAAGCTAGAAAGTGAGGACTTTTTTTTTAATGAGAATGGGGAAGAATATCAAAGCTTTTACTGGTCAACTTTTCACATTGTTAATGTCTCTACTTTTAAAAAGATTTTATTGAAAGCAAAGATAGATATTGTTTGGAGGTGATTCAGATTTCAACCATCTATATTTATTTTGAAGTAAGCAGCTGATAACCAGTCCTATAATGTCAGCTTCTTTTTGTACAGTAAAAACCAAAATGAATGAATTAGCAGCAACAAGGTGGCTCAGCAGATAGAGAGCCAGACCCAGAGTCCAGAGGACCTGAGTTTAAATCTGACCTCAGCTACTTCTAGCAGTGTGATCCTGGGCAAGTCACTTAACCCCACTGCCTAGCCGTTACCCCTCTTTTGCTTTGGAATCAATACTTAGTAGCATTTCTAGGACAGAAGGTAAGCTTTTTTTAATGAAAAAATTAGCCAGATTAAATGACTGTGCTATGACTTCATAATAGGAATAATGAATCACTAAACTATGAGTTATTAAATCATCCTTGTTGTGTTCAAAGCTCGGCAAAGACCAAACACTGGATAATGTCTATGACCAGAATTTAAATAATTTAAATTAATAAATAACTATTTTAGTTGCTATTATTTGTAAGTTAAATTCTTGGATTGTTTAATTGAGGGCATTCACATTTGAAATTTTATTTCCTTAGCTTGTTTTCATCATATGAAATTCAAAAAATATTAAAAGCCTCTGATCCAAATAGAAGACCTTAGTCAAAGAACAACTAGATTTTTTAATTGAAAGGGAAATAGAAGGATCATTTGTAGATTTGTCTGTTCTTCCCTCTTGAAAATATTAGGAAACTTTTTGCCTTTAAATATCAAAGCTACAGAACACATACCATGATGATGGTGACCCATTCTGTGTTTTCACCAGTTTTGAAGACTGAGTCAATCAAATGCTTAACTGAGATGTAGGTAGATTCCAGGGGAGTGCTAAAGCCATCTCATTTTGGTTTTCAAGAGCTAATTGTTAAATTTTCAGTGGGACATAAGCAAATGCTATAAATCAGAACTCAATTTGGACGTTTCTTAATTGTCTAGACATAAGAAGGTGATGGAGAAAATGTTAATGATGCAAATAAATTTAACAGTTTGTCATTGGTGAAGGGAGGGGAGAGCTGATTGTTACAATGTACAATAATTTGAATTCTCATACTCTTCCTCTTCCCAAAAAGGCTGAAGGGGGAGCACAGAAAAGGCAAGGAGACAACCTCAAAACATTCATTTCCTGGAAAGTAACCTTGCTGGTTATACTTTACTCTTCAGGGAACCTTAGAATATGTAGGAATTTATGGGATTAGCCAATCATTGTTTTGTACTGTCAATTGTCATTTTACTTAAAAGCTTCCACGTGTATTATGATACTCCTGGAATTATCTTACTCTTTTCTATTTCCCTTATATCAGATCTTTGACTTCTCCCTCACTGATGAAGAAATGAAGAGCATTGAAGGCTTAAATAAAAACATTCGTTTTGTGAATTTATTAATGTAAGTTCTTAGGGTTTTTCTATCAGTGCCATTGGAATTAGGAGACTCATCCCTCAAAACTAAGTGCTCTATCATAAACCATACAAATATCACCTACGTGAGAGAACTACTTGGGTAGGCAGCAGTGATGTAGGAGAAAGAGCAGTGGCTTAAGATTCAGAAGATGTGAACTCTAATCTTGGCTCTGCCATAAATTAGGTATTTTACCTTTCCTCATCTGTAAAATGAAATATATAATCTCTACAGTCTCTTTTAAGAATAACCTTTATTTTAATATCAATAAATATGAGTCTAAATAAAGTCAACAAGCATTTATTAGGTAAGTTCCAGGTACTTAGCTGGGCAGTGCAGTAGGTAGACCACTGGCCTTGGACTCAGGAAGACCCATTTTCAAAAGTTTATACCTGGTCTCAAAGACTTACTAGCTTTGTGACCCTCAGCAATACACTTACCCCTATTTGTTTCAGTTTCTCATCTGTAAAATGAGCTAGAGAAGGAAATGACAAACCATTCCAATATTATTGCCAAGAAAAATCTAATAAAATCTAATAAAGTCACAAAAACCCAGACTAAAACAACTAAACAACAAAACTAAGTTCTAGCTCACAGTCTGAAGGAGACAACATGAAAATAATTATATACAGCAATATAAATAGAGGATAAATTGGAAATAGTTAATAGAAGGAAGGCATTCACATTTAGTGAAATTAGGAAAAAATTTAAAAGAGAGATTAGAAAAAGGTTCTTGCAGAATATGGGATTTTTAAACTTTTTTTTTTAGTTATCAAGCACTCTTTTCTTTCTTCTTCCTTCTCACTACTATAAACACGAAGGAAGGGTTGGAGGGATGAAAAGAGAGGAAGAGAAAGGGAAAAAAGAGAAAAAAAAGAAGAAAAGAAGACAGGAAGGAAATAAAGAAAATGTCTATTCTACTCAAGAAAAACATTCTTAATTGTTTCATTAACTCTGTCATAAAGTGGACATTATTCTATATCGATTCTCTAATTTTTATTGATTATTTGATTAGAGTTCTTCAGCCTTTTGAAAATTATTCATTTATATATGTTATAGTATAAATTGTTCTAGTTATACTCACTTCATTGGATATAATTTCATTCAAGCCTTTCCATGTCTCTTTGAAATCATCTTTTTTTTTTATTTCTTCCAACACAATAGTATTATTCCATAACATTTCTTTACCAAAATGTGTTCAGTCATTCCTTAACTGATAGGTAATCACTATGTTGCTAGTTCTTTGCCATCACAAAAAACTGCTAGAAATATTTTTGTAAATATAAGAATTTTTCCTTTTTCTTTGTTCTCTTTGAGGGTATAGGCCTAAGACTAGTACAGTTGGATCAAAGGGTATGCATTGTTTAATAACTATTTATGCATAATTCCAAATTGCTTTCCAGAATGACTGATCTCATTCATAGTGAAGTGCCCGGAGAATTATCCCGAAAAATGATTCTGAACCAACAATGCAAAATGCAAAGGGACTTTATTGTTTTAATTTAAACTAAGGGTCTCACATTGAAAGGCTGATATGTGACCATGAGCTGTGCCTGAGCTGGGTTTTTATAGAGTGGTAGGCAGCAGGGGGCAGGATATGGGGGTGTCTGTAGGTAGCAGGATAGGAAGATGTCTTCAAGGTAGGCTGTCCTTCAGATAAGGGGGAGAAGTCTGGAAACCAAAGGTCTGTAAGTTAGGAATTCCTACAGACAAGCCTGTTTCTCTATAATGTCATACAGGGGTCTGGATTTTTAATTCTGACTCTTTCTAGGTTCCACAATAGATATAGCAATAGCTCAACAATGTGTCTTTTCTCATGGAGGCTTTCCAAAATTTGTGATTTTTTTTTCTGGTAATCTTTGCTAATCTGATAGCTATGAAGTACAACCTCAGAGTTCCTTTATTAATTATTAGTTATTTGGAATATTTTTACATGGCTATAGATAGCTTTATATTTCTTCCCTTGAGAACTACTTGCTCATATCCTCCAGTGATGGGCAAATTTTTTAAAGAAGGGGCCAAAGGAAAGGAAATGATCATCTGTCAGTCTCTTTCTAAGGTAACTCTTTCAAAGTTTCATTGTATTGTATCCTACTCATTGTATTCGTCAGATTAGGAATAATGTCTCCAGGTGGGTTAAAACATTTCAAGGGGCCGCATCTGGCCCTAGGGGTGTAGTTTGCCTATCACCTTAGACAATTCATCATTTCATGAATGGCTCTTAATTTTATAAATTTAAATCAATCTTATATGTGCTGGGAATAAGAACTTTATCAGAAGAAGTTACTAGAAGTTTCACCCCCTCCAGTAAACTGATTCCCTTTTAATCTTAGCCATATTCTATTTATTTATGCAAAATTTTTTTAATTTTACAGAACCAAAATTTTTAATTTTAGCATTTGTGCTCCTCTGTATTTTGTTTAGTCATGAATTTTTCCTTGGTTCTGTAAAAAGTCCGGGAGCACATCTTCCAAGCAAATTGAATTTATTATGAAAAAGGCAGATTACAAGAGACAGGGCCTACAGACACATTAAACACTGAAACCCTAAGCATTACAACTGACAAATATTTCTACTGTAGGCAAGGAATACATGTGATAATGCAAAGTATAGCAAAAGTAAAGCTTTCTTTTGTTGAAGAGACAGGGCATCTTTTACATGTTTGCTGAGAGAGAGAGACAGAGAGACAGAGATTTAGGCCCTCACCTCCTCCCAAGGTGCCAGGAGAGTCATTGACAAAGTTAATAATACTATATAAGGAGACATGAAGCCATATTAAAACTACATAATGATATTCTTAGTGCATCTTCTACTTTATGGCATGTCTATTCTGCCCTGTGGCATATTGCTGAATGCTAAAGAAAAGTACTAGGATGCTAGGGACAGAATACCTTGAGTCAAGGGAATGTTGTAAAGAGGCTGTAAATCACAGCCTGTCATACCTCTCAGGGTTAGAGAAGGGTTGGAGATGAAAATTATAAGACTGCACACACACACATATACATAATTATCCACTATTATAATTTGATTCTTATGATTTATGGTAACTCACAGTTTTTCAATCAACTAATAATTAGAACTATCACTATTAAATCAGCAGTTACAACATAACACATTAATCAACAAGAATGATTAGAAGCTAAATAATTATAATCTCCTTAGAATTCACATTTGATAAGCATTTTCCCCCTTTCTCTCATTTGTTTATAATCTGACTTATATCTAGGTGACATATTGTAGTATACAGTATGAGGTATTGTTCTAAATTTAATTTCTCCCATACTGCTGTCCAATTTTCCCATTGGTTTTTATCTATCTCAGTAGCTGAAGTCTTTGTGTTTACCAAACACTAGGCTTTTAGGTATTTTTTTTTGAATATTGAATATATAATCTGATCTAGTGATCAAGCTCTCTTTTTTTAATCAATTCCAAATTATTTTGAGAATTGCTGCTTTGTAGCAGAGATTTAGATCTGGTCCTACTAGTCTCCCTTTATTCTCACTTTTTTTCATAATTTCCCTTGAGATTCTTGCCTTTTTGTACTGCCTTATGAATTTCATTATTATTGTTCTTGCTCTATAAAATAATCTTTGGTGGTTGATGATTGTGACATTGAATAAATAAACTTAGGTGTTATTACTTTTTATATTGACAACCTGCCCATGAGCCCTTTTTCTACAAATATATATATATATGTATATATGTGTGTGTGTAGCTTTATTTTTATAAGCAGTAATTATAGAGGTCTCTTTAAAATATTCATTTATTTGTTTGTTTGTTGATTACATTAATTTTCTCCTCCCCACACCACAGAAGGCATCATCCAACCAAAAAAAAGTATAAATAAATTATGTCTTTTGTATTTCTATTTATCAGTTCTTTCTCTGAAGATGGACATTCACAAGTTATTCTTCAAATATTAATATTCCATTGCTCCATATAATATTCTCTTGGTTCTACTCATTTGATTCTTAATAATTTCATGTAGGTTTTTCCAGCTTTTGAAAAAATTAATTTGCTCATCATTTCTTATAGCATAGCAGTATTCCATCATGATCACATACCATAATTTGTTCAGTAATTCTGCAACTGATGGATATTTCCCTCAATTTCCAGTTCTGTGCCACCAGTAAAAGAGCTCCTATAAATATTTTGGAACATATACGTTCTTTACCTTTTTCCCTGATCTTTTTGGGAAATAGATCCAACAACAATATTGTTGGATCTAAGGGTATAACTCTCTGGGTATAATTCCACATCACTGTCCAAAATAGTTGAATCAATTCACAGTTCTACCAGCAATATATTAGTTAGTATCCCCATTTTCTACTAAATTTCCACTAAATTTTTCCACTAAATTCCACAAAATTTGTTATTTTGCCCCTTTATTATTTTAGCCAATCTGATAGATATAAGATGATATCTCAGGATTGTTTTGATTTGTATTTCTTTAATCAATAATGATTTAGAATATCTCTTCATATGCTGATATATGACTTTGATTTCTTTATCCAAAAACTCTGTTAATACCTTTTGGCTTTTGTCAACTGTGGAATGGCTCAGCTTAAAAAATGTGATGTTTTCTATGTTTTAGATATGAAACCTCTATCCATGAAACAATTTATAAAATTTCTTCCCAATTTTGTTTTCTTTCTAACCTTAACTACATTCATTTTATTATGTCCAAAACTTTTTAAACTTAATGTAAGCAAAATTATCCATGATGATCTCTTATTTATTAATAAATTCTTTTTCTATCCACAAATCTGATAGGTAAAATGTTTCCTATTCTTCTAATCTTTTTATGAAATTTCCCTTTATTTCTAAGTCATGTATCCATTTTAATTTTATTTTTGTGAAAGATATAAGATATAACTAGTTTCTGCCAAATTGCTTTCCAATTGTCCCAGAAATTTTTACCAAATAGTGAGTAGTTCTTACATATGACTTGAAAAGTGTACTTCCTTTCTATATTTTGTAATAACTTTAATTGGAATTTCTCTGTCTTTTATTGCTGGATTTTTTAGCATCCTAGAAAAATTCTGATGCTTTATGTGGATTTATTTTATATCTTAAAACTATATTGAAGTTATTATTTCAATTTTTAGTTGACTCATCTTCTTTATACCATCATATATATATGTATATATATATATATATGTGTATATATATTATCTTAAAAAAAGTTAACATTTTGTTTTTTTCTTTACTTTTGCTTATCCCATCAATATCTTTTTTCTTGTCTATTTGCTATAGGCATATATCTACTATCATATCAAATAGAAGTGGTAAGAATAGATATCCTTGTTTCACCTCTGATTTTATTGAAAAGGACTCTAGTTTACCTTCATTATATATAATGCTGATTCTTCATTTTAGATATGTATTATGTATCATATTAAAGAAAAGTACACTTATTCTTATTTTCTTATGTCTTAATAGGAATGGATGTGGTAATATATCAGAAGTTTTTCCCACTTACATATGTATATATACATATACACATAAATATATGACCATGTGGTTTTTATTGTTTTGATAATAATATGCTTAAGATGATAATTTTACTAATGTTAAAATAATTCTGAATTACTGGTATAAATCCTATCTGATCATACTATTTAATCATGGTGACATGTTGTTATAGCATTTTTACTATGATTTTATATTCAACTTTTGATTCAATTTTCATTAGGGATATTGGTCAATTTTTTCTTTTTTTTTTTTTTTACTCTTCCTATTGTTGATATTAACACAATATTTATATCATGGAAGGAATTTTGTAGGATCTATTCTTCTGATAATTCTGAAAGTGATTTATATAATATTGGATTTATTCTTCTTTGAATATTTGATAGAATACGCTTGAATCTATTTAGTCCTGGGTACCCCTTTCCCCTGTGGGAGTTCATTTATGTCTTATTCAATTTCTTTCTCCAAGACAAAGTTCTCTAAATTTCTGTATTGTTAATCTAGATATTTTATAGTTTTGTAAGTATTAATGTATTTCATTTATGTTGTCCTTTAAATTGTCATATAGTTGGGCAAAATAGTTTCTAATAACATTTTTCTTTTTCAATTGCTAATTCTTTTTAGATTTTTGATACTAGTGATTAGGGTTATCCTGTTTCATCTTTTAAATCAAACTCACTTATTGATTTTTTCTATTTTATTGCCCAAAAAAACAATTACTAGTTTTATTCATTAATTCAGTAAGGATTTTCCTTTCAATTTTATTGGTCACCTTTTAATTTTCATGATTTCTGTTTTGTTGTTTTGGGTTTTTTCTCCCCTTTTTTTTGGTCTGAGACCAAAGTGGTTAAATTGCTTATTCAATTGAAAAATAGCTCTAATTCTTCAGCTAAATTCCATACTCTAACTATACTGTGCATCTAAAGCAGATAGAAAATATTTTCTTTTTAAAATTTTCCATTTATATCACTTGTTTTTATATCAACTTTATTTTCAAATTTGTACTTCTATTCTGCTCTACCTACAAAACTCTATCATTTGTAACACACTAAAAACAACAGTAACAACAAACAAGCAAATGAAGGAAAAGAAAGGGAGCAAGTCAGCAAAACTAATCAATATATTAGTTACCAGTATGTGCTATTTTCTACACCTGTAGTCCCTACTTCTGCAATGAGGATAGTTTTCTCATCTCTTCTTTGAAAATGTTTGGCCATTATATTACATAGCTTTCAGATTCAGAAAACACCATTTTCCAGAAGTATTTTTGAATAGATCAAATATGGAGATTAGAGGCATGTGGTCATAATTAAGAACTTGTAAATTATCATGAATCCTTAGAGTCCTTATTGCCTCATGATGGAAGTAGTATGGTACAGTGGAAAGCCTATTAACTCTAGAGCCACACGACTTAAGTTCACCTCTTTACCTTGCTTCTTGTGTGCCTTAAGTTCACATCTGACTTTTCTTGGCTTCAGTTTCCTCAACTGTAAAAATGTGGTTAGACTAGATAGCTTCTGAAGTTCTTTCCAGTTCCAAATCTATGATCTTGTGATTATCTATATTACCTTCTCCTTTTATAGGAAAGCATTTGAATAACCCAATTAATCAATCTATTATAACCTTAAGAAAGTTAAAAAGAGTCAATTCTTTTGTCAGTCCTTTGACTACAGGAGGAATTACATTCTTTCCTTCTTTCCTCATTCATCACCCCTCCATTCTGATTTTTCCATTCTATATGGACTGAACTCAATGGCTGGACATTTCTGCAATGAAATGTTTATGTTCTAACATTCTTTTTTCTGGTTCAGCTTTCCAACATTGCTACTTTACCAGTCCCCAAAACTACATGATCCCTATTATCTACTTTCTCTGTTTCCATACCTAGGCTGCCTAGTGTTGGTGGTGATAATAACAAAATTATACTCACTGGGCCTAAGATAAATTTATCTTGTTCAAGTTCAACTAAGCCCTTATTGCCGTTAGGATTTATTCATCCATTGATGATGCACTATGAAGTTGCCTAAAGAAGTGGATGCAGATCTTTTCCATTCTCTGAAGTTTCAATTCCACACCTGTACAACTTTCAACAAATGGTTTCACCTCCTACTTTACCTAAAGAAATTAAGAAATGAAATAGCCATTGTGTAAACAATAAGGAAGCAAGACAAGATTAATTTTTTAAAATTATAAAATAGCACCTATTTGTTATTAAATAAATAAATTTAATACAATAGCTAACACCCCAATACTCTTTCCCCAGAAATTTTCTTTGAATCTATGGAAAGAGAGAAAGCAAAGGATGTGATGATCTAGGCTGGGGGATATGCACTCTGGAAATACCTAAATCTCGAGGGAATTCATAAAAGTAAATAAGAGGAAGGAATAGGGAACATAATGAATAGGAATGAAAGTATAGGAGATCATAGGAAAAGAAAAGTTTGCTCAGAGAATTGCAGATGTCTAACACAAGACTGATGGAATCTAATAGATTAGAAAAATTCTGGGCCTGACTGGAAGATAAAATGCTAGATAGGTAAAACCTTAGTACCTGAGAACTTTGGAGGATTTGGGAGAAGGAAAATAGGCAGACAGATTTGTTCATTTATGTGGCTATTTCCAACTACCAGTATTGTATATCAATGCCTTTATTTTCAGCATTGACCAAGATCCTATAGTTAGAATTCAAGGCTAAGGTGGCACATGAGCTCATGGGTGGCCATGGGTAAGTAAGTGAAAAGATGAATGGATCATGAGGAAAGTAAGTAGGTGGCAAAGAGAGAGTAGTCTGTATAAGAGAAAAGAGTAATAGATAATAGTTACCATAGGATACTACATTAGTACAATTTCCATTCTAAAAGTATTTTCTTTGGGGGGAATTATTTTGGCAGGTGGAGTCAACATCCTGAATACCCTTTTCATGACGAATACTGAAATCTGAGAACACCTGTATTGATTTTAGTGAGAAGATCCCTTCCAGACTTCTCAAGATCTTTTTATCATCTCCAGATAATTTGATAATGATGATAATTACGATAATGATGATAATGATGGTTTAGTTGATAAGAAGGAAGTGGACGTGTCTTTCTGTCAGCTCGTGATGCTGTTGCTGCTTTGTCTCCTGCAGCATGGAGTTTAATATACATACTTCAAGACTCACTTCTCACACTTCACACTTCACAAAAAATTTCACATTTGTGCAGAAACACAAATTATGTCATATCAAAACACAAAGATTCTCAATAGCTTCCAAATAGAATAAGGCTAAGGTCGAACTTCAGCTGGGTCCTTATCAGAAAGCTGTAACAGAGAATATTTTCTCCAGGGTGAAATGCCCCTCCTGGAGGAATTTATGACCTTGAGTGTCTGAACTACTTTTGAAACAAAAACAGTTGTATTTTTAACCAAAGGAGAGAATGTTAACCTCTTAACTGCTGGATTGCTAGGAGCTTAAAACTTTTCATTAAGGAAAGGTGTGGATCAGAAAAGGAGTCAAAAGAAGAGTCTCAGATTTTTATCTGAGACTGTTTCTCTTATTGGTTTCCCACACAGACTGAATGAAAAGAACAATACTTATCTTTCATATATTCTAACTTTTTGTACTATTAATTCAGGACTAATGTTTTTGAATCTGTCAAAATCATAATGCATCAAATAAATAATGTGCTATATAACCATATGCTCTGGTGGATTTGATTGCCCCTGAAGGACACAGTTGGTGATGCTATGTACAAGCAAGGAGGCATGACTCCTGATTGGCTGAGAGTGGGGTGAGGAGGAAAGGACAAAGCAAGACAGACCTTGAATGGCAAGTGAGAGAACTTTTAGAGTCTTAGGAACATGGGGAAAAGCCAGCACTTCCACATGTCTCTGGATTCTTAGCTCATATAGTCACAAAGAATAGAGTAGACTCATTGGGTGAGGTTGTTTTTCTGCCTAATTAAGCTAAAAAAATCATCTTACTCCCAGATCACAGAGTTCCCTAATTCTTGAGTATTCTATCAACCCAACAAATCTGTATGATTTCCCTTTCTTTACTAGTACTATCTTACTAGCTTGATTAGATTAACTATATTTGCTTAGTATCCATGCTTATAGATTTTATAATAAGTACATGCTAGGGAAAGGAAGCTAAAGCAGTTGAGATTAAGCTTTTACACTCTGTTAGGCAACTTCCCAAATAGAGCAAAACTACTCCCTTCCTTGTTGAAAGCCGTTATATGTAAAGAGCCAATTGGAGAAATAGGGTCAAATTTAGGGCCTGTTATCTGGATTCCCTACGTGACCAATCCAGGCTGAGGCAGTCTTTGTGTTTGGTCCTGGTCACCTGAGCCCTGAAAAGCTCTGGTACCAGCAGGTAGATTAATCCAAAAACAACTTGACCCCTCCAAGAGGCTATTAGGAGTCATTTAGAGAAACAGAGTCTGTAATAGATGTTTTATCTGGATCCCATTACAAAATCATCGGCAAGTAAAACTGCGTGTATGATTTTTCTGCACTGCATGTCAGATGCAGATAGAATGGACCATCTAAGGTAAAAATCTGAGGCTCCTCTTTTGACTCATTTTTAGATCCCCACATTCTCTCAACATTCTTATTGGAAAGCTTTGAGTCCTTAACCAGACCAGCAGCTACTGAGTTAACAATTCCTCTCCTTGACAATTTCTCTCCTTGATAATTAAGAAGCCTGAAACCTAAAAAATATATTACTTAGATAAAGACTGGAGCCGGACAATTTAGTCCAGACTATCTGACCAGGTGCAGATCTGTAAATCAAGGCAGAACGCAATTAGTAAACATCTCCATGAAATTTATTTCTGCTTCCGGAATTATCCCCTACTAATTGGTTGTTGGAACTTGGCCCTTGTTTTTGCACCCATATCTCTATTTTTTAGGCTTTGATGAATTGTGTATGATTTATAACCTCCTTCACAGCTGTGATTCTTTCTTTGTGTTCTTTGTTTGAAACCAGTATAAAATAAAGTCAAAAATCCCATAGCGTGGGATCAGCATGGGCCAACCTCTAGTTCGGCTGTTCTCAGTTTCTTTTTCCTGTCTTAGCAATCCGACGCCGTAAAACGCCACTCAGGACCCCTGCCATATAGAGCTGGTCCTCTATACTTCCTAAAGTAGCCAAGAAAAGTAATGTCATCCAGAGCCCCTTCTCTACCTCTTTGGAAAAAAATAATCCCACCCTTAGACTTTAAATATCTGATATGTAAAAGAGAGATATAATTCTAAGCCGTGTACCCCTGTTCAAGATAGGAACCATGGCTGTCCTCCTACTCACAATAAAGATAGAACTCCAGCCATCCTGAAAAATAGCATGCCATCTCTATATATGTCCTATCCCTAACTCCTAGTCCAACTATAATACTAGTATCTTAGTCCACTCTAAGTCTTAGACTTTATAGTGAATATATTTTGTTGTAATTTAGGTACTAGGAAACCGATCTAAAGATCAACCTTCAAAAGAGGATACCTTGTGACAAAGGGCACTCTAACCAAGATATTACCATAGCAGAGACATAAATGAGGCCCTCTCCCCTTCCTTATTATTATAAAATAAAAAATATCCAAAACAAGCACAGCACAAAACAGCTCAAGGAAATCAGAACACGTTTTATATTGAAGAGAAAAGTATGAGAAAATTAGAAAGGAGATTTGAGTGCAGAAATTGATGCAAAGCATTTAATATATTGTATTCATATTCCATGGGGGAAAATGCTCAGAAGAAGGATGGACTATAATAATGTACAAAGTGAAATCTCTTCAAGAAGGAAAAAATAAATTCTATACTTTGAGAATGCCATGAGATAAACTGTAGCTGCCTCCAGCCTGGACTATAGTCTTATCATTAAACCATTTGTAGCTTCCTTGGATAGTGGGGGAGGGATGAAGAGAGAGGGAGGTACCTATCCAGGAAAAATCTACCATTGCCAAATCGATTAGCAATAATGCTTGATAATGGAACAGGTACTTTCCTGAGATGTTTTCTATTGAGAGAGAGAAAAAAAAATATTGAAAGGAAGACTTTGCAAACAGGAAATAGCAAAGCAAAAGTTTTGCAAAGGAGGGTCTGGTCACACACACAGAACTGAAAGAGCAGTTCCAAAATATGGGGAAGGGACAAAACTGAGTACTTGAGACAGTTGAGTGTCCATGGTTCCTATCCAGTCAGGAGAGCGGAGAGTTCATTTCCTATTGGCAGTTTGATCTATGCCTGAAGGAGGTGACTTACCTTTTCCTGAAACCCGGAGGTTCCTGTGTTTCAGCTATTGAGAGATTCCTGAGATCCTGTCTATCTCTGTCTTCAGTTGCCATCTCCCAGAGATTCTGCAAGCTCTTGATTCCAGAGAGAATTCCTGACTGAATGTGTGTGTACAAACCAGAACCCTAATAAACTCTGTCATTGGAGAAGAGGCCTGCAGCCATCTTGGCTTCTGCCTAAGAGGGTGAGCTCATGGAGAGTTCAACCAACCTACTCTGATGAACTTTTACTGTGTCTACAATTTATTTTGAGGGCCAGTAGGTAATGGTAGATTATATAGAAGGGGAATTTTAGTTAGAGAAAGTAGGGTTTAAGAAGCTTGAAGACTTGAAGAGGTTTCTGTGAGGAATGTGGAGAAGTTGGGTGGAGAATCTAGATTTTAAGATTTAGGGACTCATTTTCCTGGGTCCTCCATTATTTCTCTTTACTTAACTATAAATAAAATGTAAGTTACAGATTTTATAGAAGAGTCAGAGAACATTTTGGCCTAAGAGGTGACTCTCGGGCCTACTCAGGCCTATAGAGTGAGTTCCTCTGAGTATATACCAACAACTCTACAAACCCTTTTAGCCATCTTATTCACCTATTTCATTATGAAGAAAATTTCATTGTATTGACCCAGCAAATACTACAAAATTAGATTTTCATTATTTTGTTCATTGTCCAGACTAAAAGAATATAATGGATAAAATGTTAACAATGCAGATAAAACTTAAACTTAAAAGTATTGGTACATACTTCCCCAACCCCATAAGCCAGTGGTTAAATATTTAACAGCACACCTATGTTTCTCTATAAACATTGCTTGAGCTCAATAGGAGTACAAGATACGGCTAAGGTAATAAAGTCATTATCAGACTGGAGATCTGGTGACATAATATAATGTAGTATAATATGTATTGTAATGTAATATAATATGTACTATAATGTGATATAAGTATAATAGCAATATAATATAATATAGTGATTATAATATATTATATTAAAATAATAATTGGCATTTACATAGTGTTTTAAGGCTTACAAAATATAAAGCTTTATCCATTATTTCATTTGAGCCTTAGAGCACCACCCCTCCTGGCAGACCCCTTATACCAGATCCAGAGCCTGCTTCTCACATGCTCATTTGACAATTTTTCTCCTCCTACTATGATCTCAAGATTATCTCACTCTATTCCTAAACAACCCACTGCCAACATTCCAGATAAAACCTATACATCCAGATATCTACTTGTGGTCCTATCTCCCAGATGATTAGATGATTGTGATCATGATATATCATCTACCCTTTCTCTGATTCCATGAATTCCTAGAAGTCTTAAGTAAACCAGCTTACTTTGTGTGAGGGTAAAATACACCTGTGAGACAAGGCTTATTACTTTTAGCATTTCTGCTTTTAACTTGATTCTTCTGTGAAAATTCTGCAATTAACTTGATTCTTCTGTGAAAATGTTTAAGTCCCCAAAAGACTGCTATAATAGACCAAAACAAGTTTCCTCTACATAATATTTTGGAACTTAGATAATTTAGCTCACCTGTAAATTTTTATCTTGATACTTAAGAAAAGTAATATTAAATTACTTAGGACCTGACCCATCTTTAGCCAATTTTCTCAGCAAATCCCTTCCAAATTAGAAATCTGGAAGCAAGCTTTCATCATTGCTTCCTCTACACAAGGGTGGCACACCATAATTTTTAGCCTACATACACACTTTGGTGCCAATGTAATATGAGTGAAAAATCCCCTACCCCCTTATATGATGATTATATTTTAATGTTAGCAGTATTATTGGATTAATAATAATTGTAATTCTAAGATAGTTAGCATAAGTCATGATTTTAGAAGGCCTTTTGTGATTATTTTAGTATAATTATTAAGGTTGAATTAAATAATTAATATATATTTAATCATTGTTAACATAAACTTTAGTGGCAGCCTCACCCTTCAAATTTGCCCTATCATGCACCATCAGCAATAATTATGATCTTGAACTTGTGACCCAGTATATGTTACTAGGCCTGACCCAAGGTTTGAAGCCTGGTACCATGCAGCACCACCCACTCTTATCATTTGCATCACTAGTTCAGACTCCCCCACTCCTCCCTTGTCATTTGTATCACTAGTACAGGCTCTTCCACTCCCCCTTTGTCTACCAAGTGACTTTCAAGTCATCATCAAGTGACTTATTCTACCAGTGAGAAATACATCCTGCTCTATTTTTAATATGGTCTTGGATTATTTTTAACTTGGTATATAAGTTGTGATATTCTTTGGGGTATATGGGAAGGTCTCACAGTGCTCTGGGTCTTTTGGTCTTGACCAGAAGTCCAGCTTTATTGGTCATCTCCCAGTAAATCTATTTCTTTATGGCTTGGAGACTTTGTTTATCATTTGTGTTACTGTGGTTAGAAATTATGCAACAGTAAGAGAAAGATGTCTACTCCACCATCTCTACCCAGTCAATACACTTGCTTATTCCTACTCTCATCTCTCAGGCCTTCCACAGACCTTGTTACCAGAAGGCTTATGTCCTCATCCTCCATATTCACCCATCCTGAGTATTAGGAGTAGTAGGAACAACTTCTTTACCCATTTCCCCATGCAAGTAAAACTAGTCTTTCCTTAAGAGGTACTGAGTCTTTCCTCAAGATAATATTTGCAATTATTAAAATTATTTCAAGAGACTGATTTGGGAGTAAGAATATTAGTTTATTGATTAGGCCAGCATGACAATCAATAAAGTAGCACAGTCCTCTCAATGACCCAAGATGTCAATGGACCTTGAAGCATATCTATAAATAGAATTTTAGAAGCTTACTATTCAGTCCCTCCCTTGAACACCAAGATATCTCTAATGGATAAATAGCCAATTAGGAGGTGGTCCATAAAACTATATATTCCTCTCTATCCCCATTCATGGAGCTCATGTACCCAGAAAAAGAATCACAGCAAAACCTTTCTGTTAGCCAGAATTTGTGAAAGGAACACATTCCTAAAAACAAGGAAAATGTAAAAAGTAGCAGGCTGGATAGAATCTCTGACCCAGAATCCAGACACAGAAATACAGAGTAATTCTCTCTAATATAAAAATTGATTGGGGTCTTTCTCATCCTGGACCCTGATGTAGGAATTAATACAGTATATGAAAAATAAATTCTCACAGATTGGTTCGGGGAACTAAAGGCTTATATTGTTGATATCATTTCCTTGTTACTTGAGTAGAAGGCAGCCACAAAGAGCTCTATGGCATTCTGATGATTGATGATCAAGAGATACTCAACAGACAAGAGAACTTCATTCAGTTGAATCAACAGGAGGTATCCTTCATGTCTATCCTTGTGGAATATTCTTTTTCTGCTATGGTAAAGTAAATCTTCTTTTGTTAAAGATCAGATGACAAAAAGTGCGTCATTTTGTTCAGATATCAAACTTAAACTACCAGTGCACTGACTTGCATCAGGCTCAGTAAAGAAACACAGTCTACTCTTGAGATATGTCAACTCAGACTCCACCTCTACACTTAACTACTCTCAATTGAAACACAGACATCATGAACTCTGCCTCTCTTTCCATACTGCCATGATATCTAGCACTAACCACACAGGCACTGTGCATTTTTCCTGAGCAATAAAATAGCAAGCTTTTATTAAATGCCTTTGGATTTAATGTGTCCAATCACAGAAGATGCTTTTCTTAGGACTGCCCAGGAGGCAGTCAGTAAATTCTGATTTGTTACTCACTCTAACACACGTGAGTTACAGACCACCCAACTTGTGAGTTAAATGGAGATGTTTTCACCTTTGGTGATTAAATCTAAAGATGGACAGGGTAGATTTAATCTCATTATCACAACGCAGATCCTAAAATCTACCCCAGGATCAAGGTATTCTATTAAGTTTTATATCTTTTAAAAAATCATCCCAAAAGAACTTAAAACTAATGGATTACCTTTCTTACCTTTCAAATGGGGAATTTCTAAACAAATTATTGTATATAATGTAATATTATCATGCCAAAAGAAATTGCAAAAGGAATGGATTCAGAGAAGCTTAGAAAGACTTGTATAACTTGTAAAGTGAAATGAGCAGAACCAAGAGGACAACTTATACATTGACTACTACACTATAAAAGACAACACTCTCAATAAGGAAACTAAACTATCACTCTTTGTGGATGATATGATGGTATACTTAGAGAATCCTAGAAAATCAACTAAAAAGCTAATGGTAATAATAATTTTAGCAGAGTTGTAGGATACAAAATAAACCTATATAAATCATTAGCATTTCTATATATTTCCAATAAAACCAATAGCAAGAGTTAGAAAGAGAAACTCCATTTAAAATCATGCTAGATGATATAAAATATTTGGAAATTTATCTAGCAATACAAATACAGGAATTGTACAAACAATTACAAAACACTTTTCACATAAATAAAGTTAGATCTAAACAATTGGAAAAACATTATATAAAAAGCTTATTGGGGGGGGGGCAGCTGGGTAGCTCAGTGGAGTGAGAGTCAGTCCTAGAGACAAGAGATCCTAGGTTCAAACCCGGCCTCAGCCACTTCCCAGCTGTGTGACCCTGGGCAAGTCACTTGACCCCCACTGCCCACCCTTACCACTCTTCCACCTATGAGACAATACACCAAAGTACAAGGGTTTAAAAAAAAAAGCTTATGGGTAGGCCAGGCTAATTATAATGAAAATGACAATACTACTAAAATTAATTTACTTATTCAGGGTATGCCTATCAAAGTGCCAAAAAACTATTTTATAGAATTAGAAAAACTAATAACAAAATTCATTTGGAAGAATAAAAGGTCAAGAGTATCAAGGGAACTAACACGTAACCCTGCAAAATAAGGAAACTTAACAGAGATGAGATATCCAGAAATAATCTAGAGATTATAGAGACATATAGGTAATCTGGAAAACATCGTGAAAAAGAAACTTAAAATTATAATCCCAGAAATCTTATAGAAATTTTGATCAGAAACATTTGAAGCAAATGAAAAAATATAGACCAAGAAACTCTGCAGAATGTCAATGAAAAGAAACCCAAAAATCAACTCATTAAGAAACAGAGAAATCACATTTTAAAACTATATCAATGAATAAATAGTATAGCAAGAAAAATGAACTTTCTAATTCCAATATAATCCAGTTAGACTAGCATAGCCTTATTTTATAGTTAACCCCTCCCCCCAAAATGAAAGAGAATATAGAATGTAATAACCCAAAGACAATTAAAATCAATTGCTATTCCAAAATCCAGGGTAAGGGGAGAGATAAAAGAAAAAGATTTAAAGAAAAGAATTGCATATTTGGTGAAAGGGAATAATTTGAATCATTCCTTTGAAAGTGCACAGAGGTGAGCAGAGTGCTGAAATGCAAACTGACTAAACAAAGTTAGATATATCCAAATAGTAATGAAAGAGTAAAGATGGAAAAGCTTGTTTTCCTTGTAAATATATATAGATAAGTACATGAATGTTTAGTCTCTGTGCTTGTTTTTTTGGAGTTAAAAACATGTTACATTATCTAAGCAAGAATGTCAAAGTTAAAGAAGCATTAGTGATCTAAAGAATACAAGGAATAAGAAGAATATTGGGAAAATCAATAAAAGTATGAAAAATAACTAATATTTAAAAGAGAAGTCTTTCATTTTCTTATCAGCAAACCAGTATTGTAAGTGATCAGATAATAAATAAGTTTGACTTTTTTGGTTGGGGGAGGAGAAGAGGAATCTTTCAATAAATAAATCAATCAGAAAGCTTTTATTATTCACCTATTATATGTAAGGAAAAAATTCCCTGGTGCTTGGGACAGAAAAGCAAAAGTCAACAAGCAATTCCTGGGCTCAAAGATTTAACCTCCTATCTAGACAGACTTCCTTATACATAAACAATAGGAATATATAAAGTAAATTCACCCCTGCATTGCCCAGAATTCTTGATGGAACAGAGTTAAGAGATTTCCATTTCTCCCCCTTAATTGGGAACAGTGATAGATGGTAAGAATAAAACTTTATAGGAAGAAAAGCAGGAAAGATTGGGAATTGAGTACAATATGTAATCATAGTTTCAAAGGAATGATTTTATGTCTCAAAAGGGATAAAGGAGAGTGGGAGAAAATATAAAATGGGTTTGTTAACCTCTAGAGGAGGGTTCAAATACTCCAAGAACCCTATTACCACCATTAAGTATGTGCATTCTTGGGAGCAGATTCTAAAGGGTGTATTCTTATTTAACATGTAATTCATGGACTTATTGTTGTTTCCACTGATTTTTAATCTTGTTTATGGCATTTCAGTATACTTGCTTTCCTTTGCAATCCTGTGTCTTTTATTTTGTAATTTAAAACCATNTATATATATAAAATTAAAACACCCCCCACATTACCCAGAATTGGCCATGGAACAGAGATAAGAGACTTCCATTTCTCTCCCTTAATTGGGAAGAGTGATAGATGGTAAGAATAAAATGTAATAGGGAGAAAAGCAGGAAATATTCTGTACAATATGGAATAAAAGTTTCAAATGAATTATTTTACATCTCAAAAGAGATAAAGAGGAGTGAAAGAATTTATAAAATGGGTTTTTTAACCTCCAGACTAGGGTTCAAATATTCTAGAATTCTACTGACACCATTAAGTATGCACATTCTTGGGAACAAATTCTGAAGGAAGTATTCTTATTTAATTTGTGTTTCTTGAACTTGTTGTTGCCACTGATTTTTTAATTTTGCTTATAGTATTTCAGTATGTTTGTTTTCCTTTGTAATCCTGTGTATTTTATTTTGTAATTTAAAATCACGATTCTGAGAAGGGGTCCATAAGTGACTTGACCAACAAAAGTGGCACAAATCTCATGCTCCATAGAAACTTGGAGGGGGGGAGTAAGAGAAGAGTTGGATTAAAAATATACTTCTTGGGAGGACATAATACAAGTTAATATTTCTGTAATAATCAAATGAATGGGCAGGGCAGGTGCTACCATTTTATCTGAGCTGGAAAGGGAAAGGTTAGTACTTTGAGGAAAGCCAGGGATTCTGTGAGGCAGAAAGATTTCCCATAAAACTAATGTTTTTAAATGAAAATAAAAAGGAAAAGAGAAAAAGGAGAAAAACTAGTTAATATATCAGAGAAGTATGAAATATATGCAATGTACCAAAACAATGGAGCTTGTCTCTTCAGATCAATGGGATAAGGATGTCTTCTCATATCTTTTCTTAAGGACCAAGCTTTTTCCTTGTAATTTTACCACATTCATTTGAAGTGGGTTTTTGGTGGTTCTTCCCTGTTGGAAGCCAATAAGAGAATAGATAAAAATCTGAGACTCCTCTTTTGACCCCTTTTGTGATCCTTGTGATTTCTTGTTGAAAAGTATTGTGGCCTTATTGAAAAGTGTTAAGTTCCTAGCAAACCTACGTTTAAGAAGTTAACAATTTTCCCCTTTGGCCAGGAATGCAGCTGCCTGGAACAGCCAAGGCCAAAACCTTAGCAGGGGCATTTCAACCCTGAGAAAATATCACCCAACTTGGCTTTCTGATAAGAACTCAGTCAAAATTCAGCCTTGGCATTGTTCTGTTGTGAAGTCAAATGAGATTTTTCGTGTTCTGATATAATATAATTTGTAACTTCTGTGCATCTGCGAAGTTTCAGGGGGGGAGGGGTTCTTTTGGGTGAAATGAGTCTTGAAATATATATAATAAACTCCATGCTCCTGGAGACAGAGCTGGAAGCATGAGCTAAAAGATCTTTGTGTCCTTATTTCTTATCAACTAAACCACCATTATCATCATTATCAAATTATCTGGATATGATAAAAAGATCTCAAGACTTCCCATTTATTTTACTCTCTGTGTGTGTGTGTGTGTGTGTGTGTGTGTGTGTAAATTTGTTCTGCTTACTTCATTTTGTATCCAGCTGTGTAAGTACTTATATGCTTCTTTAATTCTACCATATTCATCATTTTTTGCTATAAATATTTTGGTATAGTTGAATTTTTCCTTTTATCAGTGACCTCCTTGTTGAATAAGTTTAACCTTTGTATTCTCTAGGATATCTCAGTTGAAGAGTATAGATATTTTTATCACATCTTCACTCTAGTCTGGTTTGTTACTTCATCTTACTCATATTTCCCTTCTATTGGTTGGTTGATGGGAACAGGAAAATTCCCTTCTACCCCAATCACCAAGGGTCTCACTTTGCAAAACTTAGTGTCTGGGACCAACACAGTAAGGGACAACTTAGCTGCCCCTGTATCTATCAGGAAAGTGGTCTCTACCTGCTCTTCCATTTTCAGTGTTACTAAGGACTCCAGGTGGGAGTCATCAAAGAACTGACTCTGACTCCTTTGGTCCCCAATCTTTGTGAGAGAAAGATACCTCTGCTCTCTCTGTTGTTAGAGACAATTTTTTCCCAAGTAACCTACTCCACAGCAATAGCACAGAGGAGGGACATAAGTGGCCACTGGAGGCCTTCCAAATTGATTGCTCCATCCTTTCTTTCTTACATGATTCTTTGATATTTGTTGTCTAAATGCCTCTATTAACCTATTTACAAATTTAATAGGAGTCTCTTCCTCTCTCTGCTTGGTATGGTAGGTGAACTCTTTGCTGTCTCATAGAGGAAATTACTGTCCACCTCTTGATCCCCTTTGGACTATGGGATTTTTATTATCCCAGACCTTCATAGTAGCTAGTCTGATCCAGCTTTGTTCTTTTCTTGTTTCTAGAGGACTTTCCATCTCTCTCTTAAAATTCCTCACTTCAGAGGTACTGAGGGGAACATTATCATAACCAATCCCTGACCTAGTAGAATTTCCCTCAGTGGGCACTGCTTCACTGCTCCAACTAAGAGCAAATTTCTCTGATCCTCTACTAATTGTCCAGACTCCCCACCAAGGGGTCAGTGGGAAAACTGCTGCTACTTCTAACTAAAGTACTGAAGGAGTTGATGGAGGGTGAGGAACAGTAGGAAGAAGTGAGCCTATAAGAGGAGGTGGTGGTACTGGTACAGAGGAAACAGGAGCAAGAAGAAGTAACACTTGGGGAACAAGAGGAAGAGGAACCAGAGGGGGGGAAAGGAGTACCAGGTCCTCTTTCCTTCGCACCCCAAATCTGAATCCATTTTTGCCTCTACACTCTTTCTCTTACTGGGACAATCTCTCTGTAGATGTCCCATTTTTCCACAGTTGTAACAAAGCAGGGGAGCTCACACTCCCCCTAGGGACTTCTCTGTCTTTTCTCCTACCTCCTTCTTATAAAATGTCATCCCCCTTCTGACTTGTCCTTCTCTTCTTATTTCTTCTCTCACTATCTACCTCAATCTAGCCTGCAAAGCCTTCTGTATTTCCTTAATAACCCATGCAAGAACTTTGGCTTTGTTCTTCTCTTCCTCATCCTCTCTCCTGATGTAGATCATCTGAACCCATTGTAACAACTCATCAAGGGATTTCATCACCTATTTATCTATCTTTTGGAGCTTCTTACAGATGTCTGGCCATGCATTAGTTATAAAATAGGTCTTTAAAAGGCCTTGTCCAAAAGGCTCAGTCAGATCCACACTGGCATACTTGTTAAATGATTCCCTTAATCTATTTACAAATTCTGTGGGAGTCTTATCCTTTCTCTGCTTAGATTTGTAGATTTTATTTAGATTCTGTCTCTTGGGTATTGCTGTTCTAATTCCCTGAATGATCATTTTCCTGATATCATTTTCCTGATATCATGATTTCCCAGATCTTTTTATTTCAATCCAGATCTTTTATGGAGTATTTTTGCTCACCACTCAGCACCCTCTCAAGCTTGAGGTGTTGAGCATTCCAGGCTCACTTGGCTGCCCTTCTAATTTGTCCTTGCTCCTCTGCTGTGAATAGCTGCTGTAGAATTGCCATTAACTCTGGCCAAGAGTTAAGATTTGGTCCTAAAAACTGATTAACCTGTTCTGCCACTCTTGTAGGACCTTCCAACAAATTTCCCTTTTAAAGCTCCACACTTCAGAGGCACTGAGGGATGCACTGACATACCCTATACCATGCCCCAACACAATTTCTGAGTGAATACTGTTTGGCTAGTCCTCTCAAAGGGAGGTTTGTCTGATCTTCAAGTAATCTCTCCATAGATCTAAAAAGACCTATGAGGGCAATTGCTACTGTCTCAGTCTGAGGTAGTGAAGGAGCTGATGGAATCAGAGGAGCTTTATTCCTCTCTACCCTTCTCCTCAGCATGAATGCCTCTACATCTGAAAATGGCATAGGCCTTTTCTCCATCAGTGCTAATCTTTCTCCTACTGATGGTCAAATATAAACTCTCACAAACTGAATTTTCTTCTGACACAAATTTTGGCCAGTGTGTCCAGGCCTGGTTGTCTACTTCTAATCTTTACCATTGAAAACAACAGTATTTAATAAAAAAAAAACTTTCTATCATATACTAAAAAAATGGGAAGATTGTAATGAGTGGGTCAAAGGGCCTTATGCTAGTAATAAAACTAGAAAAAGGAAGGTGCTAGCTGTAAAAGAATGGTATGGGCTGTACCTGGGCTGAGCTTGAAATTGATTATAAATGTAACAAGGATCCAACCCAGGTAACAGAGTGTCAAGTGAAACTCTCACTGCTAGACACCAGGCTCCTTTAAGATGTCAGATTTCCAGCCCCTTTCCTGCTGAGGAAGTAGCCTCATATTGGTGTGTGGTAGGTTGACAGGAAGTGAATGTTGGACTTCCTCCCCTATAGCAATGGAGTTTATTCCTGCTGAAACTGATCAGAACCTTTCCTCCAGGCTGTCCCTGCTTGGCCTTAGATAGTAGGCAATAACCACAAAGTTCTCAGATTAAGGCTAAGGGGTTTATTGATAACAGGAGTATAGGGGTTAAGGCAGTGGAAAGAGGGGTAGGAAGTACTGAGAACTAAGGGTGAAAGATTTATCTGACTCAAGATACTAATAAGTCTTGTCTCAATGCTCTTCTGCTGACCCAGGGTAGACAGCCCTGGGTCAGAGTGATGTGGTCTCTGGATAATAAATAAAGTTGATCTTTGACTAAAGGTTTTCCAGTAGTGCTGATAGTATTGATAAGATGTTCTGCAGAATTGGTTTAACCCTATTCCAAGCCTAACAAGTACCCACGTTCCCGCTCCCACCACCCAAGGCTCCAGGGGGTATGGGGTAAGCAGGAGGCGAGAGAAGAAATCAGGAAAGAACAGAACCCAGCCCTGGGTCTCCAGGGCTTTATATACCCTTGGCCCAAAAGGCAGTTGGTGCTTGCCCTGTGGCTCATGCTACGGTCAACATTCCAACCAGGGCAACTGATAGTTGCCCCAAGCCAACATGGCAATGTTAATCATCCTATATTACAAGATTTATTCCAAGTTTGCAATTTTAATCCCAAAGGGCTATCTTGAAGGATTAAGGCTGATTCTCTCCTGCTCTGATCAGTCTTATCTATTAGTGCCTGATGTCTTTCCTTCTCTATTGCATATTGTTTCTGTCCCATGGTCTTTTTAATCTAGGATTTTAAACTCTAATCTTCAATTATCAGCAAAAACTAGCTATCCAGTCCCCAAATACGTAGGGTGTCTCTGGTCCAGCATTAGTGGCTCAAGCCAGACTTCCCAGCCCAGATATTTTGCCAGCTAATTTTTTTCCTCTGATTTACTCACTCTCTTGCCTAAGATTCTCCTGTGAATGAGCCCCTAGTTTGCTACTCTCAGATTCACCAGTCCTGGTTTCAGAAACCTGTGTCTTGCCTGAGGTATTTTGCAAACTTTCACACTAGTTACTGTTGAAATGATTATCTGGGACAAGATGGATGCCACTTTGAATGACAGGATCAGCAGTTGAGAACCTCAGAATGTCCCCAGGTGCCATGAGCCAAGGGCAAAAAGCAGTTGGTTATATGCTTGGCAGGTAGAGCAGGCTGCACACACTTTATAAGCTATAGTAGTTATGCCAGGAGCTAGCTATCCATACCCTTTTAACAGAGTCCATGATGCCCTGGGTACCAAAATGACCATTTTTATGAATATATTGGCAAATTTGGTGATAAAAGCTTCTAGGGAGCAGGAGTTTTCCTTCAGAGGACACCCATACTCCATTCATCTGTTTAGCTTTAAAGTTCCGCTTCCTTTTTTCTATTTCCTTCTCATTGTAGGAAAGTGATAAATTTAGGTCATCAGTGGTTGTTAATGTTAAAATTAATTCAGGCCCTTCTATGACTGCTAGTCTTTTGGCAGTATCTGCCCAGTTGTTTCCCCTAGAGACAGGGTCAGTGACACCTATATGGGAAGAGCAATGAACTACAATGAGGGCTTTGGGTATCTGGAGAGCAGAAAGAATTTCATTAATAATTTTTGCATTAGCTATAGATTTTCCAGCTGAGTTTAAAAATCCTCTCTGAAGCCATAACATACCCACTGAATGACAAATTCCAAATGCATATCTAGAATCTGTATAAATTGTTGTCTTTTTGTCTTTGGCAATTATACAGGCATGCTTTAGGGCTAAGAGTTCTGCACCTCATTGAGCACTTAGATTTAAGGGCATTGAAGCTGACTGCACAGTGGCAAATTCTGTGTCTCCTGCAGCTACAGTGTAGCATAAGCCATCCCTCATAAAAGAAGAACTATCAATAAATAACACTAGATCTGGATTGTCTAAAGGCATGTCCAGGAGATTATCTTGAGGCTTTTCAGCCATGGACACTAGTGTTTCACAATTATGTAATGGTTATCCTGAGACTGGTAAATCAGGAAGCAAGGTGACAGGATTAAGAGTTGTACAATATTTTAAAGTAATATTTTCATTATTTAGTTAGGTCATTTCATACCTTGTAATTCTCTGATCAGAAGATCCCTGTGTTCTATGCCTTAGCAACAACGCTTCTACTTCATGTGGGCACATAATTGTTAATGGGCAACCCAAAACTAGATCCACAGTTTTTGTTACTAATAACTAATAAAGCAGTGGCAGCTACTCCTCTAAGACATGGTGGTGCTCCTGAAACTACGGGGTCCAGCTGAGCCGAATAATAAGCAATTGGATGCTGAGAAGGTCCCAAAATTTGAGTTAAAACACCTCAAGCTACTCCTTTCCACTCATATACATACAAAGTAAATGGCTTGTTGTAATCTGGGATGCCTAAAGCAGGGGCAGACATGATAGCCTGTCTTAGATTTGACAGAGCTGACAGATGTTCTCGCTCTAACTTAAGCAATTCAGGGACTGAATCACTTGTTAGTGCTGTAAGGTGCTTAGTAATTTCCCCTTAGCAAGGCATCCATTGTCTAACAAACCCTGTTGCTCCTCAAATTGCTTTTAACTGCCTTTTAGTGGTAGGAACGCTCAATTTTTTAATATTTTCAATACACTTAGGAGAAATAGAACGGGGACCAGCTGTTAAAATGAACCCTAAATATTCTAGTTTGGAGAGATACCACTGAACCTTTCCTTTTGAGATCTTGTGGCCTCTTTTATGTAATTCTAAAAGGAGATGTTTACTATCTTCTTGACATGTTGTGGTATCTGGTGAGGCCAAGAGTAAATCATCCACATATTTAATTAACTTGCTGTTTTTAAATGTTATATTATCTGTGTCTTGGCTCAAAATCTGTGCAAAAAGGCTGGGACTTTCAGCGTACCCTTGGGACAAATGACTCCAGGTCCATACGAATTTTTCCAGGTAAAGGCAAATATATGTCTGGAATCCTCATGAATACGAATCAAGAAAAAAAGCTGAACACAGATCAACTACCGTAAAGTAAGTGGGCTGTACTGGGAATAGAGGAAATAATTGTGTTTGGGTTTGAAACCACAGGATCTTTTTATGATGTGATTGTTTACAGCACTTAAATCTTGAACAAATCGATATTGGGCTTTTCCATCTTGCCCTATTTCTGGCTTTTTAACAAGTAAAATAGGTGTTTTGCATTCAGATTTGCATGGAATTCTTATTCCTTGCTCAATTAATGAATTTATTACTGGGGTGATTCCCTCAATAGCTACTTGTGATAGGGGGTACTGAGGAATGGAGGGAGCTGGCCCACCTCTCATTTTAATCTGAACAGGAACAGCTGATTTAAGTAAGCCTACATCTGAGAAGATGTGGCCCAGAGAAACTTAGGGATATCATCTGGGATTTCAAAGATGGGAGGCTCTTTCGCCTCCTGGCTCTCTGAGAGAAGTACAGGAAGCAAATGTAAAGATTCCTCAGGTAATTCTAATGACATAGAGCCATTTGGAGCTCAAACTATTATGACATTAAGTTTACATAATAGATCCCTTCCCAGAAAATTTGTGGGGGATCCAGGCATTAAAAGAAAGGAATGTTCTACAATTAGGGGTCCCACACTTACCATGTGAGGAGAAAGTTTTGGGATCTTTGGAGGTGCTCCTAATACACCTACTACATATTGGGAGCCAATAGAGTTACAGTTTTTATCTGGTTTACTCACCAGGACTGATCTTGAAGCTCCAGTGTCTAATAAAGAATTATAATATAAATTTCCCACTTTTAGGGTTACATGAGGTTCCTTACTATACTGGGGGGGAATGTATGGGGATAATTGGCATCAAAACATCAGGGTCTGGAAAATCAAAGGTTTCCCTTATTTGATTTCAAGGCCCTTGCTGCCCCATCGCACCTTCATAAAGATGCTTGGGCATTTCCTTGGGCTCCTCTCTGAGGGGCAATAGCCCCTTGGGTAGTTCAGGGGTGAGCTTCACCTACAATATATTGTTGCGGGGTCATTTGGTATGAGTTATCATCTTCCCAATTTTCATTCCTAGCATTTCTATCACTCCTAGAGTTGAGATTCCTGGAATCATTGTTATGATTATTATTCCTATCATTATTTTCATAGTTACCTTTCAACTGGGTGATATTTTTGGTTACTTTTTTTTTAAAACCCTTACCTTCCATCTTGGAGTCAATACTGTGTATTGGCTCCAAGGCAGAAGAATGGTAAGGGCTAGGCAATGGGGGTTAAGTGACTTGCCCAGGGTCACACAGTTAGGGAGTGTCTGAGGCCAGATTTGAACCTAGGACCTCCCATCTCTAGGCCTGGTTCTCAATCCACTGAGTCACCCAGCTGCCTCTTTTTTTTTGGTTATTCTTAACCAATTCCTACAGTTCATCATTATTTGGCCCTTCTTCCCACAAAAGTGGCAGGTAAGGGATTGATAGATTCTTGGAGAGGGGCTATAGTCTCTCCCTTATTTTTCAGTTTTTCTCTTAGCATTTTATTTTCTATTTTTAAAGCTTCTACTGAGTTACTGTCTTCCTCATGTCTTTGTACATGGCCCTTAAAAACATAAGATGCTACCTTCCTTAATTCCTCAAGACCCAAAGAATCCCATTTTGGGCAGTCAGCTTTAAAGTAGTCTTTGACCACTTTACAACAATTCTCAATGAATTGTCTACATATTTGTCTAATATCCCATTCTCTGGTCAAATCAAAGTCCATATATACATACATTTACATATATATATCCCACCTCAATTAGCCTGTCCATAAACTGGGAGGGAGTTTCATTGGTATATTGTTTGGTCTCCCTGAATTTTGACCAGTTTTTAGGTGTATCAGAGCAAGCTTTCTTGGCTGACAATAATGCTTCTCTGCCATGGCATAATTTTGGGTAATCTAGGTCAGAATTATAATTACATTTCTGATTCTGGAGGGGCCATTTAATTGCTCTCCTACCTTGCTTCTGATTGGCCAGAGAGATGATTCTATTTTTTTCACTGTTTGTTAGAAGCTGTTCTAATAGATTGTCAACATCCTTCCAATTGGGGTCATAAATTTGGAATATATTCTCCAATTTTTTCATAATTAAGATTGGTTCTGTCTCAAAAGTAGGCATATTTTCTTTGAATCTACCTAAATCTTGGGGGTTGAAGGGTATATGGTGTCTTATAGGCACCAACTCCCCACTTTTATTTTTTATTAAAACCCTTTTACCTTCTGTCTTAGAGTCAATACTGTGTTTTGGCTCCTAGGTGGAAGAATGGTAAGGGTAGGCAATGGGGATCAAGTGACTTGCCCAAGGTCACACAGCTGGGAAGTGTCTGAGGCCAAATTTGAACCTAGGACCTCCCGTCTCTAGGCCTGGCTCTCAATCCACTGAGCTACCCAGCTGCACACACACACACACACACACACACACACACACACACACACACACACACTTTTATTGAAGGTAGATACTTCCCTTAAGGAGAAATAGGCTTTGAGCTGCATCATTTTGTGTTCCTTCCTCTAGGCTTTCTGCCTGGTGATTAGTGGGGTAGGGAAGGGAAGGGAAGGGGGAGGAGTAGGTAAGCTGAGGGGAAGGGGTTGGGGGCAGGGAGGGTTAGAAGGATGCAGGATTAGAAGTGAAATGGGCAGGGGGGAGGGACTGGGGCAAAGGAGGAAGGGTTGGGTGCTGGAGCAAGGGAGGAGGAGATAGGGGCTGGAGCAAGGGAGGAGGAATAGGAGGCATCAGGGACTGGGGAGGGGTTGAATTGGGGAGGGTCTGGAGCTAGAACAACTATGTAAGGGTAGGGTGTGGGATGGATTGAGTAGGGGGTGTGGAAGTAGCAGAGTTTTATAGGGCAGGGTGGGATAAAGACTCTGATAATGAAGAGGTATGGAGAGAGGAGTTTCCCTTAAGCTGGAGTTCTTTTAAGCACTTTTCAAGGCTTTTTTTAGAAATCATTATCTGCTCCATATTCTCCTCCATATTATCCAGTCTTGAGTTACACTCAATCTGAGCTTGTGGTTCCATGGGTTGTTGTATAGTAGGAGGGGCATTTATTTGGGTTGGACAGGAAGTGTGTTGTGCTTGGAGAGGCTAAGATGAATCTTTTACTTGCCTCTCTAGGGTCTTTCTCAAGTCTCTCTGAGAGAGGTAAAAATAAACCATTCCACCTCCAAGTATTATAAGCACACCCAAATACAGTGCCAGAAATACCCCCTTGTAATACATTCTGTGGGATTACTAACCAGCAAAAAAAAAAATCGTTTGTCCAAGTTTGGTTATGTAGTCAACAGCCCAGAGGACCCAGTTACTTACTAAGGTGTTCAATGGCTCTAAACATATTTTTGATTAGTTAATTATTAAGTTGCTTGTAATTTGGTTTTTGTCAGTAGATGGCACTACTGGCTAGGTTTTTCCTTGTCTAGGAATTGGGGTGTGGTTCTTCTGTCTTGCAAACCTTAAGCCTATTAATTTCTTGTTGGCAGAACAGCTGGGTAGCTCAGTGGATTGAGATGAGATAGAGATGGGAGGTCCGAGGTTCAAATCTGGCCTCCAACACTCCCTAACTGTGTGACCCTAGGCAAGTCACTTAACCCCCATTGCCTAGCCCTTACCACTCTTCTGCCTAGAAGCCAATACACAGTATTGACTCCAAGATGGAAGGTAAGGGTTAAAAAAAAAGAAAACAAAGCCTTTAGTCCAAGTCTTGAGTTCTAGAGGTTAAGTTTAGGAGAGTTACACAAAGCCTTTAGCCAGAGGCTGTTTCTTTCAGACACTAAGTTTGGGAGGGGCAACAAGGTAAAGCTGAAACTTTTTGCAGCTTAAAAGTTTAATTGTAAAAGTCTGAGGGAGCTTTTTTCTCCTTCCCCCTCAGGCTAAAACCCACTCTTTGGGCAAAAAACACAGCTTAATTCTAGCTGGCCCCACCAGGCTTTTGCTTCTCACTTAGATTTTAAAAAACTAGACATATGTGGGCCTTGGAAAAGAAAGTAGACTCCTAGGAGTAAAACAAGGCTAAGACTTAATTTCAGCTTAAAAAATCACTCTCCTTAAAAGACCCTACTAATAAGCTAAGTCCAGTACTTTCTTCAGTTTTTGAAGATTCTTTTTCTTTGGGATGGAATTTCTGCCTTGAGCATGGAGCAGAGGTGCCTCCAAGCTTTTTCCAGGTGTGGCCCTTGGCTAGTTAAAAGACAAAGCAGTCTGCTTGTCCTAGGTAAGGTAACTGAAAGATAGAATTCCTTCCTAGGTGAAACTGAAGGTCCCCCTAATTTGGTTATTTGTTGGGGGGGGGGGGGACAGCCTCTCCAGCTGAGGTCTCAGGGCCCTGCCACTAAGATTAAAAATGGCTGCTTTCTAATGTATTTGAAGGCTAAAAAAAAAAAAGAAAATGTTTGATCTCACCTGTCTTTCAGCTTTATGTGAATTGTAGATCCAAAACAAGCTGTTAAAAGGCTGACATGGGGATAGTAATAAAAGTAAAGGAAAAATCAAGAAAATTTAGGAAGATTGAGGACACTAGCCACAACCTTCCAGTCAGCCAAAATGTAAAAGGGGAAAATGGGAAGATTTTTGGAACTCAATTCCAAAATAAGAGACCCAAGTCAGGATGACTTTTATGATGGTTTATTTACAATTAGGAAGGTTGAAGGTAGGGAAAATGAGAGAGAGAAACTCTGGCCTGGACCAGAGGCCTGAACCAGGGAGGCTTCAGAGGCACCAGTAGAGGGGCATAGAAATTAATTAAACAAGGCTTCTAGCCACGAGGCCTTCTCTAAGAAGAGAGGCCTCCTTGGGGCTAGAGCCTCCAGAAATGCCAAGGGAAGAGAAAGAGAGTTAGCCTAACTTACCCACATGACAATTCAAGGGGAAGCAGTCTGAGGTCTCACCCAAGCTCCTTGAACACCAAGTTCTAAGTGCCAAAAGCCCCTCACAGGAAGTTACCATTGTTGTAGCCAAAAAGCTGAGACTCATAACTAATAGCTTGACAGCATCATACCCTGTTAAGCAGGGGGATTTTGATAGCGTCATGCTCTGCTCAGCAAGGCAGTTATCTGGAATTTATAGTTCCTGGGACACCACTCCTCCCTAGACAGAGCAGCCTTGAACATTAAGAATTACATCCTATGGCACCTGGAAACCTCTATACTCCCATTGTCTAGCTATTATCAGACCCTAGCTATATCCCAGCCCTTGAAACGTATAAAATCCCCTCTGTAGACATAGCACTTGGGGAATTCTCTTACAGAACTCCCCCCAGTGCACTGGCAATAAAGCTTTCTCCTGCTTTGATTGCATTGTCTCGTGTGTTCCTCTGGTGGCCACCCATTTGAACCCTAACACCATCGTATTTAAAAGATAGCAGTTTTTGTCACTTCCTGCGTCCACCTCCAGTTTCACGTGGACAAATGGTAGCCTCAACCCTGTTTTGGACTGCCCAAGGGGCAGTCACTTGTTTTTGATTTGTCACTTACTATTTGTCACTTACTATCACATGTGGGTCACAGGCCTCCCCCTCCCCACTTAATTCTAAGTTGGGTAGGATGATATTATTCCTGGTGGCTAAAGTCTAAAGAATGAATGAGGGTGAGCTAATTCCATTTACACACTATCCATATCCAGAGAAAGAACTGTGAGAGTAGAAACTCAAAGGAAAAACATGATTGATCTCATTGTATGATGGGGATATGATTGGAGTTTTGGCTTTAAAAGATCAATCTATTGCAAATATGAATAATACAGAAATAGGTTTTGAACAATGATATGTATAACCCAATGGAATTTGTGAAGATGGGATTAATCTTTTAATTAATAAGACATTGCCTATTTTTAGATTAAATCACCAAAAGTATAAACACCCCCACTTAATTCTCAAGTGGGGGAGGTCTGTGACCCATATGTGCAAGAGTGGGTGACAAATCAGAATTGACTGACTGCCCCGGGGCAGTCTTAAGCAAAGCCTTTGTTGTAATCCATACTCATGAAGTGGGAAGAAGGCACAGGAAATGAGGAAAGGAATGGTCTTTATATACTACAAGAACTTCCTAGAAAGCTTTTCTTCACCTTGAACTGGACCTGGAGAAGCTCTGGCTGAAGACCTTGGACTGCTTTATATTTTTCCTTAGATCTAGCACGTGGTGAGTGAAAAAAGGCTGACTCCCTTCCTTAGTTTCCCTGGAGGTACTAGCCTCCGGAGGGGCCCCTTGATTGGGAGGAAGTCTCTTGGCTAAAACCTTTGTTAATTAATGTTTAGACTGCATGGCTGGGGCCTCTGGAGCCCTGCTGGAGTAAATCAAGGGCTTGAACACAATCAAGTTTGTTAAGCTAGATCTCTTACTCTGCCCTCTTCTCATTTCTCTACTTTCACTCTCTCCCTATATTTTATAAATAAATTGCTAAACAATCATTTGGAATTGATAGATATTCATTTCTTGGTAACCAACCCTTTGAATATTCAGTCCAACCATAATTTTTCCCCCTTTACAAATTACTTGTCAGTTCTGGGAGGTAGGGGAGAGAAGAGGGGTGGGAAAGATCATGAATTATGTAAGTATGGGAAAATATTCTTAATTAATTAATTTAAAAATAAAAAAGAAAATTGTCATAAGAAGAACATAGTCGTAATAAGGAAGAAATGTTCCCTTAGCTTGATATGTTGTTATGCCCGGAGAAGTATCCCAATAAATGAGTCTTGAACCAACAATGCAATATGCAAAGGGACTTTATTGTCTAGCTCGAGCTAGGGTCTCCCACCTAAAGTTGGTGAGTGACCCTGAGTTGCGCCTGGGCTCGAGTTTTTATGGAGTAGTAGTCAGAATGGAACAGGGTAGAGGAATGTCCTTAGGTTAGGACATCTTGTAGATAAGGGGGATGTCCTAAGGTAGATAAGGTGAATTCCTGAGGGGAAGAGATCAGGGGGAGAAGGGGAAGGTCTTTAGGGTAGATAAGGTCAGTCCCTGGAGACTGGAGGTCTGCAAGGTAGATAAGGTCAGTCCCTGGACACTGGGGGTCTGCAAGGTTGGGATTCCAGTGGATAATTCTATTTCACCATAATGTCATATAAGGGTCGGGCCCATAATGCCATACAGGGGTCGGGATTTTTAATTCTGACTCTTTCTAGATTCCACAATGTCAATTCCAGGTGGAAGTTAACAATAAAGCATAGATATGTTAAAAAAAAAAAAAAAAACAGGTGGAAAACTTTCCATTCAAAGGAAATGTCATACCAGGGAAACCAAAACAAAGAAGTCCTTACTTCTGCTTAAGCAGAGTCACGTCACCAGTTTTTTTCCCTTGAAACAGCACTCAGCTGTAGTTCAAAGATATCACTCCAACAGGCTTCTAGCATCCTAGATCATTTGGTACCATGGAATTTCTTGCAATTACAGTCCCATAAGATTTAACCTCAAATGACAAATGTCCTAATCATATTTAGGGTTAAATATAAACCCTCCTCCTATTACAACTGTATGAATTTTTTTAATTGCCAGGCTCCAGTATCCTTTTTCTAATCTAAACTCATACTGGTATAAATTTATAACATCAGATTAAGAAAACAATTACATTCTGGAATTCTATACAGATAGTGAATAAATGATGATTTACCCATAGGGCTTGAAAAGCACTCTGGACAATTGCTGTAGCTCTTCAAATTAACCGATTTATTATCAGCCCTTGTGTGAAGTGGAAATTTAAGGGGACATTGAAAATATCAAAGTACACCCTCTTTAAGCGCTATTTTTTTTACAATGGGAAAAACCATCTTTAAAATGGAATGTATTTTTTGAGAGAAAAATATGGGGCACTGCTTCAAGTCTTTGACCTAAGACAAATGCCCGCAAATATTTACAGAGAGAGAGATGTGACTAAGCCTGCCTTGTACTCACCAGAAACAGACTAGAGACAGACTGACTCTGATACAATGTTCCTGATACAAAATGTTCTAGAGTTTACTGAGACACTCCCAATTTATAGGAAAATATAATAGACTTATTTTTACACATTCAAGCAAATTAACATTTTCAAGAAGTTGGAGAATAGCTTGACAATGGGTACATTCGAGCAAATTAACATCTTAAAGAAATGATCAAGAGTTGGAGACAAAGGTTTTAATCCAGAAATAAAGGACAAGAATATTATACAAAGAGAGAAGGAGTTCAGGACTGTATCATCTGGGAGGGGCTGATGTAAGGATCAATTCAACCATTGGACTTGACTTCCTGGAAGAAGCCTCTGATATAATAGGAGAGAATTCTAAGACCAAAAGGGTACTTAAGATTTGATCAGATCAGTCTGGGATATCTGCCCCAGGCAAGTTCTCAGATAAACTCACTTAAAGCTGGAATGAATGGGGGGGGGGGGGGAGACCAGCTTTATTTACTTAGATATTAATAACTATTACCTTGAGAATAACACACTCCACACAGCCCTCATAATAAAATAAGACATAAGCTTTCCCACTCTAGTTAGATGTAAGGCTATCTTTTTCATTCCTGAGTCCCATAGTTCTCAGTTGAAGTGTTTTGCTAACATTGTAAAGGGACTTTTTGCCCAAGGTAGGATACCAAGAGAGTCTTTTAGGGGAGGAGACCGCACACAAAGAAGGACATCAGGGTAAAGCTCTATAGCTAGCCCAAAGATATGTGGTGAAGGGGGATGGCAATGGAAGCAAGGATCACAGAATATTCATATCACATCAACAAGTTCTGCTTCTTTTTTTGAATAAGGTAGAGTTTGAGAGCAAAATAAGTGGGCTCATTGTGTGAGGGGGTGTGGGGGTGTTGGAGTTCTTTTGAATATATTTAGCATTAACTTCTTTTAGCTTTACAGCAAAATGGTTGATAAGCTTCCTTTCACCTGGACTATGGAAGCATTCTCTTGCAGATGTCCTTTTCACCAGACCCAATCTGAGGGTTCTAGCTATAAGGTGGACTGCTCTGGAGGCTGAATCCTTGGCAATGACTGAGAAGCAAAGTAACTGAGTCCACCCAGTTTTGAAAGACTATTCTGCAGTTGGAAAAAAAAAATAATTCCAAAATTAAGCAAGCTTAACCTTAATAATTCCATTAACACATTCTACCAAACTTTGGGTTCAGGGGTAGTATGAGCAGGAGCTCTCTCACTTTGGAATTCCCCTGGTGGAAAATTCCTTTCTAGCAACAGTCCCTGTAGTACAAAGGTCACAAACTTTTTGGCTGTGAGAGCCATAAATGCCTGTGGAAGGAGGAGGATGGAGACGGAAGGCGCTGGAATATGGGGCAGGGGCTGAAGGGCCCACTTGGGCACATCCTGGGGCTCTGCCCAGACTGGCCAGTTGGGAGGTGGAACCAGATATGGCTCAAGAGCCATATGTTGCCAACCCCTGCTGTAGTGGCTTGCTAGCAAGGAAAAGTCTCTACCCATCAGGAACATATAACCAGACAAAGATAGGAGTTGATAAAAGTAATCTGCCAGATTTAAAGAGAAAGAGATAAAGGAATGACAGCATATACCCGTGTTCAAAGATGGCAATATTTATGGGCCAAAACTTTGTAATTGTCAGATCCCAGTGACCTGACACACCCAAACTGATGCAATAAATTAGAAATTCTCTCAGACGTCCGAAGAAGAGTTACAAAAGACTTCACTATAAATTTCTCTTTCTCAAAATACAGCTTAAAATCCAACCCAAAACAAAATAAAAAGCTTTAATTAGAGCTTAGTAATCTTTTAAAGGAAAAAAAAATTTCTAAACACGTAATGGTTGCACTCTAAAAAATTACAAGTTCCAAAGAATTAAACCACAAGGTGTGGTCTTCTTTTCTTTCTTCAGGCAGAATCCTTAAAGATTCCCACAAAACACTAAGAATTAATACAATGATTAAGGAAAACCTTAAGGCAGTTGTAATAATAAACAGAGATGGGCAATCTTTTGAGCTTGGTGTGTCAAAATTCACCAAAAAAACCAAGCATAACTTGGGTGGTGTGTCACTTTTAGGAAAAAACCATAATTTCACAATATTTATAGTTTAAATAACAAAAATGTATAATTATAATATATAACTGTATTTAATAAACCAAAATAGATAAATTAATATAGGTAGAATTGTCATCTATAGTGCACAGAATGTCTGTGCTACACTATAGCAAATGTTTCATCCTCAGCATGTGGCCCCATACTTCTCTGTATGTGGCTGCATGAGGCCATGTGCCTTCAAAAATGGCTACTCATGTCTTAGGTTTGCCATCACCAGCTTAAGGTCACATCTAAAATAGGATGGAGTATTTAAAATGACAAAGGTAACTTTTATATTACTGAGGAAGGTAGGCTCAATTATTAAACTCCCATCTAACTACATTTGCAATAGGTTAATAAGTTAGGACTTCACATTCCTAGGGTAGTGTGACAATTGGAACTTCTTTGTGACCCTCAATTCTGCTATGGAAATTTTAATAATAATTGAGGAACATTTTGGTATTTAAGCGATTGGCTAGGCAGTTAAAAATTATCAGTCAATGAACTTCCCCATTAATCTAGAGACCTCAAATACAGAGTAAAGCAAATTGTTATGCCTCCAAAATTAATTAAAGATGTCCAAATGAGCAATTAATTATTTTTTAATTAACCAGGATACAATTCAGGATATAAAATTAAGTAGTCTGACTTTGATGAGCCTAAAAATCAAAACTCCAGCTCCAAATATTTTCTGCTCCCTTACCTTCCCCCTATGACAAACCTAAAAATGTTTTCCAGCATGAAGCTGTCTTAACACCTACCTGATGAATATTTACCTCCTTAAGGAATGTTTACTGCCCTAATGAAATGTTTACCTCCTTAACAAATGTTTACCCCCCCCTTGATGAATGTTTGACCAGATGACCCTAACTGCCCCCTTGCCAGATGCTTCCTGACCACCTGTCCCTGACATCACCTTGATAATTACGTATGTACCAACCCCCTTCCCCAAACATTTCTATATAAACCCCTGGCTGAAGAAGCCTTGGAGTCAGACAGGCAAATCTTCCTCTCTGCCACTGACCCTAGTGTAATGCTAGCAAATAAATGAGCCTCTTCTTGCACATTGCATTGCCAGTGTGATTCTTTCTGCCACAACCAAAGCTAGGTATTAAAATTTGGGTACAACAACTTCCAAATTGGAGTTTCCAGGTTGGAAGGGGGAAGAAGTAGATCACAGCATAGTAATAGAGAAACAATAAAATGGAAGATAATATCATGTGGAAGTTGTAAATAGCTTTTTCAAATAACTATCTTGTATTGTAAATAGCTTTTGCCAATAGTCATCTTGTACCAACTGTAGCAAGAGGAGGGTTCAGATTTTAGAATGCCCAAAGCTGGCATGAAATTTTGGAAGACTGTTGGAGCACCCCTATAAATAGGAGATCACCCCAAGACAAAGGGACTCGATTGTGACTTAGGTGAGTGAAAGGGTAGAAGGGGAAAAGCTCTCCAATAAAACGCAGAAGCTCCATCACAGATTTGGGTTAGCTGTCTCACTTTAGGGATCTGCTACTTGGGTCAACTGTTCAATCCTATAATCTGAATTATTTCTGATCATCATCAACAATAATATTCATCAAAACCATCAAGAAAGTCATCTCTGGGGGGAGCTGGGGAGCTCAGTGGATTGAGAGTCAGGCCTAGAGATGGGAGGTCCTAGGTTCAAATCCAGCCTCAGACACTTCCCAGCTGTATGACGCTGAGCAAGTCACTTGACCCCCATTGCCTACCCTAACCACTCTTCTACCTAGGAGCCAAAACACAGAAGTTAAGGGTTTAAAAAAAACTATTAAAAAAAGAAGAAAGTCATCTCTGAAGATCAACAGCTATTTATAACCGGCCAAGTTTCATTTTGTCATCTAGTAGCTGAACTAGACCAAGGCTGCCAAGCCAGTATGGCAGAATTCTGGTCAAGGTTTTTCCCCAAGGGGATTTGCCTATCTGTTTATCAATTCTTTTTTAGTTTAGTTTAATCCTTTAAACCTCTCTCCTAACCCATCAATCCTTGATCCTCATACCCTCAAGATATTCCTGTTTTCTAAATTAAATTTAATTACCTGTTATTAAGATCTGCTTCTAGTCTAGTCCATTGTCTCCAAGAAGTTTCTCACCATCAAACCTGACAGTTGGGATTGATTCCCTGGCTGAGGAGGGTTTCTCAGGCTAATCATTAACTCTTGCCTGAGATTAACTTCTAATCAATTTAAGATCATCTGTATCAATTCACAGTCAGAACAATATAATCAATATTCCATCAAGAAGATACTAAGATATATATTTTCAAAGAAACAGTAGTTTTGGCCTGTTTTCAGTTGAGAATTCTAACAGTGTCAGCCTTCTGACCCTCCCCAGAGGGAAACACTGTCCAGCTGCTGAACAGAGAGCAGCCTGTGAATATATCCCAACAAAGCAGAAGATGGAGTCTGTACTCCCAAGTTAAAATCTCATTGGATCTCCTAATTCTTAAACTAAACAAACTATATTTTATTCATGATTTTTATTTTCTCTCAATAATTCTCAACTGAAGTTAACCTACCATAAATAGATCTTATTTCCCTGCTTTTGATATTTTAAAAGTATCAAAATTGTAGTGAAAACATTAATTTTCAAAAGAATTTATAGAATTCTCTTATTCTATAAACCAAATGAATCTACATTAAAAGAATTTACTATTTTTACCAATGTGTCAAATTCACGTTAAGCATTTTTATTCACTGTACAAATCAGAAAACTTTTTAAAAATATTTAAAAAACAATAAATTATATAAACCAGGGACTAATTCAATTTGATTATTCAGCTGATAGCTACATTTACATCTAAGGTATCACCATATTGATTATGCTGTCGACATGGAATCTAGAAGTCTCCAAACTTGTAGCCTAGAAATATTTGATGAACCCCAGTTTACTTAGCTCAAAGGTGACAGCCTCAGACTTGGACCTATCACATGAGAGTTCCTTCCCAAGGAAAGGCCAAGCCCAAGTCTAGTGGCTCTTCTGGTCTCCAGAAGCTTCTCCCAGTATACCACACCCTCCTTCCGAGGATCTGGACTCAGGACTTCAGTTTATGAGACTAACTGCACCAAAGAGTCGTTTGGCTTAGGCTTGACCTTTCCTCAAGGAGGAACTCTCATGTGACAGGTCCAAGCCTGAGGCTGTCACCTTTAAGCTAAATAAACTGGGGTTCATTAAATATTTCTAGGCTACAAGTTTGGGGGCTTCAAAATTCCTCGTTGGCAATGCTTAGAAGGGGAAAGAAACCAAATTTTCCCCTAAGTAGTTTTGTCACAAAATTTTCTTTGCTAAAATTTTTAGTTCTTCTCACTAAAAGTAAAACTGATTCAATTCAATTTTACTCAGATTAATATTCCCAAATGGAATTGTCGTGTAATCTAGTTCCTGCAGGTGGCTTACATAAGGAATTATGCAATTTAAACTAATCTCAGAAAATAGAGAAATCTATTAGGAGAAAAGGTTAAAAGGCTGGGAAGCTGGGAAACTACCTCCCTGAAGGTAAAAAGGATTGGGCTTATATGTGTTTTACAGGAGAGAAGACTACACAAGCATGCCAGAAAGTTGGGGATCCTGAGGTTTGAGATGTTTTCTATCAGTGAGTGCTTTGGTAATAGTGGATAGATTAACTAAATGGCCAGAAGCTTTTCCAGCAAAACGTAACATCTCAGCTTTTGTTGTGAAAATCTTACTGAGAGAATTAATACCTAGATTCTCTATACCATTACATATTGTGTCAGATTCTGGGTCCCATTTCACGAATAAGATTTTAGCTACAGTTTATGAAACATTAGGAATTAAAAGACATCTTCACTCAATATTTAGACCCCTGTCGAATGGACAGATTGAACAGGTGAATAAATCTCTGAAAAATCTTGTAGTAAAATTATGTTCAGAATCTCACATGGAATGGCCTGATGCATTACCATTAGCACTATTCCACCTAAGAATCCAACTCAACAGCATCACACACATTTCACCATTTGAAAAGCTGTATGGACATCCACCATTCCATTGCAAAGCACCTCAAAGCATTCACAAATTATCACACCTAGGTATGGAATGCAAACTCTACAAATATATCAAATTACTCAAGCAATGAATAAATCAACTCCACAAATTAGGCTTGATACATCAAAGAGTACCCTTTGATTTTAATCTACACAACTTCCAACCTGGAGATTATGGAACAGATTCAGTAAGGAGATTCTCTGAAAATAATGTCATTACAGAAGAGAAGTCTCCAAACTTGTGTGTTTCAGAGGGTCAGGAAAGAACACAACAGGATTCAGTGAGTCAAAGATTTGATTTTGCAACCAGCCCCAGGAGCAAGGGACAATCTTCAGATGTGACCTTCAGGACCAAATGCATCTGAACTAAATCGTACCTACTTTCCCAATCTCCCCCCCCCCCCAAAGACCTTGGTGATATAGTATGTCATTTAGATGTCTTGTTTCCACTTTCTTTGAAGTAACTATCACTTGGTAAAAAGCTATTCGATGTTAAGTGTTTAAGAGGAACAAAGTTCCAAGATAACTCTAAGGGATTCATAATAACTATGGCAGGCTCCATCCACAGCCAAAGAAAGAACTGTTGGAATCTTATTGCAGATCAGAGCACATGATCCTTCACTTGTCAAAGATTAATAGGTTTCTAATGGCCTTTGTGATGAGTATAATTACTTTGTAACATCAAGGTCATGGAATGATAAGGAATGACTTTGTAATGTTCTGGCCCCAAAAAGTCACCATGCCTACACAATGCCAAACCTTTCCTCTATCTCAGGGGTGGACAAGGTATGGCTCTCAAGCCATATCTGGCTCTTTTGAGGGCCAAATATGGCTCTTTCTGCAGGAGCCATAAAGTCAATTTTTTTTCAGGCGCTGTTACAGGAGCGCGCACTGTTACAGGAGCACACACTGTGAGCACTGTACAGCTCTCACAAAATTACATTTTAAAAAATGTGGCGTTTATGGCTCTCATGGCCAAAAAGATTGCCGACCCCTGCTCTACCTAATCAAAGTTCCATCCTGGCATATTCCAAAAAATTGACTATTTCTTGTGCTGAGTAAAAATTTTCCACATTACCTAATCCTAAAAGACTCTACTCCCCTGTGTTTTGAAACACTATATAAGCCTGTGCTCTCTTCCTGTCTCTTGGGGGGGTACCTTGGGTCTAGTTGGCCCTCCCCTCATATGTGTGTTTTTGAAGTCTCTCAATGGAAATAAATGTCTTTGCTATAGCACTGTATATTTGTTTGTTTCTAATTTTAAACCTTTACCTTCAGCCTTATGATCAATACTGTATATTGTTTCCAAGAAAGAAGAGCAAGAAGAGCTAGGCAATGCAGATTAAGTGACTTGCCCAGGGTCACACACCTAGGAATTATCTGGTCAGATTTTAATCCAGGACTTCCCATCTCTATGTATGTGTTTCAATCCACTAAGCCACCTACCTGCCTCTCAGCTTGTTTGGTTTTAAGCTGATATAATTTATTTCTTTCACAAGTTTTTTTTTATTACATATGTGTTAAATGTCTTTAGTCATGACACAGGAAATATGGAAATACATATTATGTGAAATCATTGCTATCAGACTACTTACTGCCTTGGTGGGGAGGGTGGGGTGAGGAGGGAAGGGAGAGGATCTGAATCCCAAAATGTAAGAAAAATTGTCAAAAATTATTTCTACATATAATTGAAAAAATTCAATAAGATAACAAAAATAATATAAGATAATATAAAATGAACTAGGCCTCTAGTAACTGGCCCTTTACAATGAAGTTTGGGGAGGAAGGCAAGGAATACGACCAGTGACTATTTAAGCTAAAGACAGTAGAGAACAAAGGGCCCAAAACTCCTCAGGATATCTTAGCACTATATACAGACATTTAGACAGCCTCTGTCAGAACATAAGCACTACATTTGTATGTAAACACTTTTACAGTGGACTAAAGCAGATACTTAAATGTGCTTGTTGATTCTTTGTTTCTATGCTGTGTTCTTTAACTATTTAACAGTGTGGTAAGAAAATACAGAGGACATCAAATATTAGCTCCAGTGTTAAACTGGTTAATGATAAAAGAATTTCTGGCTCAGCTTTGACTCTATTGACTTAAGATGAGCATTTCTAGGAAATAGATATAACTCCAGTGTTAATGATTAGTTTGCACATTCCAGTTGTGTTCCTACTGTTTACTGACCAGTTTATAATTTTATCTGATGAATATCTTTTCCTTCTGCTATGTGTTTTTTAATGTATAAATATTTATCTTCCCATTTTTTCCTCTATAAGATTCCATTTAATTCATCCTATTCATTTAGCACCCCATTTAATGGTGCTAAAACTGAAACGAGATGCCAAAGGTTTATGCTCTGAGCCCACAATAAGTTGACAAGTATTAGCAACAGTATCGATCAACAAATGCTTGGACAACTTTTATATACATTTTTGTTGTTGTCCAACTGTTTTTTAGTAATGTCTGACTCTTCATCACCTCATTTTGGGTTTTCTCAGTAAAGATACTAAAATGATTTGCCATTTGTGGATTTAGAGGAAGGAGGGCTCTGGGATAACTTCTCTATCAATTATGAACTCCACAACAAGAGAGCAGTTCTGGTTTCTTCTATAGCTTGGATTCAGAAACTGACTATCCCTCTCCTCACAATATCCTATCCTTAATACTAGCTAACAAACAGGGAAATAATTGAAAGAAAGGGGTACAAGATGGATCAAGGAAGGGTCCCCAAAATGCCTGCTCCCTCCGGAGTCTGGGCACTATGACCAATTATGGAGCACAACTCTTTCAGTATCTTCTTCATTGGCAATGAAGTCAGTAGAAAGGTTTAGCTATTGAAATCTCCAGATTGCCCCTGAATTTTGGGTTCAGAAGAGCTAAATTGCTGTCCAGATCCACCCAGCCAGCCACAACCATCCACCCTCAAGTCTACCCAAGACCTTTAATGTCCTCTAGGGAGTTTTTGGCAGTTGGCTATTAACAGTTTAGAATCTTCAGACTCTTCACCAAACTCCCTCCTTCACTGGCCTCTTCCAAACAAAACCTCATGAGGCCAGCTTCAACCCTACTTGCCTGATCTCCTTTGCAAAATTCAGTCTACACTGTTACACATTCAAAATAAATGTGTTCAGCCCCCCGTAGTTCAATTTCACTACATCCCAAAGTTCATTCTGGATCTTTTTAGTACAGTGTGTGGCTCTGCAGGCATCTCCATGGCACATTCTCCAAACAGTTCACTTTCTTGATTCAGGGAGGTAGTGTAATGCAAAAGATGCAAGAGAGGCTTTTGCTCTTGCAGGGGGCCAACTGAAAACTTCTGGCAGTTAGAAGCCTTAGAATTCTGAGAGAAGTCAGTTGGTCCCTGAGGCTTGAACAGAGCAGAAGGACTAACTAGAGCTCTGCTTGACTTTTGGTTTTGTTTTGGCCTGTGCTTGTCTCTGGACAATTTGAACCTAGCTAATTTCTCTGGACCTCTCCCTAACCTTCTCCATATTATTTCCCTGTTTTCCCTGTCTATTTTCCCAGGGCTCTGGGAGACAGGGTGGCTTTGGGTTTTTAGTGAATAGACTTTGTGAGTTTAGTTTTCCCCAATAGGCAAGTAGGACATCCTTGAATTCAAACTATCCCTTTTGTATTCCCTCTACTTTAAGAGCAGCCAAATCTTCCCTGGCTGAGAGAAGCAGGTTCTTCTCTCAGTCTAACCCATTCCTGTGACCCTTCCCCATCTTGATTTTCTCCCTAGCAGCTGTCAGAAACCCCAAACCCTTCTCTCCTTCCTGACCAATCCTGAACATTAATAAATCTCTTTGTTACCTAAGCAAAACCCTCTGGAGAATCATTGTGTTGAAGAATTAGGCAAGGGTTGAGGGGAAGGATTTATTCTCTTTATTCTCTTTATTTCCTGAGGGAAACTGGAGGCATCCATCTTGGGAGGAAGTAGTTGCCCAACGCTTCCTCCTGAATCCCTTTAGTTTCACTGACAGAAAGGAGTCTTGCAACTCCTCCTTTGAAGACTTGAGAAACTGACAAGAAAGCCCTCTAGTCAGATTTAAACTACTTCTGACTGGTTCTATTCCTTGTGTCTGTAGCAGTACCTTTCTTGCCTGGAAGGGCTCAGCCTATTTCCCCTCAGTATCCTCTGTCTCTAGCTTGGGTGTCTAGTCTGTGTTAGCTGCCTCTCCTGAACACCTCACCCAGTACCCTTACCATCTTAATACCGCATTGTGCATTCCTCCCTAAACTCAGCCTTCCCTTTCATTCCTCTCCTATCACCTCAATCACCTTTACCCTTCCGTCACTCAGCAAGGGAAGGAGAACACCCCAAACGAAGTTTCTTATCTTAAAATTACTCTCAAAAGAATTTAAAGTTTGCATTATAGGATAATAATACAGTCTCCCCTGAGGAGGGTGTTGACAAACACGGAAATTACCCAGGGATACATGGCTAAGTTATGAGGTATATGAATCAATTGTCAAAAGAAAATTAAAAATATCAAAAAAAAAAACAAAGAAAAAATAAACTTATTGATGAAACATAAAATATCAAAGTCTCCTATGTAAAAATTCTAAAGTAAGGAAAAAATAATCCCATAACAGGCCCTTGAACTAGGGCCTGATTAATGTGATTTATGTCCCATAAGCAATTATGCACTTACTCAATGTAGGAATTAAATTTTAATGGTTTGACTGAAATATATGAAAATTATAAATAATATGGTGGTTACCAATTTAAAATATTATAGCTCAAAGTCAAAATGACTTTTAATAGCTTTTACTTACAAAAGAGGTAGAAAGAGTGAAAACAGAGAAATACAAAAAAAAAATTAGAGAAGATGTCTAACTTATTGCACTAAATATTGCTCTGGTGCTCAACTCAGCCAGGGTCAAATTGTTAACCCTCTCAACCAAAGTTAAACTCTCTCCAGAAGTCAGGAAAGGAAAGCCAGCTATTGGCTCACCCAAGTTCCTTCCAAGAGGCAGGTCAAAATGACTTCAGCTGAAGTTGAATCCTGAAGCTGACTCTCACTGAAGCCAACTTTCTTCTTGAAGCTGACTTCCTTCTTGAAGCCAGTTTCCCAGCCTCAGAAATTCAGGGCCTTTTATAGTGGCTTCTTGTCCCTTTCCCTCTTCACAGGGCCTAATTACAGCTTCCAAATTGCTCAGTACTGCCTGGGGGATGGGGGAGAAGAGTCTTATGGGATCTACTTCTCACCTCTGCTGATATTCATTCTTATTAAAGGCCTCTGAAGGTGTAAACCTTTTTATCATGGGATCCACATGTCTCTGACTGATTGGCTTAAAAGGGTGGAGCTCTCTTTACTTAGTGATGAGCTAGGTACTAAGCAGGGGTACTATGGGAGTCTAACTCCCACAGATCCAGGAAATCTCAGTGGTGGGACATTGTTAACATGTTAAGATGAATGAGAGATAATCTGAACTTCAGCCAGGCAGGCATCATGAATACTGCTCTGCTCTGCCTTGAGTAAGGTTTATTTTTATACACTTTGAGATCACACATAATGTTGGCATGGAAATCCATTCTCATCCATTCTCATCATACATCTTTTCTTAGAGACAATGTATTAAGTCATACATTAAATTTGTTACATTTTCCAGTAACTTTCAACAGTTTTTCAAGTTGTGTTTGATGTATCTCTTGGGCTAGAGTGGTGGGAATGTACAGGCCTTTTCATGGGAGATAATTTCTCCATTTATCATCCATTGTTCTTTTATGTTAATGTACCATACTGAATCAGAAATCAGGGAGGGGGAAAACTTGGAGACTGTTCTGGCCTGTTTTTGCAGGCACCTGTGTATGGGAGTGAGAGATCTAAGTTAGGGTTTTAAAATCTTTAATATTAACTCACTATTTGCTGGTTTGTTGTGAAGTGACTTCTAGGGGAATTTCTGTATTACTATATGTAAAGGCGGGGATTTCCTAAGAGTCTGTAGGGGGCCTGTGAGGGTTCTAGTAACAGCCTTTACTGTTCTTCTGATTTTCCCTGGGGCTGAGTAGAGATATTGATCACAATAATTCCAATAATCAGGAGTGTTATTAAGAGAAGAGTCACACACGGGTATCTGAGTGAGGGGGTTTCCATCCTTCCTGAGGCTGCCATGCACTTCCTCAAGGTCTCTCCTGTGACCATGTCAGACAGGGTGGTTTTGATGGTTCCCAGCAGGGTACTAAAAGAAAGAGTTGACTAAGTTTTAACTCAAAGTAGACAAAGAGAATAAAAAATTCCCCTTTCACACCAATCAGCAGCCAGGACTACAGAAGATTGCCACATTATGAAAGACAGAAAAGGGACTAGATTTTGAAGCAGACAGGGAAATAGCATTCCCTGGTCTGATTTTATCTTTGCTCTCAGGGAGAGGGGAGCCAAAATGGTAGCCAAGCTGAGGTACTTGGTAGAAGTCTGGATCTGGCATGAGGGAATCCTGTGGCTGACTTTGCAAGCAGTCATTTCCTTGAACCCCAAAATGAGTTCAAGTCCCCTGTCTTGGGAAAGAATCTCATAAATCCCACCAAGATTGGTTGGCCTCCTTGACCCTGTGCTCCTAGGCACTGTAGGTTAACTTTGGGTTCCTTGGCACTGTTCAGTGACTCTTTTGTGATCCCTTCTCCTGGAATCAGACACAATCATTAATCAAAGTCTTATAATATTTAACAATCAATGGCAGATTTTCATAGACTAAAGTTTTTGGGTATGCATTGACATTAGGGCTAATGGACATTTTAAACTTACCCGAGTGCACCAAAAAAAAAAAAAAAAAAAAAAAAAAAAAACAACTATCAATATTGGTAACACAGGCTTCAAGTACAAAAAAAATGAGAGAAAAAAGAAAACTCAAATACTCTATTGCACATACAAGAAAAAACAATAATAAATTTTTTAAATCAAAAATATATAGTTCACAGTCAGTGACACACTGTGTTAGCCAAGAAGAGGCATAATACAAAGGTTTCTCACTCAAAAATGAGATCCATTTCCTTTTTAACTTGGCCATGATCCACAATGTGAGTGTACATAAATTTTTAAAAAGTAACATCTTTTTAAAACAGTAGTACAGCAGCACATTCAAAGAAGTACTAAAATTCCTCAAAAGCACAAAAAGCACATCAACTTCTCCAAACACTACTAATACAGGTTTTTTCCAACAAGTTTATGGACTTTTAAAATGGTATTTTCTCCAGTCCAGGTATAGGACAGTACAAATAAAGAAAGTACAATAGAATATATAGCTAATAGCTAAAACACAGTAACAGAAAGTGACACAGTATAGCAGAACATTTTAGATTAAATTAATATGTAAACTTAAAAACCAAAATTAAATCTTAAAACAATCAGCAAACATAATAAGCATGACAGGATACAGTCACTCATTATCTATAGAAGGCACTCTCTTTCATGTGAGCAATGGATCCAAGAGTCCTTTTCTACAATTTTGATAGCTTTTGGAGTGATTAAGAGGACTTGGCATGGACCTTCCCAGCCAGGCTGAGTTGCTCCTGTGAGCTTGTCACCTGGGTGCAAGTCATGCAGCGAGAAGTCTATAGGTCCTCTTTGTAGGGCAGCTCCAGATTCATGGAGTTCTCACAATTTGATCTGCAAATCCTATATATATGAGGCAATAGAAGTGTCTCCTCCTGTCTCCCCCTAGTAATGATGTGTCTGTAGGAGAGAAAGGTTTAGCCAGTATAAGGGGATGTCCAAAAAGCATCTCAAATGGTAAAATTTATAGATCTCCATTGGGTCTGCTACAAAGGTAGAATGGAGCCAGAGGTAGAATTTCAGGGCATTTTAAATGAGTCTCCATGCACAATGTGCCAATCATAGTTTTAAGATCTCTATTCATTCTCTCAATTTGGCCTTAGCTCTGGGGATGATATGGTACATGGAATTTGGGAGTTATCCCCAAACAAGAATATATCTGAGACAAAACTGAATCAGTAAAATGAGTTCCTCTGTCTGAATCAATTTGTGCTGGCAGGCCAAAGCAAGGAATAATCTCTTTTAAAAGTACTTTGGCAATAAAAGCCACTGTGGCTCGAGCAGTAGGAAACACATCAGAACATCTGATCAGTTGATCCACTGTGACCAAATGTCCAACTTTTGGCATAGTGATAAAATCAATTTGAAGGTGTTCAAAAGGTGTGTAAGACAGAGGATGCCCACCAAAAGCTTTGCCAGAAAAAGAGTGCTGATTGGATGCTTGGCATGTAGAGCAGACTGTACACACTTTAGAGGCTATGGTAGTTATGTCGGGGGCTATCCATACTCTTTTAACAGAGTGTACAATGCCCTGGGTACTATAATAAGGAAATAGCATTTTTAAGTATAGATAAGAAAAGTTGTGCAAAGCAAGATGAATGAGCAGAACATTCTGGGAACCTTGGAACACTGCAGGTGAGACTCAAGGGTCTGAGTCTGTTGGTTGCTGCCACTGGAGAGGAAGCAGGTATCCCTAAATATATTAAATTATGTGCTTATTTTGAGTAAGTAAAAACTGTGTGGGAGATAACAGTGCTGGACATATTAGCTAATATACGTATGATACTACTGTGTTTATACATTGTATATAGAATGAAATGGTTATTGAAGTGCATGTTGTATACTCTTAAGATAATAATTAACTGGTGGTGTAAGGAATCAGAAATCAAGTTGATGATGAGATTGTTACAAGTGCAAATGGATAATATGGAGATATATATAAAGCAGAATAGATGTAAGGACACTGGCTATGGTTGTGCACAGCAGGTTAATGTAAATGATGATGATAAGGCTTATGAGGAAACAAGGACAGAGAAGGAACAAAGAGCCCATAACAATGGTGATACTCCAATTAATTTATTCCCTCTAAGTGACCTCCCAGTGGTATGAGAAAACGGGATATTCCATATTAAACAGCATAACGTTTCAGAGCAGAGGATGTGAAGGCAATCAAATGAAAAGCTCCAAATTTTTATGATGACTCTGGGAAATTCGTAAAAATCTTGTGCTCATTTATTAAGACCTATGACACAGATTTTGCAGATTTTTGGTTCATCTTAGGTGAATTGATATTGAGACATGACCAGCAAAAGTCTATAGAGGAGACTAGGAACACTCAGAGTTTAACACCATGGCCTGAGAATTGGAAATAGCTGGATTTGAATTTGGTGCCTGTCTACTGAATGTGAAAGGGGGCAAGAAAATTGTTTATAAAGGTATTGGAGAACAATTCCCTAAGACCAAATGGGTTGTCTAAATTTGAGAAGGTCAGGTAGACAGGTCAAGAAAACCTGCTATGTTTCTTGACAGAATTCTTGAAGCTGCAGAGACAGCTTAGATGTCCATGAGGATACCACCATAGAACATGTGAAATGAACTTTGGTTAAGAATTTAATTAATAATAGTGATAATTTAATCAATGAAAATGGTAATTTAAATGGAATCAATGATAATTTAATCAATGTAAACGCAATTTAAAGAGAATTAATGATAATTTAAGTGGTGCTAATGCTAAATTAACTAAATTAAATAGTATTATTGGTGGCATTAAATAGTATAATTAATATAAATTAATTGGAGTATCACCAGTATTATGGGCTCTTTGTTCCTTCTCTGTCCTTGTGGTAATTTACCTAATGTTAATAGTAATTTACCTAGTGTTAATAGTTATTTAACTAGTGTTTGTAATAATTTGACTAAAATGGATAATATTTACTTGATGTTGATAATAATTTAATTAGTATTATATACAATTGTGAGAAAAAGAAAAATTGTGTGGTAAATAATGTTGGAAATTCTAGTAATTGTATAATTATGGAGAATAATGGAAATTGTGATTTGATTAGGGATAATTTGATTGTAAATAAGGACAATGATACCAGAATAGAGGTGAAAAGGACAAAAGGCGCAAAATCCTGGGAAAATTCTGTAATTCAAGATGATGTTAACTTGGATGGACAGGAAATAACTGAGCTTTGTTCTGATTTTACCATTTTCGTTCCTGTGTTGGAAACTTTCCAACCTCCCAATAACACAGAACACATGTGTCTGTTACTATTAGAGACTAGATTTATGACCTTCTTGTTGATATGGGAGCCAAGAAATCAGTTTTGCAAAGCTTTCCTGAGAATTGTAGAGCTGTTGGTACAATGGATGTGGTTGGTGCTACACGCAAAACTCAGAAAGTAGCTAAATTACAATTAAAAATGATAACTCTTGGACCTTTATCATGGAGCTTGCTTTTCTTTGTATGCCAGAATGCCCAGTGACTCTTTTAGGCAGGGATCTTCTGTGTAAATTGTGGGCTACTATCCAATGTACAGAATCTGGTGATATTTCTTTATATCTAGCAGAGGAATCTTTGAAAACCTTTCCATTGCTTTCTTAGATTCCAACTGTACAGAGGATGACTTAGGTACTATCTATCCACTACCCAATAATATACCTAAGGACTTGTGGTCAAAATCATTCACAGATTTTGGGTTGTTGAAATCACCTACTCTAGTCAGGGTGAGGACAAAGGAAGGACCAGTTGCTTGTGTGCCTCAATATCCCTTGACTAAGGAAGCAATAGAAGGTATAAAACCAATTATTGAGTCCCTAATCCAACAAAGGATAATTATACCTTGCTTTTCTGAGTTTAATACACCAATTTTGCCTATAAAAAAGCCAAAATTAGATGAAAATGGCTGACCTGTTTACTGATTTATATAGGATTTGAGAGCAGCAAATGATTATGTTATCAAGACTCATCCAGTTGTTCCAAGTCCAGCTGTTATAATTTCTTCCATTCCAAGTCAGGCTAGATATTTCACCATGGTAGATTTATGCTCTGCATTTTTCTTGATACCAGTTCATGAGGATTCTCAAAAGATCTTTGCTTTCACTTGGGAGAAAACCCATGGACCTGGAATTGTTTGCTTGTTCACTACTTGCTGCTTGCCTTGGAAAAGCCAGGGTGTGTTTCTCTTAGGCAATAATTAGCCTCCTAAAGGGTTTTTACCTGAGGAGAGCTTCTAACTCAAACTCCCTGTTCACATGGCAGGGGTAGCACGTGGCCCCTAGCATTTTACCCCAAGGGGGAAGGGGAAAGATTACTTTTCCAAACAGGAAGTAGATTTCCAAGCAAGGCTCACTCTATGAAATAGCATTGCATTACCTATTTCAAACAGCTTCTAGTCTTGGGATGGTTTTTCTTTCTACTATTCCTGAGTGCACTGGTCCTTGCCATTAGCTTGAATGATCCTGAGATTCAGGGGAGAGATTCATCTCCCTACATACCCTGGACATTTGGGCCTGCCCAGACTATAAAAAATATCCAATTTGGGATTCCTCCACACTATGTTCAGCAAGGAATTCTCCCTCAGTATGGGAGATCCCAGAGCTCCAACAAAAGGAACCTAAATGGATAGGGAAGAAACTTTAAAGAGTTTAGAGGTGGATTTTAAGCTTTTTGAGACTCCATTGTTTTATGAAAATCTCTGTATCTTATTTTACTTTGCTGATTGTTTGCTTTACAATTTAATTTTGTGGGTTTTTTTAAGTTCATATGCTAGTCTGATCAATATCTTTCTGTTACACTGAATCAATTTAAGCTACTGCGTCTTTGGCTATTAGATAAATTGTTACACAATTTTATTTGTACCTCCCCATGACTGTACTAATGCAAATATCATTGTAAAAGTTCAGAGTCAACTTACACAAACACATTCAGGAGATCACATGTTGCCTTAAAAGCCTTCAGTTCCTATTTGTCTTTGTTAATTGTCAAATATATGATGGACAGACTATCAAACTGATTACAACCTGTATTAACAATCTTTAGAGAATTTAATAAGCTAAATATCTAAATTGATTTTAAGGAGTCTTCAGAAGTGATTTTTAGATATCTAGTAGCATCCACTACCTCTGATCATTTGCCTGCTTCTGAGTTCTTTGTAACAAGAGGTAAGGGTCCATTTAGTAGCTGAAGTGATTATTATATATCCCCACCTCCACATTTGTAAGGACATAATGGATGAGACATCTGAAGTGATTTTCACTATTTAGTCCTCGGCTCCACGTGAAGTGGGTGGGACATATTGGAGACATGTCTATAAACTGTTACAGTCCCATACCAGAGGGAGTGAGGTGCCCAAAAGGCTTAGTTACCCTGTAATGGGTTATAATCTCATCTGGGAGCTGTGAAGGATTTTATCTTATGAGGTCTAGTAGCTTCAAAATTTTTATATTTATAACTCTAATTTACTCTCTTCCACCAGAATGATCTAAATTCCTGGTGACATTTTTAGACCCAAAAGATTTTCATCAGCCACATTTTAGATGATGGCAGTAATAGATTTTGTTAAAAATATCTCAGCCATGGTTGAAAGATTTCTTATATCTATAGATTTGTGACAAGTATACATCAGTTCATAGATTTTTTAAATATCACACAGCAAGTGGCTATATAGAAACTCATATGAATCCTGTGTGACAGTGGGTTTGTTTGCTATTGTCATTAAATGTGTTATTATAATTTTGGGGAATTTTGGTACTTCTTTGAATGTGCATTATTTACTATATTGATGTTTTTATAAATCCATTATTTTGTGAAAATCATTTGTACTCACAAAGTGGATCATGGCCAAGTTTAAAAGAAATAGATCTCATTTTGGGTGAGAAATCTTTGTGTTCTACTTCTCCCTGGCTGACACAGTGTGTCACTGATTGTAAGCTATATACTTTTGATTTTTCAAATATTCTTTTTTATTATTATTTTCTCTTGTATGTGCAATACTGTATTTGAGTTTCTTTTTTCTCTCATTTTTGTACTTTAACATATTACCAATATTCATCTTTTTTATTTTGCAGTAATATAAATTTAATATAAACATATTTATTATAATATTAATGCATACTCAAAAGCTTTAAACTATAGAATAATGCCATTGATTGTTTTTTAAAAATTATGGGACTTTGCTTAATGATTCTGTCTGATTCCAGAAAAAGGAATATAAAAAGAGCCATTGCACAGTGCCAAAGAAGCACAATGTTAACCTGAATAGTGCCAATCAAGCACAAGGTCAAAGAGACCAAACCAACCCAAAGGGCATTGATGTAATTTTGAGCCAAGTCAAGAGGAATTGAAAATGTTTGGGGTTCGAGATTGTGACTGTTTTGATATGTGTCAGAGGCTAGAATTCCCTTAACCTCATCAAGCATCTCACTTTGGCTGTTATTCTGGCTCCTATAATCTAATCCTTTTTCTGTCTCTCATAGTATGGCAAAATTTCTATAGTCCTGGCTACTGATTGGGTAAGTGCATAATTATAGAAATCATTTTAATTGGGCTGTGATTCAAATACCTGTTATAGGTTTATTTTTCCTTTACATGCATTTTTACACATAAGACTTTGATATTTTATATTTCATTCACAAGTTATTTTTTCTCTTTATTTGGATTTTTTGTTGCTTTTTATTTCTTTTGGCTATTGATTCATATACCTCACAACTCAGTCATGCATCCCTGAGTGATTCCTTTATTTGTCACTATCCTCCTCAGGGGAGAATGTGTTATTATCCTATAATGCAAAGTTTAAATTCTTTTGACAGTAATTTTAGGATAAGAAACTTGCTACTATAAAAGGGAATCCTTTGTTCTCTTTGCCTAGTTGGAGTTAGCACTTTGGTTGGCAATAATTTTGAATTGACACAAGCTTGAACTAGGTGGGAGAAGCTTGAAAACCACTTAGTGAATTCACACCCTACCTAGTGCTAGGTGAGAAGCCAACAAGATACTTGAAGAGTTCCACTCTTTTTTTCTAACTCAAACAGTCAGAAACTTGTTCACACCCTCAGAAAGTGTAAACCTTTTTTGATGAGCATTCACACCTCCAGAAGGTGCTAACTAGTTCCCACAAAGACCATCCCCTGGACAGTGCTATACAATTTGGAGACTGTGGTTGGCCCCAGTGAAAAGGGGCAGGGACAGGAAGCTACTATAAAAGCCATGAAGGCAGTCTGGTGGAAGGAGGCTGGTGAAAGGCTGGTGACGGCTTCTGGAGAAGGAGACCTTTTGGAGAAGAAGGTCTTTTGGAGAAGGTAGTCTTCTAGCTTTCCTGATTCGTGGACACTGGCTGGGACACTGAGATCTTGGTGAGACTGCTTCAATATCTTCACTTTCCTTATTTCCTCTCTCTCTTCTCAATTGTTGATAAACTTTCATAAAAGTCAGTTTTGACTTGATATTATTCTTAATTGAGGATTAATAATTGTTCAATCCTCTGGTGACCATCTTTTAATATGTCAAACCCATAAGACCCCCTTTTCCCCCTTACGCTATCTCCCCAAATCCAGAAAGTGAACTGTTTGGAGAAGGCACCATGAAGATGCCTACAGAAACGTACACTGCATTCAGAATGAACTTTGGTGTGTAGTTGATTGAACTGTGGAGGGTTGAATGCTTTAGGTTTGAATGTACACTCTTATGCTGAAGGAGATTGCCCCCAATTGGCTTTTTGTCAATGCACCTAGCAATCATTGGTTTTGTTCTTTTTTCCTTTTATCCCCAAATTACTCTAATGTAAAAGTTGGTTATGTTTACAAGATCCATTGGAGAGACCAAGTTTCCTCAGACCTCGGGGGAATGTGTTATTGGAAATTTTGGGCCTTTGAACCACATTTCCCAAGAGCCCACTGGCTTCCTGTCATTATGCATTGACATGGACAGGAAGATAAAATTGAGGGTTTTTCATTTCCTTCCTATGGTGACTTAGAACGGGGTACATGGGCTGTTTGAACAGGTAGATTAGCCATGGGCATGTGGTATTATTTTGTTACCTTTTTATTCCTTTACTTCTAGTGATTACTAATAAACCTTATAAAAACACAATATTTTTAAAGTTATTATTTTATATTCATTTTAGTTTTTACATACTCAATCTGAGATGGAGATGGAGAGAGATCTTTCTTTTGCATCTTGAGACCACTCAAGAGTTTTTCAAAATTTTTCATTTGGGTCTGTAATTTAAGCAGGCTAGCTTTCTGTTGTTTTTTTTTTTTCTTGAGGAGAAGTAAATAAAATGGGAAATGTCTGATGAAAATAAACACTCCCCAAAACAGAAGTAAACAAAGCCAATCCAAATTTGTAAGCCTTTCTAACTCATTAAAATTATCTGAGTACAAAACCTATTTCCTTAGAGTTTGAACCATGCTATGTAACATCATTACTACTCAGATAAGATCCATGGTTTTTGATTACAGGGAAAACAAAAGACACTTACTTGAGGGTTAAAAAAAAAAAAAAAAAAAAAAAAAAACACCTCAGGAGTTAGCTAAGAGGTTTGGAAGAGTATTCTTCTTTCTCCTCCCCACTAGCGGCAAAAAAAAACAAACAAAAAAAAAAAAAACAGGGAGAACAAAAGGGTGTTTGAATAGAGAATACAGGCTCCACCTAATGTTTGGGTAAGAAACCCCTAAAGGCTAATTTCTAAGATTCTGGCTTGAAATCCAGTGACCTGCTACCTGCCTCCCTTCCCATTATGCTGGAGTTTAATGTATAGAAGGTGGCATGGGAGACCTCCATGAAAGCTAACTCCTCAGTTTCCACCCTCTCAGCCAGGTTTGTGAAAATCCCCAGGGTCAGCTTAAAAATCGGCTTGGAAGTTAGGAGTGGGGTGGGATGGGCAGCATGTCAGGGGCTGTTCTCCTGCTCCAAGCTGACAGGAAACCAGTGATGCTAAATTCACATGGTTATGGATTTGGAGGCTGTGAGAGGCAGGGGGCCAGTACTGACCACTCAGCTGTTAGCATTATAGGGGAAATATATACTTTCATGTGGGAGAAGACTTGGGGAATCAGTCATGGGAGGTAGCAGTGAGGGAACAGCATGGGTACAGGGTGGATAGAGATGCCACTTTCCAGCTCTTGTGGTGGTCAGGTCCCCAATCACCAGGAAAACTCCTTATCTTTACTCAAAGGCTATCTTAAAAGATCAAGGATTTTATCTTCCATAGTAGCTCACCAAAAAATCTAAGATTTAAATTAATATCCAATAACTCCCAGTATTATATTTTACAAGACATTAATAATCATTCAAAGTAAAAGAAATAAAAAGAACAAAAGTAAAAATCTGAGTATAAATAGTTTTCCCAGCCTCATTAGTATGAAAAGAGAGAGAGGGGCGGGATCACACATAAAATTTATCTCCAAAATGTAAAGAAGTAACATGAGAAGGAATATGGGAAGCTGGGATTTAGAGCCCTGGGGAGCAGATTCTAATTATATAATACCTAATATAACGTCTTTTTATGATCCAGTTAGCTTTTCCTTTAAGAATTTAGATGCGGGGGCAGCTGGGTAGCTCAGTGGAGTGAGAGTCAGGCCTAGAGACAGGAGGTCCTAGGTTCAAACCTGGCCTCAGCCACTTCCCAGCTGTGTGACCCTGGGCAAGTCATTTGACCCCCATTGCCCACCTTTACCACTCTTCCACCTATGAGACAATACACTGAAGTACAAGGGTTTTTAAAAAAAAAAGAAGAATTTAGATGCTATGGTATTTGATATATATAAATTTCCTGATATTGTTTCATTGTCTATTGTATTTTATTTTTAATTTTTTTTAACCCTTACCTTCCATCTTGGAGTCAATACTGTGTATTGGCTCCAAGGCAAAAGAGTGGTAAGGGTAGGCAATGGGAGTCAAGTGACTTGCCCAGGGTCACACAGCTGGGAAGTGTCTGAGTCCAGATTTGAACATAGGACCTCCCATCTCTAGGCCTGGCTCTCAATCCACTGAGCTACCCAGCTGCCCCCTCTATTGTATCTTTAAACATAATATAGTTTCCCTCTTTTTACTATCAATTTTTATTTGGCTTATCTGAAACACCTGGTACTTTGGAATCACTTGAAACATGATAAATTTTGTTTCAGTTCTTAAAAAAGAACCAGGATGGGGGTGTAGCAAGTATTGTGATAAGCAATTCTGATATGTCTGATGAGCAAAAACCCATAAGTATTTGGCAATAGTAAGTAAAAAAGTGGTAAGTGGTCAAAGGAGATGAATAAGAAGTTTCTAAAAGAAGAAACAAAAATAATCAGTATTGGGGAATAAACAGTTCAATACCTAATAATCAGAGAAATTCACATTAAAACAATTCTGAGATATCATCTTGCACCCATCAAACAGATAAAAAAAGTTTAAAATTATAAAATTCAATATTGCCTCTGCAATGGGAAAACAGGCATGCTATTAGATGTTGGTAGAGCTCTGGATTGATGCAATCTTTTTCAAAAGCAATTTGAAATTATGCAATAAGAACTACAACATTGTGGCTGCTCTCAGCTGAACAATTTTATAGCTCTTATTAACCCAGTGAACCCACTTCTAGAACTATTCCCTAAAGATATTATTGGCAGGAAAAGAAGATTTATCTGTACAAAAATATTCCTAGCAGCAATATTTCTGAAGGAATGACAGTAATTGTATTGCTTTCAAGAATGCAGAGCCAAAGAGAAATAGGCAAAGATCAAATGCCCCTTTCAGTACTTTCTACCCAGTCTCTGTCATTTACATGACTGGCATCATGGGAATGGAAAAGAGAAATAATTTTCTCATTCTAAGTCAATTAAGATTTCAGACAGAAAAAGCCCAAGCAATAACAGGTGAAAAAGTGTATCTTCAAGAGACAGATTTAAAATGGCCAGTGCTTCCCTAACTAGCTGAGTGAATACACTTGTGTGAGGGATGCATAACAATTGAGTTTACTAGAATCCTGGTGATTATAAACTAAATTGCTAGCAAATACCCCCTCCTAAAGGAAGGAAGCAGTATTACAATTGAAGACCTGCAGCAGCCGATAGAAGCAGCATGATAACATCTCAGAGTATTTCCATGATTCTATAGCACTAGAGGTAGGACTTTATCTAGAGGTTTGTGTTCGTTGTATATATATGATTCCTAAATATGTGCCCTTCCCAAGTTCCCCTCTTCAGGAAGAAACTCTTGATTACTAAAGTCTGGATGTTCAGTGTTCTTTTTCTTTCCTTCAACTTCTGTGCCCCACTTTTTCCTATGCCTTCAATGGTTTCACAGAGGACAAGATTCTATTCTATTCTTTTAGATCTTTTTTCTTCATTTTTTTTTTCAAAGAAAAAAATCCTCCTTGATAATCTTTTCAGCAGAATCATTCTCTTAAGCCTGTGTTGGCAAACCTATGGCACACGTGCTGTAGCATTCCAGAAGGGGCTTCTCCCTTCCCCCTCTCTATGCCCACCTGAGGACATTTCTCACATAACCTGTCCCTCTGCCTAGCAGACAAGTGGGACTGCTTTCTCCCTCCACTATCTGAGATAAGGCAAGGGTGGTGCTCATATGTGGTGTCAGGGTTGTAGTTTGGGCACACGGTCTCTTAAAGGTTCAACATCACTGGTCTAAGCCAACCCCTTTCTCTTTCAGTATTATATTTTGTGGTTATTGTTGTTTGATTATTTTCCAGTTATGTCTGACTCTTTGTGACTCTATTTGGGGTTTTCTTGGCAAAGATACTGGTGTATTTTGCTTTCTTCTCCAATTCACTTTACAGATGAGGAAACTGAGGCAAATGGGATTGAACAACTTGCCTAGGCTAGTAAATGTCTAAGGCCAGATTTTGAACTCGGGAAGATGAGTCTTCCTGACTCTGGGCCTGGTACTCTATCTGCTATCTAAGCTGGCAGAAGCAAAAAAGATAAATATCACCACTTTCTACAGAATTCCTTTTGCTCTCCAAACTTCTTAGAAGCAAGATCATCAATCTGTATTTTTTTGATTATTAGCTTTTGTAACCAATTCCTATGGTAAAGTGTTTTGGCAGACCTGTTAGCCTCACTGGTTGCTTAGTGGCCTGCCAGAGCCTCCCCAGTGAGGATTTATTTATTGACTGAAATCTTCTCACCTTTTCTTTTTGAGAGATGAAGCTTGTTCAATCAGCTTTTGATAAAAAATTAGCAAGTTCCTGCCAAAACCCTGATACCAACAGAAGTTAAGCACAGCTGGTTATGATTAAGGGGGTTAACAACTGAATACAATTACCTGCCATTTTGCACCTCGTTCCTTCAATTCTCTCTTAACACATTTTAGCTTCCACTTGTATTGAGTTCCTTGTCTGTTAGACTGAGTGTGAAAGTGTTTCACAAACTGTAAACTATAAAAACAGGAGGAGGTGGTGGGTTTTTTGTTTTGTTTTTACTATCATAGCATGCTTTTCCATTCAATATCTTTTTTTTTAATTTTCAAAGAATTGTATTAAAACAGCTAAGAATAAATAATTACTGGTCATTTATGCTATGTTGGAGTAAAACTTTTAGAAATTCAAACATCTAGATATAATTAGGTACTTTTCTTCTCCCCAACCTTCAACTGTCATCTGGTTATCTAAAGAGAGCATCAATTCTGTGTTGCTGGCAGATGACACTGGGATAGAAATAATGATATTCCCAAGGCTCTTAGGCTCAGGGTCCTGGGCTGTCTCCGATAGAGTCTGAAAGGTCATGGTGGTCAAGGTTGTTGTGGTGATTTGACTTGCCTGGCAGACACTGCCCCCTTTTTATCCCTCTAGGGCCTTGCTGCTTCCATTAGACTAGTTTAGCTGTCCTGTATGTGACATTTGGGTGGCAGTTGATGATGGTGGCTGGTCTCTTCTTCAAAGGAGTTGCTTTTTTGGCATGATGGTTATGAAGACTGGACTAGAAGCAGGACTAGAGGCCTGGGGGTTGCTGACCCTCCCAGGGCTTCTGTGCTGATCAGCTTTTTGGTCAGCAGTTGTTACTGGGTCTGATGAGGAAAGTGGGCTCCCTCTTCTCTCTGTGATGGCTGTGGCAGCTGGATGGGAAGCAGATTTAGGGACTTGATGGTGAGGTGGTTCAAAAGATCTTTGATCTAAAAATATTGCTGCTATAGGTCTTACTCATAAAATAATTGAGAAGGGAGGGAAAGTTTGAGATAGTCAGAGGCTGGGAGCCATTTTACAAAAGAGCTGTGGCCCCTCTCTAGAAGGAAAGAAACCACATAGCAGCTGCAATTCAGCAGGAAGCTAGCAAAGAAGTGAGCCCAGGAAATGTCACCAGCAGCTGCAATTCAGGATAACCCTGCAGATGGCAGTAGAGCAGAGGAGGTCTCCCAGTAGCTCACGGTATGCAGCTGGGCAGAGAAAGCAGCTCAACAGATGATGTCACCAGGTTGGGCAAATGAAGATGGCAGCTCTTCAGAGAAGCAGCAAGTGGTAGCTTCAAAGGCAGAGAATTATCCCAAGCTGGGATGTAATCCTAGGAGTATCCATCCCTTTCCCATTGATGTACCCCAAAGAAAATCATCTAATCTAGTTTGTTCTTCTGTAAAATGGAAGTAGGGGTCATCATATTTGCAGCACTTGCCTCACAGAACTGTTGTACGGTCACTGTTGAAGTCATATAAAGGTATTGTGGAAAAAAAAGATCATTGAAATCCCTCTATAAGTGCTTCTAATCTGGGATCTACAAAGAGGTTCATGAGAAGATTCTTAGAGATTCAGAAACACAGATGGAAAAAAGTATATCTTTATTTCAATACAATATTTTACCTTTATAAATCTAGATATCTCACTCTATGCATTTAAAAAACATTACTCTGAGAAGGGGTCTATTGCTTTCACTAGATTGTCCAAAAAGTCAGCCCATCAATCAGAATTTCTGAAGAAGCACATATTATATGCTTATTATGTATTATATGTATATTATATATTATAAATGTGGGGCATACAAAGAAAGGCAAAACATGGTCAGTCTCTAAAGGATCTCACAGTTTAATGGGGAAGACTTTGCAAAGAGTGCCCAAACAAGTTGTATAAATTGAGGGTAGCCTCAGAAGGAAAGTATTCAGATTAAGGAATGAGAAAGGCCTCTTGCAGAAGATGGGTCTGTAGTGAAAACTTAAAGAAATTGAGGGAATCTAGGAGAGACACAAAAGAGATGGGAGAGCACTCTAGATCTGTAAGACAGCTGGTTCACTGAAAATGTGGAGTGTCTAGTGGGACAAAAAGCCAGGAGGCCAGTGGTGGGGAGGTAGAGTAAGATATTAAGAACACTGGAAAGGTAAGAAGGGGTTAGTCTGCGAAGGGCTTTAAAAGTCAAACAAAGGATTTTATATTCAATCCTGTAAGTAATAGGGGAAACTTAAGACTTTATTCAGTAGGGGATAATATGGTCAGATCTGCATCTCAAGAAGATCAATATGAGGGTAAGAAGAGAATGGATTGGAGTGGAGGGAGATTTGAGATGGGGAGATCAACCAGTGGGCTACTGAAATAGTCCAGGCTATGAGGTGATGAGAACCCTCACTAGAGTAATGGCAGCAAAAATGGCTGGAAAGGAGGGAGCCTATAATAGAGATGTTGTAAAGGTAGAAATAATACAATTAGGTAACTAATTGGATAAGGTAGGATAAGAGAGAGAGAGAAGTTAAAGATAACAAATAGGTTTCATTTTCTAGCTCATTTTTCAGATGGGGAAGTGGAGACAACCACAGGGTTAAGTGACTTGCTCAGGGTTGGTTGCCCAGCTAGTGAGTGTCTTGAGATCAGATTTGAATTCAGGAAAATGTATCTTGCAGACTCACAGCCTGGCACTCTAGGCACAACTTTTAGCAGTGCTACAGTGTAGGTGGGAAGTATAAAGATATCTAAGGAAGTCTAAGGGAAGAGGAAAAATGGAAACTATTACTCGTTTGTTAAAAGACTGACCCCTATTGGAGAACTTTGTGGAAAGTCTAGTTGCATAAAGAGTGACTCACATTCAAATATGCCTAGAAGGGTATGGCTACATTATTTGGGATTCCCTGGACAGACACCTTCCCTGAAATAGGATTTTCTCTATAAGTGGCATCCCCAATCTTGAGGAATGAAACCAGGCAAACTACATATGTATGGGTATTTCTCCTTCCCCTCTATGTCATGTGTTATGGCTAAATATCATGCCTTCTCATTTTCTGAGCATCAACCTTCCAGTATAAGGAAATCTATTATAATAAATAAAACCTTCCTGAGGTTTTGACTTCTATCTCTGATTCAGCAACAGTTGCAAATCCTGCCCCTTCAACTTGGGGATATGTCTGAATACATAAACAACTGGAGGGACCTCAGCAGTTTGATATGTAAGAAAACTGAGTCCCAGAAATGTTAACATTAATCTCTAAAGTTCCTTCTCCCTCTAGTTCTTATGATCTCTAAATTTCTAAGTGACTCAAGGTCACAAAGCAATTATTGGCAGAATCAGGACAAGAAATGAGTTCTCCCATATTCTGTTTCAGTATTTTTTCCCCCATTTGACCACAGTGTTTCCTTGTTGATACGTTAAGGTTTAATAAGAAAGACAACAAATATTTGTTTCCTTTAAAAGCTTGCTTCATAGATTTTCCCCTTTCAAATATGGAGCTTATTCATTCTGAGTTCAGTTTTTATAAAATTAGTTTTCTCCTTAGAAAATAGATGACTAGAGAAGCTTGTGCTATAGATTGACGCAGTATATTTTGTTATTATTTTTAACATTTACTTTTTTAAAAATTTGAATTCCAAATTCCCTTTCTCTGCTCTTCTCCTACCCTCAGACATTATGGAATCGGACTGAGATTTTACATATGTGATCATGTAAAATATTAGTCATTTTAAGGAAGAACACAAAAAAAATCAAGAGAAAGTTAAATGTAGTATGCTTCAATCTGCATCCATACTCCATCGTATGATCCACATCCATCAGTTCTTTTTCTGGAGGTAGATGGTATTTTTCATGCTAAGTCTAGATTAATGAGCCTTGGATCAATCATGAGTCTTGGACCATTGTGTTGTTGAGAATAACTAAGTCATTCATAGTTAATCGTAGTATTGCTTTTGCTATGTACAGTGTTCTCCTGGTTCTTCTTGCTTTAGTCTTCATCAGTTCATGTAATTCTTTCCAGCTTTTTCTGAAATCATCTTTCTTGTTATTTCTTATAGCACAATAGTATTCCATAAAAATCATATGCCACAACTTGTTTGGTCATTTCCCAATTGATGAGCAACCCCTCAGTTTCCAATTCTTTGCCATCACTAAAAGAGTTACAACAAATATTTTTGCACAAATAAGTTTCTTCCACCTTTTAAAAAATTTAATCTCTTTAGGATACAGACCTAGTAGTGGTGTTTTTTTTTTAAGAGAAACATTAATAACTTGGGCATAAAGGATATTATTTTAATCATCAAACTAAGAAGATTAAAACAACTTTTCAAATTAGATAAATTTTTCCTTACAAAAAAAGAGACACAAAACATCAAATTTTATTGTAATAAACAGGCTTACATAAGTTACAGTAAATTTTATGATCTTTATCTTTAACCAAATGAGCTAACTCAGGCTGACATGACACAAAGAGGAATATTTCTTCATTTTCCTATCCCATAGAAAGAAATATTACTCACTACATTTTTAATTCCTCAAGTGCATCATTGTAACTAGTATCTCTGGACTTCTGTTTTCTGAACTGTAAAATGAAAGAATTGGACTAAAAATCTGGCCTTTCCAGCTTTAAATTGTGTAAAATTAATATCTATATAAGGAGAAGCCCCTGGCTTCTGGAGTCCTGGAAGACACTTGTATCTTGTCCCACAAGACTCCTGGCATCCAGAAAACTTGTCTCTGACCTGGACTAAGGTCAAGTCTGTTCAACCAGGGAGACCCAGAAAAAGTGACATCACCAGGGTTGTGAGTTAGGGATCCAGGAAGCAGCATGCTCTCTTGGCTAGCAAACAGAGAGGCACAAGGTGTGTAGCTGAAACTTGGATTAGATAGGTGATGGGTCGTGTGATTGTGTGCCTTTTCTCATGCTAACCTATTTTCCCTATCTAACAAATAATTATAAATTAATATAGTGTCCAGAGAATTTTAATCCTAACAAAATCTATGATCCTATGATGAAACCAATTCTTACTCAGTGTACAAAATCATGAATGTCAAAGCTCTTATTTAAAACTCAAAGAATATATCATGTAATGATTTTTTAAAACTATTTGAGGGAGTTTGAGACATTATATTATGTCATTATAGTATATGCCTCATTTGTTGTTATTTGGTCATTTGAGTCCTCTCAGACTTTGTATTCCCATTTGGGAGTTTTGGGCAAAGATACTAGAGTGGTTTGCCATTCTTTCTCCAGTTCATTAAAAAAAAAATAATAAAATCCTTACCTTCTATCTTAGTATCAATTCTGAGATAAAAGAGGTAAAATGACTAGGCAATTGGGGTTAAGTGACTTGCCCAGGGTCACATGGCTAGGAAGTATCTGAGGTTGGATTTGAACTCATAAAATGAGTCTTTCTGATTCCAAGCCATGTTCTATCCACTATGCCACCTAGCTGCCCCTAGTATACCTCATAGACACACCCTGACCCAACTGGCAATATGGTGTCTATGAATGGGCACTGGTCTTGGAGACAAGGAGAACAAATATGATTCCCAATTCTGACCTTGACTAGGAAGCTGACCTGGGCAAAGTCACTTCAGTTCTCTAGACCTCAGTATCCTCCTAGGGAAGGAGTAGTTGATCTAAATTATTTCAGCCCTCCCTACTTGATATTGAAATGCTATGATTCTAAGTCTGTTTACTTATGCCACACAATAAAGATTTCTACAGTATTATAGCAGTAGCATGCCCAGATTATAGAACTGTTTTGAAGGATACACAAAACTCTTGAAAGCTGAATTTGCAAACCTCAAAGTGATGATAAACATATATCCTAAAACACAAATCATCATGCCCAACCTGGAACTCATTAATTTTTCTTCCTAACCTGCTCCTCTTCCTAATTTCCCTATTTCTGTAGTGCACAACCATTTTTCCAGTAACCCAAATTCATGGCTTCTCCCTCAACTCCCACATTCAGTCAGCTATCAAATCTTCACTTCTATTTTCATAAAACCTTTTGCAAAAATCCAGTTGTGTCAACTCAGTGAGTCCTGCTACAGTTATGACCCTCAACATCTCTCATCTGGGCTATCATAATTGTCTCCTCTCTCTGCTGCTGGTCTTATACAGTCTGACTCCATACAGTTACCAAATTGATAAAGCACAGATTTGACCATGTCTATCTCAAGCTCAAGAAGCTTTTATAGCTCCCTATGACATCTAGGATAATATATCAGCTCCTTTGTTTGACATTTAAAGTCCTTCATAATCTGGCTCCAGTTTATCTTTTCAAAATAATTTCACATTACTCCTCCTTCATGCAATCTCTGTTCCAGCCAAATTGACCTTTTTGCTTTCCCCTGAATACTCTATTTGGCTGTTCCTTGGCACTGGCTATTCCCCAAGCCTGGATTTCTGTCCTTCCTAAATTGTCACCTCTTGGAATCCACTGATTATACCAGATCTTTCCCAACCAAATCCCTTCCCTCACATTTAAACTATCTTTTCATCACCACCCCCAAATTAATATGTATTTTTATTTTCCTTTTCCCCTCCTCCAAATTAACATAGATTGTCATATTTTGCCCTACTTGAGGGCAGGTTCTAGGCTTTTTTTTTTTCTTTCTATTTCTAGTACTCCACACACAATAGGTGGTTAAATGCTTGCTTAATTGAATTATGTTGAATTAGCAGGAAATCAAATAATAATCTAAGAGATTAGAAAAAAACTAGAGGAAAAAAGTAATTTTCATGTATTGATATGATGATTCTCAGTACAGGTTTTTATATATTCTAAGGCATCTATATTTGTTCTAAGAGCTAGCGTGAAATTTTCATTATTTTTCAAAACAAGATTATTTTTAGCTTATTTTCATTTAAAGATAAATAATTGCTAGAAGGCATTTTTAGGCTAGATGACAATGTTAGCCTCCCCTGGAGAGTGAATGTTCCTTTAAAAGGATAGAGCTAATGTCTAGCTAGCAATCTGTGTCTTCTTTTTATTGTAAGGTTTTTAGAGTATCAAAATTCTTGGTCAGGATGCTAAATCTACCTTGACCAGAAGACAAAGATTTGCCCTGGGCATACATGCCAGCTTCCATAATATTGTGTTCCCCCGAACTGGAAGTTCACTTGTAAGGAAAGAAGGGAAGCCATCTTGCCTTCCATCTCTGTCTGATTTGGCCTCTAGGCTTTGTTTCTCTGTCAGGGAATCTTCCATCTTCTTACATGTACCAGGTTTCAACTCTAAAGGAGGATTGAAGCCACTGTAAATGCTCTGGGCATTAACCCCATCCCCCAGGACTCTGAGGGGCTGCCTTTTCAGGCTGACAACCGCCAGGTGGCATGTGGTGTCTGAATCCAAGGCAGAGTAACCATGGCAACCAGTTACCATTCCAGCTCTGCAGCTGCCATCTTTTATCCCAAATGAGGGTTTTGTGCACGCTAGGAGCTTTCTCTTTGAAATGGCTGTTCTGTGTGCTTTTTATCCCTCTCTTGGATAGACTTCCCACTTCTGGGAGGGGAATTCCTGTGGCTGTGAGAAGATAAAACACTGGCCATTGATTCCATTTTCTGTGCCTTATTGATTTCGTTTCTGTTTAAAACAAGCTCTATAAATGAGGTCCTGTGAGAAGGCCACACCTTCCTTCCACAGCTGGCTTTCTCTGGGAGCCCAGGGTTGCTTGCCTAATGGGGAGGGGGAGAAAGAGAGAGAGAGAGAGAGAGGGAGGGAGGGAGGGGGATAGGGAGGGAGAGAGAGAGGGAAAGGGAAGGAGGGAAAGAGAGAGGGGGAAGGGAGAGAGAGAGAGAGAGAGAGAGAGAGAGAGAGAGAGAGAGAGAGAGAGAGAGAGAGAGAGAGA